>NC_091166.1:26720172-26775172 GCF_040958095.1 Procambarus clarkii | reverse complement strand
ATCACGACCGGACAAAATGAGGTGATAGCCGAGGCTATTTGAACCACCCCACCACCGGCACTCGGATAGTTATCTTGGGCATAGCATTTTACCAAATCACCTCATTCTTAGGGGCACACGTGAGGAACACAAATGCGAACAAGCCAGAATGGTCCCCTGGACAATATGCAACTGAAAACTCACACCCCAGAAGTGACTCGAACCCATACTCCCAGAAGCAACGCAACTGGTATGTACAAGACGCCTTAATCCACTTGACCATCACGACCGGACAAAATGAGGTGATAGCCGAGGCTATTTGAACCACCCCACCGCCGGCACTCGGATAGTTATCTTGGGCATAGCATTTTACCAAATCACCTCATTCTTAGGGGCACACGTGAGGAACACAAATGCGAACAAGCCAGAATGGTCCCCTGGACAATATGCAACTGAAAACTCACACCCCAGAAGTGACTCGAACCCATACTCCCAGAAGCAACGCAACTGGTATGTACAAGACGCCTTAATCCACTTGACCATCACGACCGGACAAAATGAGGTGATAGCCGAGGCTATTTGAACCACCCCACCGCCGGCACTCGGATATGGGTTCGAGTCACTTTGGAGGACAGAACTCGAGTTCGAGTTCGGTGTTGGAGGACAGTGCAGTGTCTTATTACATTTATTATCATTACCGTGATATTACGGTGTTTAATATCTTACTGTGAGTTGCTGTGTTTATCGATGTAGAAATATTTGTCTGAGCTCAAGACCAGTGCAGTGATTCAATTGCGTTCTACTGCCATTATAGCAGTAATCGTGTTGTGTGTTAATATAGTGATAGTTGAGAATTAAAAGAAACAGGCGTCTCACGCCAGACAAACAAATAAACGAACATTCGCGCGGTGAGAGTCGCTGAGCTGATTTTGACATTTGACACGAGGGGGGGGGGGAGTGTGTTGCCATATAGGTGTGCCCAAATTATAAGTGAAGAGAGCGACTTCTGCATTGTACTTGCTTGCCTGTTGATATAAGAATATGATGTCTTGAGTTTTAAGTAAAATACAAAATACCTTGGCGTTTGTATCATCCCCTCCATATTTCTTGTGGCTATAAAATACTTGAAAGGAGATAGAGTGATAGAAATAAATACCTGCCTGATATCAGATCTATTGAGTGTGCTCTTGCCACTGTTACCACAATTCCACAATATCACTGGCGTGTTACAAACACCAGTTGGCGACCTTGTGGTTAGTAGTCGAGCCCTTGTCGGGGCGGACACACAGTTGAAAGAGCAAACTGTGTCTCCACTCATCTCTAATAAGGCCGGTTGGGGATCGTCTGGGGTACTCTCCTGGCGTACAATGGCGCCACGAGGATGGAGTGAAGACACGCAGGGCTACGGTGAGTAATGGTTAACGCTAATAGTGCGACCGTTGAGAGGATATCTTGTATACTGTTGCTCACCCCTCTTACGGTGAACCCCGACATTGGCGACCTTGCCAGGATAACGATCAAGATAAAGGTTGCAATTGTGGTACTTTGCAGTGGTATTAGGCATCAGGTACAGGGTATCACTCATAGCACAAGATGGAGGATGATAAGGTAACAAGGTTCATTGATACTAGAGACGAGCAGGTGTTGGAGGAGTGCACCAAGGCACAGTTGCAATCGATAGCAGACCATTTTGGGATAAAATTGAGATCTTCCAAAGTGGGAGAGAGAAGACTGGAGATCATGGCACAGCTCAGGGCACGAGACGAAGCTTTGGGGGAGGAACGGCCACAAACACCTGCCAGTATGGGAGAACATCTGAGCATTGGTGGAAGCAGCAGGGGATCCAGCGGCAGCAGGCGCAGCGTCAAGCTGGAAATATTGAAGCTGCAGCTGGAAGCACAGCTGAAGCGAGAAGAACGCAAGGCACAGCTGTGCAGAGAAGAGCGAGAGGCACAGGTGTGCATAGAAGAGCGAGAGGCACAGCTGAAACGAGAAAAGCGAGAGGCACAGCTGAAACGAGAAGAGCGAGAGGCACAGCTGAAACAAGAAGAGCGAGAGGCACAGCTGCGCAAGGAAGAGCAAGAGCGAGAGGCACAGCTGCGCAAGGAAGAGCAAGAGCAAGAGGCACAGCTGCGCAAGGAAGAGCAAGAGCGAAAGGCACAGCTGCGCAAGGAAGAGCAAGAGCGAGAGGCACAGCTGCGCCGAGAGGAGCGCGAGCTATAAGCTAGGCTGAAACAGCAAGAGGTAGAAGCTAGGCTGAAACAGCAAGAGGTAGAAGCTAACAAAGAGGTGGAGCTGAAGCTAGCTGAGCTAGGGCTAGCTCCCCCTGTTCCGCCACAGCAGGAAGACCACCGAGTGAGGGAGCAAGATTTGCCGGTCTTTGTACCAAATGAAGCTGAAGGTTTCTTCGACCACTTCAAGAGGGTCGCTACCTTGAAGAAGTGGCCGAGGGCGGAGTGGGCGGAGCTGGTTCAGAGTAGGCTCACCGGTGAAGCTCGTGAAGCCTACAACATGCTCGACCTCAGGGAGTGCATCAACTACGATGCTGTAAAGAGAGCTGTGCTCCATTCTTTCAAGCTAACGCCGGAATGTTACAGGAAGAGATTCAGGGAATGTATCCGTTCGCCAGGAAAATCTTATGCAGAGACAACGAGGGACATGGAGAGAAAGTTCCTGAAGTGGCTGGAGTCTGAAGGAGCAAAGTCGGCTGAGGATGTCAAGAGGCTTATGGTCATGGAGAAGTTTATGTCCGTGCTCTCTCCTGAGATCAGGGTTAGAATAAATGAGGCGGACATTAAGGACCTAAGGGCCGCGGCCGACCGAGCTGACATGCTGGAAGAAGCCCTGCGACCACGTCGAGAGGGACAACACCGACCGCCCGTATACTCCGGATATGGTAGAAATTATAGAAGGACGGACAAATGGAAGACAGGAGCGAGTTCTCCCAAGTCCCACCTCTCGAGTGGGGACAGCAGAGGATCGAAGAGTGCTGTGGAGCCGGTAAAGAAGTCCCAAGCTGAGAGCTCAGGAGCTGTTACTGCGACGAAGGAGTCGACGGATGGTGCGAGGAAGACACACGGAGCGACGGCCTCTGGAGGCGGTGCCAGGGCGAGCGGTGATGGATGGTCTCCGACGGGGAAGCATCGCCTCTTCAATTGTGGGGGATTCGGACACTTCTCGCGGGACTGCAGACGCCTTAAGCAGCAGGGGAACGTTGCTTTCGTGAGGGTCGAGGACCAGATGGCCGAGAGGGTGCGGGTTGAACCCGTACTGAGTGGGGAGAAAAGAGTTCACCCATTTGTGTGTGAGGGAACCGTAAGGATGGGGGACACAGACCCCATCCCGGTGAAGATATTGAGAGACACTGGGGCAGATTTTACCCTGGTGAGCAAAACCCTGTTTTACGAGAGTACCAGTGTGGGGGTGGCAAGTGTGACCACTGTGGGAGGCCCAGTGCGGATGCCCCTACACCTGGTGACTCTGAATCCTGATTATGGCTGCCAGACCCTAGTGGTGGGGGTCTGTGCATCAATGCCCAAGATGGAGGCACAAGTCATCTTGGGAAATGACGCATGTGGAGGATGTGTCCTCCCGAACCTCGTGAAGGGCGAGGAGTGCTTAGAGCACTATAAGGAGACAGGCGGAGTGTTAGACGCCTGTGGGGACGAGAAGGGAGTTGCCGTGGTGGCGTTCCCTGTATGTGCTGTGGTCCCAAGGCGGTGCGACAGACACGGAGGGAGTGAACCTGATGGGCTGAGGAGACTTCCGACAACCTGGGAATCGATTACCTCTTCGTGGGACCCGGAGAACGAGTGGAGGGCGAAGGCAGCCCAGATGGCGAGTTACAGGTGACCCTCGCCAGTTCTCTCGGAGTGGACCGCACTCGTCATGGAGAGCTGCAGCAGATAGAGTTCCCCTAATTGATTCATGAGGCCAAAGGAGGACTTGTTGGTCCTGAGAGGGCCACTCATTTTTACATACAGGACGGCATGCTGATGAGACAGTGGAGGCCTTTGAGGATGGAGGCCGGAGAAGAGTCTCTAGGTACGAGACATCAGGTAGTGTTGCCGGCCCGGTGCAGAGCGGCAGTGTTGGATCTGTCGCACTCTGTGGACTCTGCAGGTCACCTGGGGGTGACCAAGACGCTGCGAAAGATCAGGGATCATTTCTACTGGCCAGGTATGGACGCCGATGTGAGGCGTTATTGTAAAACGTGCTTACATTGTCAGAGGGCAGGGAAGAGCCAACCAGCGATACCAAAGGCCCCGTTGGTCCCTGTTCCTGCGTTTGGGCCTGCATTCGAGCGTCTGTTGGTCGACGGAGTGGGACCGTTGCCACGGACGAAACGAGGAAATACCTACCTGATGACGATCATGTGTGCGTCCACCAGATTTCCAGAAGCCGTCCCGATGCGACGTTTGACGTCGAGAGGAGTAGCCGGACAGCTACAAAGATTTTTCTCTTGGGTGGGAATGCCCAGAGAAATTTAGATGGACTGTGGAAGTATATTCCAGTCTAAGTGGTTCAGACAGGCAGTGACAAGTTGGGGAGTGACTCAGATTCGGTCGTCGCCCTACTGACCGCAGTCGCAAGGGGCGATCGAAAGGTTTCACTCCACCTTGAAGACCGTTCTGAGAGTGTTCTGCACAGAGCAGGGGGCCGAGTGGGATGAGGCAGTATACCCTACGTTGTTTGCCATACGTAACGCAGTGGTAGAATCGTTAGATTTCTCACCTTTCCAGCTGGTGTATGGGCACGAGGTGCGAAGTCCTCTGTCCATGCTGAAGGAACAATGGACACCAGGAGTGACCATGGGAACGGTCAATGAATACGTTCAAAAGTTCAAGGAGCGTCTCACTCTAGCAAAGGAACTAGCTGGAAAACATCTGAAGGAGGCGCAGCGTAAGATGTCGAAATCGTATGACAAGTGAGCTACGCCGAGGGAGTTCCAGGTTGGGTTCCAGGTGATGGTATTGCTGCCGGGTAAGAGTAGAGTAACCGAGTCGCGGTTCGAGGGACCGTACCAGGTGCTACGGCGGTTGGGTCCTGTAACGTATGAAATCGGTAAGTCGGATAGACCCCGCAAAAAACAGGTGTGTCATGTAGACCGCCTGAAGCCTTTCTTCCCTGAGGAAGGAGGAGTCGCCGTGCAGGACGGAACGATGTCTCAAGACCCCCAGCAGAAGATGATTTTGTGCATGCAAGTGGATCAGGAACTTCCAGAGGAGGAAGGAAAGTGGTCCAGGGCAGACGGAACCCGTCTCAGCAATTCGGAGAGTTTGGCAAAGATCGAGGACAAGCTACAACACCTGGAAGGGCAACAGAGCGCGGACCTGACGAACCTACTAAGGGAGAATGCCTCTCTCTTTACCGACGTGCCCCGACGACACAAGAGTAACGCACGAGGTGGAGGGGAGGGACACCAGGCCCGTCAAGCAGAGCGCGTATAGGGTAAGCCCCGAGTAGCGAGAGCTGATGAGGAAGGAGGTGGAGTACCTCCTTGAGAACGACCTTGCAGAGCCTAGCAACAGTAAGTGGAGTTCTCCATGCTTGTTAGTGAAGAAAAGTGATGGTACATTCCGCTTTTGTACAGACTACAGAAAGGTGAACTTCATCACTGTGGCAGATTCTCACGCCATGCCAAGGGTGAGCGATTGCATCGACCAGGTGGGCAGTGCAAGGTACGTATCCAAGGTCGATCTGCTCAAGGGGTACTACCAGATCTCATTGACTCCCGCGGCCAGGAAAATATCAGCTTTCACAACACCGGACGGGCTGTACCAATACAAGGTGTTACCCTTTGGAATGAAAAACAGCAGTAGCTGTTTCTAGCGCATGATGATTGAGTTGCTAAGGGGGGCCGAAGGCTGCACAGTATACATCGATGACATCGTCGTGTACGCCGACGATTGGAAGACACACCTGGAAAGACTCAAAGAAATGTTCAGGAGGCTAACTTAACTGTAAACTTAGCCAAGAGCGAGTTTGGGAAGGCCCACTTAGAGTACCTTGGCTTCGTCATCGGCCAAGGGGAAGTAACCCCTGTAGATCATAAAGTATCAGCCATTAAGGAATACCCAGTGCCCAGGACGTGTAAAGAGTTGTTAAGGTATCTCGTGATGATAGGATACTACCGTGGGTTCTGCAGGAATTTTTCCACGGTAGCGCATCCCCTGACCGAGCTACTCTCCAAGAATGTGCGATGGAAATGGGGAGAGGCCTGCCTGGAATCTTTTGAGAAGACCCAGAAACTGTTGACTGAGGCCCCAGTATTAATATCCCCAGATTTCTCAGCCAGATTCATCCTGTACGTGGACGCCAGCGACGTTGGGATAGGGGCCATGTTGGTTCAAGAGAGGAGTGAGGTACATAGGCCGGTAGCTTTCTACTCTAAGAAGTTTGTGAAATACCAGCGGGCCTATAGTACCGTTGAGAAAGAGGCTTTGGCTCTAGTAATGGCCCTGAAGCATTTTGACATGTACGTGGGAGGAGGGGCAAGACCTGTTCTTGTGTTCACAGATCATAACCCTCTAACCTTTTTGTACAAAATGAGGAACTCCAACCAACGACTGACGAGGTGGGCATTACTACTGCAGGAGTACTGGCTGGACATCAAGCACATCAGGGGGAAGGACAACGTGGTTGCGGATGCCCAGTCGCTTGTACACTAACCAGACATGACTTATTTTAAGGGGAGGGGTATGTGACGGTGTTCCCCCCCCCCCTTATATTTCTCCCACGCCTGCTGTAAGAGTCATGTCCACTTTACCCGAGCGTTCTCTACGTCGCGGGCATCAGTTTGATATATGTGGGAGAGTGTAGTGTTCTTGCAGTGGCGAGAAATTTGTAAAAGAAAAGTATTTTGGCCAGTGGTATAGGCCCTTTAGGACGCCAATATGGCGCTGACCCCTCCGTTTTGCCGCCAAAACTGTGTGACGTCAGTGACACCAGATTGGTCACTGACGGCGACGTGGCACAGGGAGCCAATGAAAACCTCTCTTGGCAAGTATGACGTCACGAAGGCTGGGGTGTCCGGTCATCGCACCGCGGTGGCGCCATCAGTCTGACGGTGGCGCCATCAGTCTGATGGCGCTGTGCATCAGAACTGATGCACAGCGCCAGTTCTGCTTGCCAAAAATGGCCCACTAGATACTCAGATTAGTCGCCGAAGCTTCAGCGTTCAAGCAAGCTCGGCATCTCACCCATTTAAAGTTTGAGAATAGGTTTGAGAATTTCTGTGAAGTCAAATAAACCAGGACTTCACAGAAATAAACTGGGAAGAACAGCTAGAAAATGCAAACCTGACCCAGTGCCTGGAAAAAATAAGCTCAGTAGCACTAGAAATATGTTCAAACCGCATACCCCTAAGAAAAAAGAAGAAGAGATGCAGATTGGAACGGGAACGTCGTTCCCTATATAGACGAAGAAAGCGAATCGCGGAACAACTTGAGAGTCGCACCCTATCTCAAGAACGGCGAAGAAGGTTAGGTAAAGAAATAGAAACAATTGAACGCAAGCTACAAGAATCATACAAAACCCAGGAGAGGCAAAGAGAGGAAAAGGCCATCAGTGAAATAGAGAGAAATCCGTAATATTTTTTCTCCTATGCAAAATCAAGATAAAAAACCACATCTAGTATCGGGCCCCTGCGAAAGGGAGATGGAACTTTCACCGATGACAACAAAGAAATGAGTGAGCTACTGAGGAAGCAGTACGACTCTGTTTTCAGTGAGCCATTAAACGCACTAAAGATTGATAACCCAAATGAATTTTTCATGGATATGATACCAACATCAAATCATGTATCAGACGTCACCCTATCCCCACTGGATTTTGAAGAAGCCATAAATAGTATGCCTATGCACTCTGCACCAGGCCCGAATTCTTGGAACTCCATATTCATCAAGAACTGTAAACAAACACTATCGCAGGCCCTCCACATTCTGTGGAGACAAAGCCTAGATACTGGCGTTATTCCTGATGTACTAAAAACAGCAGAAATAGCACCACTTCATAAAGGAGGAAATAAGGCAGAGGCAAAAAATTACAGACCGATAGCACTAACATCGCACATTATAAAAATTTTTGAGAGAGTGCTAAGAAGTAAGATCACAAAATACATGGAATCACAGCATCTCCATAACCCCGGACAACATGGTTTCAGAACAGGGCACTCTTGCCTGTCGCAGTTGCTGGACCACTATGATATGGCATTAGATGCTATGGAAGACAAACAAAACGCTGATGTAATTTACACAGATTTCGCAAAAGCTTTTGATAAATGTGACCATGGCGTTATTGCACATAAAATGCGTTCAAAAGGAATTACCGGAAAAATAGGCAGATGGATCTACAATTTCCTGACCAACAGAACCCAATGTGTAATAGCCAACAAAATAAAATCCAGCCCATCAACCGTGAAGAGCTCAGTTCCCCAGGGTACTGTGCTTGCTCCAGTACTTTTTCTCATCCTCATATCGGATATAGACAAGAACACAACCTATAGCACTGTATCATCCTTTGCAGATGACACTAGGATCTTCATGAGAGTAGGCAACATAGAGGACACGGCAAACCTCCAGTCAGATGTAGATCAGGTCTTTCTATGGGCTACAGAAAATAATATGGTGTTTAACGAAGATAAGTTCCAGCTCATGCGCTATGGAAAAAATGAAAATATACAAACGGAAACCACATACAAAACTCAGGCAAATCATAACATAGAACGTAAAGGCAATGTAAAGGATCTGGGTGTACTCATGTCGGAAGACCTTACCTTTAAAGAACACAATAAAGTAGCCGTCACAACTGCAAGAAAAATGACAGGTTGGATAACAAGAACTTTTCACACTAGAGATGCTATACCGATGATGACACTTTTCAAAACGCTTGTGCTCTTTAGAGTGGAGTACTGCTGCACAATGACAGCCCCTTTCAAAGCTGGAGAAATTGCTGACCTGGAGAGCGTGCAGAGATCCTTTACTGCTAGAATCCACTCAGTAAAACACCTAAACTATTGGGACCGACTAAAGAGCCTAAATCTGTACTCCCTTGAGCGCAGGCGGGAGAGATACATAATAATTTACACGTGGAAAATATTAGAGAGGCTGGTCCCAAACCTGCACACAGAAATAACATCACATGAGACCAGAAGACATGGCAGGATGTGCAGAATACCCCCGTTAAAAAGCGGAGGTGCATCAGGTACTCTGAGAGAGAATTCTATCAACATCAGAGGCCCGAGACTGTTCAACTCGCTTCCGCTACACATAAGGGGCATAACTGGCAATCCCCTCACAGTGTTCACGAGAGAACTGGATAAGCACCTCCAAAGGATACCTGATCAACCAGGCTGTGACTCATAAGTCAGGCTGCGAGCGGCCGCGTCCAACAGCCTGGTTGATCAGTCCAGCAACCAGGAGGCCTGGTCGACGACCGGGCCGCGGGGACGCTAAGCCCCGGAAGCACCTCAAGGTAACCTCAAGGTAGGTTGAGGACGTTTCGTCCGACTGCGCGGTGGCGCCATCAGTCTGATGGTGGCGCCATCAGTCTGGGGGGTGCGATGACCGGACCCCCCAGCCTTTATATATATATATATATATATAACATAATTATGATAACATAGCTTAATTATATATATATATATATATATATATATATATATATATATATATATATATATATATATATATATATATATATATATATATATATATATATGTATATATATATATATATATATATATATATATATATATATATATATATATATATATATATATATATTTATATATAAATATATATATAAATATATATATAATATATAACTGAAAACTCACACCCCAGAAGTGACTCGAACCCATACTGTCAGGAGCAACGCAACTGGTATGTACAGGGACGCCTTAATTCGCTTGACCATCACGACCGGTCATAAGGAAGTAATAGCCGAAGCTATTTGAACCACTTCCCCGCCGGCACTTGGATGGTAATCTTGGGCATAGCATTTTATCAAATCACCTCATTCTTTGGGGCACACGTGAGGAACACAAATGCGAACAAGCCTGAATGGTCCCCAGGACTATATGCAACTGAAAACTCACACCCCAGAAGTGACTCGAACCCATACTGCCAGGAGCAACGCAACTGGTATGTACAGGGACGCCTTAATCAGCTTGACCATCACGACCGGTCAAGGCGTCCCTGTACATACCAGTTGCGTTGCTCCTGGCAGTATGGGTTTGAGTCACTTCTGGGGGTGTGAGTTTTCAGTTGCATATAGTCCTGGGGACCATTCAGGCTTGTTCGCATTTGTGTTCCTCACGTGTGCCCCAAAGAATGAGGTGATTTGATAAAATGCTATGCCCAAGATTACCATCCAAGTGCCGGCGGGGAAGTGGTTCAAATAGCTTCGGCTATCACTTCCTTATGACCGGTCGTGATGGTCAAGCGGATTAAGGCGTCCCTGTACATACCAGTTGCGTTGCTCCTGGCAGTATGGGTTCGAGTCACTTCTGGGGTGTGAGTTTTCAGTTGCATATAGTCCTGGGGACCATTCAGGCTTGTTCGCATTTGTGTTCCTCACGTGTGCCCCAAAGAATGAGGTGATTTGATAAAATGCTATGCCCAAGATTACCATCCGAGTGCCGGCGGTGGGGTGGTTCAAATAGCTTCGGCTATAACTTCCTTATTACCGGTCGTGATGGTCAAGCAAATTAAGGCGTCCCTGTACATACCAGTTGCGTTGCTCCTGACAGTATGGGTTCGAGTCACTTCTGGGGTGTGAGTTTTCAGTTGCATATAGTCCTGGGGACCATTCAGGCTTGTTCGCTTATATAATATATATATATATATATATATATATATATATATATATATATATATATATATATATATATATATATATATATATATATATATATATATATATTTATTATATTTATATATATATATATATATTGAATATGACCGCATATTCTGTATTTATTATTTTCTGGTTTAGGGCTTCTATCCCTCTAACTATTTTCTTAGCATCAGGGCTTAATTGGAATTAAGCCTGAATGGTCCCCAGGACTATATGCAACTGAAAACTCACACCCCCAGAAGTGACTCAAACCCATACTGCCAGGAGCAACGCAACTGGTATGTACAGGGACGCCTTGACCGGTCGTGATGCTAAGAAAATAGTTAGAGGGATAGAAGCCCTAAACCAGAAAATAATAAATACAGAATATGCGGTCATATTCAATGAAACATGTTTGAAAGAAAACCTGCTGCCAGTATACACAAATATATATATATATATATATATATATATATATATATATATATATATATATATATATATTTATATATATATATATATATATATATATATATATATATATATATATATATATATATATATATATATATATATATGCGAACAAGCCTGAATGGTCCCCAGGACAATATGCAACTGAAAACTCACACCCCAGAAGTGACTCGAACCCATACTCCCAGGAGCCATGCAACTGGTATGTACAAGACGCCTTAATCCACTTGACCATCACGACCGGACATTATGAGGTGATAGCCGAGGCTATTTGAACCACCCCACCGCCGGCACTCGGATAGTAATCTTGGGCATAGCATTTTACCAAATCACCTCATTCTTTGGGGCACACGTGAAGAACACAAATGCGAACAAGCCTGAATGGTCCCCAGGACAATATGCAACTGAAAACTCACACCCCAGAAGTGACTCGAACCCATACTCCCAGGAGCCACGCAACTGGTATGTACAAGACGTACATATTTATATATATATATATATATATATATATATATATATATATATATATATATATATATATATATATATATATATATATATATATATATATATTATATATGCGAACAAGCCTGAATGGTCCCCAGGACTATATGCAACTGAAAACTCACACCCCAGAAGTGACTCGAACCCATACTCCCAGGAGCCACGCAACTGGTATGTACAAGACGTACATATATATATATATATATATATATATATATATATATATATATATATATATATATATATATATATATATATATATATATATTTATATATTTATATATGTCGTACCTAGTAGCCAGAACGCACTTCTCAGCCTACAATGCATGGCCCGATTTGCCTAATAAGCCAAGTTTTACTGAATTAATATATTTTCTCTAATTTTTTTCTTATGTAATGATAAAGCTACCCTTTTCATTATGTATGAGGTAAATTTTTTTTTATTGCAGTTAAAATTCCCGTATATATATGACCAAACCTAACCAACCCTACCTAACCTAACCTAACCTATCTTTATAGGTTAGGTTAGGTTAGGTAGCTGAAAACGTTAGGTTAGGTAGGTTAGGTAGTCGAATAACAAATAATTCTTGAAAACTCGGCTTATTAGGCAAATCGGGCCTTGCATAGTAGGCTGAGAAGTGCGTTCTGGCTACTAGGTACGACATATATATATATATATATATATATATATATATATATATATATATATATATATATATATATATATATATATATATATATATGTCGTACCTAATAGCCAGAACGCACTTCTCAGCCAACTATGCATGGCCCAATTTGCCTAATAAGCCAAGTTTTCATGAATTAATGTTTTTTCGAATACCTAACCTAACCTAACCTAACTTTTTCTGCTACCTAACCTAACCTAACCGATAGAGATAGGTTAGGTTAGGTTAGGTAGGGTTGGTTAGGTTCGGTCATATATCTACGTTAATTTTAACTCCAATAAAAAAAATTGACCTCATACATAATGAAATGGGTAGCTTTATCACTTCATAAGAAAAAAATTAGAGAAAATATATTAATTCAGGAAAACTTGGCTTATTAGGCAAATCGGGCCTTGCATAGTAGGCTGAGAAGTGCGTTATGGCTATTAGGTACGAAATATATATATATATATATATATATATATATATATATATATATATATATATATATATATATATATATATATATATATATGTCGTACCTAGTAGCCAGAACGCACTTTTCAGCCTACTATGCAAGGCCCGATTTGCCTAATAAGCCAAGTTTTCCTGAATTAATATATTTTCTCAAATTTTTTTCTTATGAAATGATAAAGCTACCCATTTCATTATGCATGAGGTCAATTTATTTTATTGGAGTTAAAATTAACGTAGATATATGACCGAACCTAACCAACCCTACCTAACCTAACCTAACTTATCTTTATAGGTTAGGTTAGGTTAGGTAGCCGAAAAAGATAGGTTAGGTTGGGTTAGGTAGGTTAGGTAGTCGAAAAACAATTAATTCATGAAAACTTGGCTTATTAGGCAAATCGGGCCTTGCATAGTAGGCTGAGAAGTGCGTTCTGGCTACTAGGTACGACATATATATATATATATATATATATATATATATATATATATATATATATATATATATATATATATATATATATATATATATATATATATGTCGTACCTAATAGCCAGAACGCACTTCTCAGCCTACTATTCAAGGCCCGATTTGCCTAATAAGCCAAGTTTTCATGAATTAATGTTTTTTCGTCTACCTAACCTACCTAACCTAACCTAACCTAGCTTTTTTTGGCTACCTAACCTAACCTTACCTATAAATATAGGTTAGGTTAGGTTAGGTATGGTTGGTTAGGTTCGGTCATATATCTACGTTAATTTTAACTCCAATAAAAAAAAATTGACCTCATACATAGAGAAAAGGGTTGCTTTATCATTTCATAAGAAAAAAATTATAGTAAATATATTAATTCAGGAAAACTAGGCTTATTAGGCAAATCGGGCCTTGAATAGTAGGCTGAGAAGTGAGTTCTGGCTACTAGGTACGACATATATATATATATATATATATATATATATATATATAAATATATATATATATATATATATATATATATATATATATATATATATATAAATATATATATATATATATATATATATATATATATATATATATATATATATATATATATATATATATATATATATGTCGTACCTAGTAGCCAGAACGCACTTTTTGGCCTACTATGCAAGGCCCGATTTGCCTAATAAGCCAAGTTTTCCTGAATTAATATATTTTCTCTAATTTTTTTCTTATGAAATGATAAAGCTACCCGTTTCATTATGTATGACGTCAATTTTTTTTTATTGTATTAAAAATTAACGTAGATATATGACCGAACCTAACCAACCCTACCTAGCCTAACCTAACCTATCTTTATGGGTTAGGTTAGGTTAGGTAGCCGAAAAAGTTAGGTTAGGTTAGGTTAGGTAGGTTAGGTAGTCGAAAAACAATTAATTCATGAAAACTTGGCTTATTAGGCAAATTGGGCCTTGCATAGTAGGCTGAGAAGTGCGTTCTGGCTACTAGGTACGACATATATATATATATATATATATATATATATATATATATATATATATATATATATATATATATATATATATATATATATATATATATATATGTCGTACCTAGTAGCCAGAACTCACTTCTCAGCCTACTATTCAAGGCCCGATTTGCCTAATAAGCCAAGTTTTCCTGAATTAATATATTTACTATAATTTTTTTCTTATGAAATGATAAAGCTACCCTTTTCACTATGTATGAGGTCAATTTTTTTTATTGGAGTTAAAATTAACGTAGATATATGACCGAACCTAACCAACCCTACCTAACCTAACCTAACCTATATATATAGCTAAGGTTAGGTTAGGTAGCCAAAAAAAGCTAGGTTAGGTTAGGTTAGGTAGGTTAGGTAGACGAAAAAACTTTAATTCATGAAAACTTGGTTTATTAGGCAAATCGGGCCTTGCATAGTAGGCTGAGAAGTGAGTTCTGGCTACTAGGTACGACATATATATATATATATATATATATATATATATATATGTCGTACCTAGTAGCCAGAACTCACTTCTCAGCCTACTATGCAAGGCCCGATTTGCCTAATAAGCCTAGTTTTCATGAATTAATGTTTTTTCGACTACCTAACCTACCTAACCTAACCTAACCTAACGTTTTCGGCTACCTAACCAAACCTAACCTATAAAGATAGGTTAGGTTAGGTTAGGTAGGGTTGGTTAGGTTCGGTCATATATCTACGTTAATTTTAACTCCAATAAAAAAAATTGACCTCATACATAATGAAATGGGTAGCTTTATCATTTCATAAGAAAAAAATTAGAGAAAATATATTAATTCAGGAAAACTTGGCTTATTAGGCAAAATGGGCCTTGCATAGTAGGCTGAGAAGTGAGTTCTGGCTACTAGGTACGACATATATATATATATATATATATATATATATATATATATATATATATATATATATATATATATATATATATATATATATATAAATATCATGCTTAATAGGCTAAATAGATAGACACCATCGTCTACTAGGCTTAATATTCAAGAGCCCTGCAAACCTGGCCTACTGCGATGAGAGCCCTGAGAGCCCGACATATATATATATATATATATATATATATATATATATATATATATATATATATATATATATATATATATATATATATATATATATATATATATATATATATATATATATATATATATATGTCGTACCTAGTAGCCAGAGATCACTTCTCAGTCTACTATACAGGCCCGATTTACATAATAAGTCACGTTTTCATGCCTAGTAGCCAGAACGAACTTCTCAGCCTACTAACGAAGGTTGCATTGTAGTGGGGACATATTGGGACATTACCTCTGTTTCGGAAAAGTTGTTCAATATCAACCAATATTTTTTTAACTAGTTGTATATGTGAAAAGGAAGACAAAAAATACAAAACTTTTATTGTTCAACTAATTTTATACTAACTATTTTATAATTGGTCCGAAATATAGTTCCTCAAGGTGACATCATCTTCAAGATAGTAATATCATGCTGAGGTATACCAGTAAGACTGCCCAAAGACTCGGCATTGTGGTTGATGGCCGTCACTCCCGTGCTGAACTCAACCATTGAACGACTTACAGATCTGTCTTTGGGGACGCTATTCCAAACTCGGTTGTGTAGAGACACATTAGGCTTTCCCTTCAGACACTTTTTCATGTTTTCCTCCGAGATAAGATCATCGTAGAACTTGTAGTAGATCTTTTGGATTTCAAATTCGCCCTCATTCGATTGTGGGATATTCATGGTCTTGTGTGATCGTGGGTTCTTTTTATTTGCAAGATCGTGTTGGTAAAAACAAAGAATTTTTTCCTTCAGGACATAGATGGTGTAACGGATTTTCATTCGTGGACGTTTCATGGAACAGTCCGGATAGGCAGGCCTTCCTCATTTTTCTCCAGTCTGTGTTGATGTC
The DNA here is from genome assembly GCF_040958095.1 of Procambarus clarkii. NCBI lineage: Eukaryota > Metazoa > Arthropoda > Malacostraca > Decapoda > Cambaridae > Procambarus > Procambarus clarkii. Next base: position 26,758,798 of record NC_091166.1, on the reverse strand, counting down.
CCTGATGGCTCGTTTGAAGTGAACCATCAACTTCCCAAAGGTCTCGTAACTTAGCTTTCCATTACCTTCGGCCTCCCCTTTTGACTCCAAATGGATGATCTGTGTAACAAGTCTCTCGACTAAGTAATTTTTACACTCAGTCTTTTCCACCTTAACGTTTCCATATGGTCCAGCACCATAGTTCATTCCACAAACTTTATTGTAGGTAGAGGAGGAGTTACTGTTATCCACTAAAGTTGTATACCTGAGTTTGATGTTTTGTGATCGACCCCACATCAACAATGCAGCATCCTCTTCCATATTTTTTGGACGGCTGTAGTAGTTCTTATCACAATGTGGTAGATGTTTATCCATCTCATCATCAAACTGAGCCTCGTTTATTTCCCAATTCTGTTTCCTACGCTTGAGCATTTGGCACTGAATGCAGGTTTTTTTACAGAACACATTGAAGTCCACAACCTTGCCTGTTAACATTTTAACTAGGAAAGCAGTGCTAATTTGTGAATAAGGGCTCCTAGATCCGCTAAAGGACACATCAATGTTAAGGAAGCCATCAATGGGGTCTATATTTAACTGTTTTTTATATTGTTCAAATATTATACGGCGAGTGTTTTCTTGCACTTCTTGCCATCTCATATTAATCACATTTCTTATATGATTCTCGCACCTTCTATACACCAGTGGTGACACAAATTCCATTCCATTTATGGCACACATACTCTTATAGAACATGTATCCTTGGCCATTTAACATGTTGAAGTACACTAATGTCTTCAGAATCTCGTAATTTCCCATCAACGCTCGTGAAACTGTATGATTACATTTGCTACAGCTTTCCATCACTTGCACATCATGTTCATCAACCCTGACTATATGACGTTGTGTATTATGCGAGCAATAATGACATAATTTTACATAATTATCATCTAAGTACTTTTCAAGTTCCTTATCTGTCATCATTAGCACTGTCTCACGTGCTGTTACTTTTTCACTGTTTTCTTCTGTGTCCTGTCTAAATAATTTCAATCTTTTTGTGGCACTGCTCTCGGTATCTTTACGTCTTTTCAAACTACTGGAAGTACCTACAACATCATCATGTTCGTGATTTTCAGTCAATGTTCGTGTAATTGTAAGTTTACAATGACTACAGCTTTTTGTTACTTGTACATTATCATGTTGATCAGATATCTTGACTCTATGATATAGTTTATCATGTAAACAATCACACACATAATTAGAATCAAGGTACTTCTCAAGCTTCCTATCTGTTATTAACACTGTATTTAATTTTAGTTTATAATTAATTTGTTGCCACTCACTGTAATCTGGGTCTTGTCTCAGCTCTTCAGCTGAAGCAGATTTCTGTTGTTGATAAATATGGCGAGCATATGCCGCTTGCGCTTGTTTTAGTTTTTGAGTCTTCGACTTGTGTGGCATTGTGCAATCTCGTATTATTGTATGACAGCATTCATCTTCTGCAACAGGAAAGAAATATTAAAATGAATAAAAATTAATGGTATGGTGAGTCTGGTCGTATAAAAATTTTTACATTTCACAGGATATAGTGAGCCCTGAGTGGGACCTACTTGGCACTGGAGCAGAGGGAGGGGTGTGGGCAAGAGGCTGTATTGGATATATAATGAGGTGGGCAGCGGGCTGTGACTGAGTTGAACAGGAGGTGGGCAGCGGGCTGTGACTGAGTTGAACAGGAGGTGGGCAGCGGGCTGTGACTGAGATGAACAGGAGGTGGGCAGCGGGCTGTGACTGAGATGAACAGGAGGTGGGCAGCGGGCTGTGACTGAGTTGAACACGAGGTGGGCAGCGGGCTGTGACTGAGTTGAAGAGGATGTGAACCCCCCTTTTATACCCACAATGCCCAACGTTTATCAATGTTGTGTCATCTACAAAGGATGAGGGAGGCAGGGAAGGAGGGAGGGAGAGACTGGGAGGTAGGCAGGGAGGGGAGAGACTGGGAGGCAGGTAGGCAGGCAGAGAGGGGAGAGACTGGAAGGCAGGCAGGCAGGGAGGGGAGAGACTGGGAGGCAGGTAGGCAGGCAGGGAGGGGAGAGACTGGAAGGCAGGCAGGCAGGCAGGCAGGCAGGGAGGGGAGAGACTGGGAGGCAGGCAGGCAGGCAGGGAGGGGAGAGACTGGGAGGCAGGCAGGCAGGCAGGGAGGGGAGAGACTGGGAGGCAGGTAGGCAGGCAGGGAGGGGAGAGACTGGAAGGCAGGCAGGCAGGCAGGCAGGGTGGGGAGAGACTGGGAGGCAGGTAGGCAGGCAGGGAGGGGAGAGACTGGGAGGCAGGTAGGCAGGCAGGGAGGGGAGAGACTGGGAGGCAGGCAGGCAGGCAGGGAGGGGAGAGACTGGGAGGCAGGCAGGGAGGGGAGAGACTGGGAGGCAGGCAGGGAGGGGAGAGACTGGGAGGCAGGCAGGCAGGCAGGCAGGGAGGCAGGTAGGGAGGGAGGGAGGCAGGCAGGGAGGGAGGGAGGGAGGTGTATAATAAAAAAATCATATGACAATAAATCTTAACCAATTATTATTTCCCTATTTGTTGCTCGCGCAGATCATCTCGAGTAAGTATTAGAATTGAATATTTAAAGGATTTAAAAAAATATGAACAAAAAAGAGGAACTTTTCATTAATATAGATATCGAACATATAAATAATGAAAAATTTAACACAAAATTTCCTGGATTATATTATTTACCCCTGAGACATAATCTAATAAGACAATTATTTATAGCTAATAAGTTATATAAGTTAATAAATGATAATATTGATGATTCCCACATTAAATTTAATTATCCGCCCAATCTTAGCAGAAGATAGTTAATTTATTGGAAAATTTACGATATGTCAGGATTAACAGCTGATAATAAATTTGTCTAGTATGAAAATTTTGTTACACAATTTCACAATCAGGATATTGTAATTGACGAAGATTTTGGGGTATATTCGCCATTTAAAATTGAAGAGGCCAAAATGATAATATATATTAACACTGTGGTAGATTTATGGCTTTTTCTTTTAGATGGGGTAAGAAATGTTAAACAAAGTTTAAGTGAGTATATAATTAGAAATTGTTTAACTTATGAACAAACATTTGAAGTAAACAAAAAATCAATTACAAATATTGATATGTACATTAAAATCGATGAAGTCATGAGATATGATGAGAATATAATGGAGCACCTTATTACTAATTATGAAAAAAATAATGATTGGTCAAAACTAAGAAATATATCACTATCTACAGCGTGGGATATGCAATGTGATTTATTAGAACAATTTACTAGTATTATTAATAAAATTAAAAATCCAATAGAAACAATACCAAGAGATGCCAAATTTTATTCTTATCTTTCCCCTGATTATGCAATAACTAAAATGGTGGCTTTCCTCTCACAAAAAAGGGAAAATATTAATATTTGGAATAATCAGTACAAAAATTATTCTATTAATATTAATGGTATTATTAAAAAGAGGAGAAATCGGGGGGTGTTGGAAGATCAAGTTGTAGAAAGGGAGGTAGTCGAGGTGGAGGACGGTCAAGAGGAAGAAGAAGAAGACAAAGATTACATTTGTACAACATAGCAATGATGAAATAATGATGAGAGATATTTTTAATGGTTATGTCAGTTTGTTCAATCTTCTCCCGATTTTTATTCCGTTACAACTTTCCAATCATAACATCTTGATGACAAAACTAAACCTTTAATAATGAATAATTCAAATAGATAATCACTTTTGAGCCTAGAATTAGTAAAACAATCCTTTCTAAAGAATTAAATAGTGATACGAAAAATAAAATAAAAAGTTCTTTAAAACTTACCTTATGTTTCAAAATAAACCAAATAAAGACTTAAATAATGATAAAATTAAATAAAAAAAAAGGTATTTAAAACATACCTTATGTTTCAAGTGAGCAACAAAACAAACTAAAAGTTGTAAAGAAGGATGAGCTTTAGTCAAAAACTAATCTGGTATTAGGGAGACAGGGGTAACCTGGCAAGGATAACCTTGGCAAGGACGTTATATAAAGAGACTCCGACAACTTGGCGGTCCACATCTAGAACTAACTAAATACACTAGTCACAACAAAAAAGTGCAGTATAGGATTTGCCCATTAGAGCCATAAGTCAATTATGAACCAACAACCCCATCTTCATCCTGTAGCCGATTGCTTGCTGGAATTTTCCAGAACTATATCTGGTTGTAGCAACATAGATCCTATTCGCCTACTAAATATTTGGAACAGCCTCAGGGTCGATAACAACCTTCCCCTAATAAATATAACATCGTTCACTCTGAACATAATTGACCCAGACCGGTTTCCTATCAACAACCCAACTTTACATGCCCCTGAGACATCCAATCCCCCCTTCCCGCCATCTTGTTCACCAATCCAAAGTCCCCAAATTACTCCAGCTGAACTCTGTAACAGTCACCTCATCAACTAATGATCTTAACCCACCCTCTAAGAGAACATAGAAAATCGATTGGATCAGCAGAAACAACAAATTATTATCTACTTTACTTTCATCTCTCTTAAGATCCAACAGTGACGATATGATTCATCTGAAGACTCATCTGAAAAATCGTCCACAAGTGAAGTACATGTGCCTCAAGATTTACAACTGAAAGAGTATGTTTTTAAATACTTTTTTTGGTTTAATTTTATAATTATTTGGTTCTTTATTTGGTTCATTTTGAAACATAAGGTATATTTTAACGACTTTTTATTATTTTTTTTTTTTATTATTACTTAATTTATTAGAAAGGATTGTTTTAATAATTCTAGGCTTCTGTTCTGTATCAGACGTTTTGTTAATTAATTTTAAAAGTATTTAGATAGCTGCTAAAGGGATAACGATGTAACTGATTTTGTTTTTCGTAGATGAAAGAAGTCTCTCAACGTCGCTGTCATCGTTCACGTCGACCCAAGAATGATAAATATCTTCTACCCCAGAAAATAAAAAGAGAGGATGTCCCAAAATTGTGGCCCACATATGGATTTGATGGATGGTTGGTTTTAATACTGAAGAAAAGAAAGGAAGGATCTTAAGGAGCAAACCATGTTCTTACAAATGTATGGCAGCAGCTGCTGCTGCTGCTGATGCTTCTGATAATGAAGATAGTGCTTCCGTTCAGGTGCTTCATCCTTCACAAGGAGGGTTAGAGGTGTACCTCAGCCTGTGATGGATAGTGCCTCCCAGACCTACCTCCCAGGCCACTTCTCCCAACCCACCATTGTCCAACAAGGATCTCCCTGACCTCCAACCCCTTAATTATCACATTCGATCCTTGAAATTCAATTTGAAGACAAGGATTCAGAATGTGATTTTGTGGATCTGAGAGGACATTTTGGACTAACTGAGCTCCAGGAGATATTTAAAAGAATAATATATATTCTCCCTGAAGTCGAGCTAAAGTCTTTTCACAATTGAAAAGTAAAGGTGTAGATTCGCAAATTTTGATTGATTAATGAGGAATGGGACAAGAGTTGTTTGTGACCTAACTCATATGTTTTTGTGCTGATTGATTGATGAGGTATGGGACATGAGTTGTTTGTGATCTGGATCTAAGTTGGATTTGTGCTGATTGATTGATGAGGTATGGGGCAAGAATGGTTTGTGACCTAATTCATACATCTTATATAGGATCTAAGTTGAATTTGTGTGGAGTTGTTTGTGATCTCCTATATATAGGATCTAAGTTGTTGGATTTGTGCTGATTGATTGATGAGGTATGGGGCAAGAGTTGTTTGTCACCTAATTCATACATGTTATAGGATCTAAGTTGGATTTGTGCTGATTGATTAATGAGTTATGGGAGCAAGAGTTGTTTGTGACCTAATTCATATACATTTTATATAGAATCATATTAAAAATAAATTCTAACCAAGAACATTCTCGTGTCATGCTATTATTGACTAATTTATATTATTAATATGTATATTAATTTTATTTAACAGTTCTAAAGTTATATATATAGAAATAGAAATTTAGCAGCCACACTCCTACTAACATTCGGAATATTCAGCTGCACAAAGCTTTTAAAACCATTTTATCAATGTTTCCCTTTAAATCTTTTACATCTTCGATTACATCAAGTTCCGAAATAGAAAAATATTTAGACAAAGATAATTCTTATCTTATAAATATTACTTTAGAACCATGTATAATTAAATTAGGGCCATTTATTAGACACAATATTGTAATTGTAAATGTTTATGCTATAAAAATATGGATGGGATCTACTCAAAAAAGATATCCTGCGGCATCCCAATTGCAATTTATACTGGGAGTCGTAGTTAAGGAGCATGAAAAATATTGTTCTTATATGTTTGTGGAACTCTTCTTTAACATTGACCAAAGAAGCATCATGTTCTGTGAACAAAATTTCGAGTATCCCCATCATTACTTAAAATTGCCTATCATGGGATATAGGTCCTACGCCAAAGATCCTTCCATATTTCTGATGATGATACAAGCTTCCAATCAGGAACGAGAAGCTCTGAGAGAGATAATATGTATAGTCACAGTCTCCGTGGTGTAGTGGAAAGACACTCGCCTGGCGTTCCGCGAGCGCTATGTCATGGGTTCGTATCCTGGCCGGGGAGGATTTACTGGGCGCAATTCCTTAACTGTAGCCTCTGTTTAACGCAACAGTAAAATGTGTACTTGGATGAAAAAACGATTCTTCGCGGCCGGTGATCGTATTCCAGGGACCATAGGATTAAGGACTTGCCCGAAACGCTACGCGTACTAGTGGCTGTACAAGAATGTAACAACTCTTGTATATATCTCAAAAAAAAAAAAAAAAAAAAAAAAAAAAAAAATAATGATAGCAGACGGAATATCGATTCCATCGCCATGTAGCAAAGTTGATCAGGGTGCAGTGAAAATGCTTATGTCCCTCAAACAATATTTGAATCGGCATTATCATTTTAGGTACATGATGTTGAAAAATATACGTTGGGAATTAACCGGAGATTTGAGAGCATACGAAGCATGGTTTAAAAATAAAAATTGGCTTAACTACGTTTATCGCAGGATGAAACAACATAAACCCTATTGTTTACATAAAAGATTTTTTTGTAACGACCCTCGTCAAGATATAATTTCATAGTTACCCTAACTATGAACTTGGATCTCGTTTTGGGGTACCCGAATATTGTAATAAATGGAAAAATTATATATTTCGGGTTTTCAGTGATGGTGATAAAAAGTGTAATGAAATATGTTGTATTACGCTAGGAAACCTTGACCGAATTTATCATTTAAATTTGGCGAAGAGTGAATTAATTGCTCGAATAGTGGTGAAAGAATACGGATCATTTTATGTAGAAAAGGTAAAACGCGTACTTTTCATAACCCGAAATCCCCATCTCTTTATGGACCTCATTCAAACGGGAGAAAAGGAAGAAATCTATCGTTTTATTATAGAAGACGAAGGTTTATCATCATCATCACCACCACCTCCATGTAAAAACACCTACAATCCAAATAGTTTGCAGGCAATGTGCGTCAATCAATTTGTGAATTCCTTTTTGGATATTAATAGAATGGGATATTGGACCGTGGCCTGCTTACGTAGAGCAATCAACACCAACCGTAATATTCCTCATTTTTTAAAACGCCAATTAATCAACGAAGTTCAACGGAATTTAATGATTAGATCGTGGGAAAGAGCAGTGGCAGATGAAACAATTACTGAACTTTAATTTTTTTAAGAACAGATTCAATGAAAAGCTATTTTACTGAATTGATTATGTTATAAAATATATTTGTTTATTATTCTTATAATAAATAAATCTAAAGTTGGGAGCAAATAATAATAAACATTGATGAATCTTAATAATGTAATAATGCCCAACCAATTAATTCACATATTTGTTTACATTAGAAAGGGAACTTAAGTGACTGACTGGACTCTGGCCGATGGTAGATTTAACCAGTTCAGTTATCATTTTCTGCACTTCAGAGTTACGTACTTCTTCCGTTAGTCGCAAGGCAACATTTTGAAAATGATCAACACTATCTTGAAGCCTCGACAATTTAGTTAGCACCTCAATACCAGTTATATGGGTGGTTAATTCATATTGGGGATATTTAGCCAAATCTATTGAAGGTTTCGGTAATCTACCTTTGGTTTCCAGGTAATTAAGACCTTTAAAAATAAAAGTAATGACTTCGTCTTTCGTTTTGTATTGATCCTTGTAATCCATCATATCTGGATAATTAAATTCGTCTAATCCATATGGCCACTCATCACCATTATTACATGATGCCACTATTTTTTTTGGTAGCTAGGAGTTCATCATTTGAATAAAAGGTTACTAAAATATTTTTAAGTTTTGCCTCTTTTCTAAAGAATAAAATAAAGTTGATCATTTCATTTACTGACGACGTCATTATGTATTCGTTTTTGGTAAATGAATGGAATAGTTAAGTGAAATTCGAAATTTTTATTACTTATATACTTCTTGTCAAAATTTAATTTCTAATTAGCGACAATAATTGTTGAAAACTTGTAATTTTGATAATGATTAGTTCCCCTTTTTATACCCTTCGACTACTAAATAGTAGATATAAGGAACTGATTAAATTCATATGTGGAAGTTGTATATTATAAGGCCAGATTTGTCAAATAGGCCAGGTGTTTTTCTTTGAAAAATTGTTTTGATTGAATTACAGTGTTATTATTTATTATATTATATTACCATATAAATCATACCATTGGTTTCCATTATTAATTTTTACCGGAAATTCAGTAGTTGTTTCATCTGCCACTGCTCTTTCCCAAGATCTAATCATTAGATTCCGTTAAACTTCGTCGATTAATTGGCGTTTAAAAAAGTGAGGAATATTAGGGTTGGTGTATATTGCTCTACGTAAGCAGGCCATGGTCCAATATCCCATTCTAGTAGTATCCAAAAAGGAATTCACAAATTGATTGACGCACATTGCCTGCAAACTATTTGGCTTGTAGGTGTTTTTGCATGGTGGTGGTGCTGATGATGATAGACCTTCGTCTTCTATAATAAAACGACAGATTTCTTCCTTTTCTCCCGTTTGAATGAGGTCCATAAAGAGATGGGGATTTCGGGTTATGAAAAGTACGCGTTTTACCCTTTCTTCGTAAAATGATCCATATTCTTTCACCACTATTCGAGCAATTAATTCACTCTTCGCCGAATTTAAATGATAAACTCGGTCAAGGTTTCGTAGCCTAATACAACATATATCATCACACTTTTTATCACCATCACTGAAAACCTGAAAAATAGAGTCTATATCTGCCAGTAATTACAATATTCGGGTACCCCCAAACGAGATCTAATTTCATAATTTGGGTCCCTATAAATTATATCTTGACGAGGCTCGTTAAAAAAAGATCCATCATGTAAACAATAGGGTTTATGTTGAATCATGCTGTGATTTACGTAGTTAAGCCATCCTTTTTTTTTTTTCAACCATGCTTCGTAATCTCTCACATCTCGGGTTAATTCCCAACGTATATTTTTAAACATCATATACCTAAAATAATAATGCCGATTCAAATATTGTTTGAGGGATATAAGCTTTTTCACCGCACCCTGATCAACTTTGCAAAATGACGATGGAATCGATATTCCGTCTGCTATCATCATCTCTCTCAGAGCTTCTCGTTCCTGTTTGGAAGCTTGTATCATCATCAGAAATATGGAAGGATCTTTGGCGTAGGACCTATATCCCGCGATAGGCACTATTAAGTAATCCGGATCATGGGGGTACTCGAAATTATGTTCACAGAACATGATGCTTCTTTGGTCAATGTTAGAGAAGATTTTCAAAAACCTATAGGAACAATAAAAATTTCCATCCTCCCTAACTACGACTCGCATTATAAATTGTAATTGGGATGCCGCAGGATATCCTTCTTGAGTAGATCCCATCCATATTTTTATAGCATAAACATTTACAATTTGTGGTTTAAATGGTATTAAATTTATAAATGGTTCTAAAATAATATCTATACCATATGAACCATATTTGCTGATATATTTCATTATTTGGGAATTTGATGTAATCGAAGATGTAAAAGATTTAAAGGAAAATATGGATACCATGGTTTTAAAAGCTTTGTGCAACTGAATATTCCGAATGTTAGTAGGAGTGTGGTTACTAAATTTATATTTCTATATATATAACTTTAGAACTGTTAAATAAAATTAATATACACGTATTAATAATATAAATTAGTATATAATGATATTCTTCAATTGGTCAATAATAGCATGAATCGTGTGAAAAAAATGAGGTAAAAATGTTTGCTGATCAACTGCCGTTTTAGCAAAGAAAGTGGGTCGGTCATTAATTGGTCGATTAAAAATGACTTAACCCATTGTTTATGTTGAGGTGGGGGGGGGGAGAGGGAAGGAAGGTGATGACATAGGGTGCAGTCAATTGATACATATCAGTGTCAGTTGGACTCGTCTGGTATGGAGGCAGCACCTGCAATTTCTTCTCCAGGATCGTTGAAGAAGAACCACCACCACTACCTTCATCATCAACTCCTCCTTTACCTTAACTTGTGGGCGGCAGAAAGTTAATGAAATTCCGGAGAGAAAGAGAGAGAGAGAGAGAGAGAGAGAGAGACGAAGAAGTTAGGCAAAAAAGTGAATTTAAAGGTTAGCATATTTATAATATATCTACTATTTAACAGTGGTGGTTTTGTTTTAAATCTTTAATAATGAACAATGGATAGATAATAAATATCTACTACTATTTAATGACTTTCAATATAACATTAAACTTTTTATACTTTAAAAACCTATAAAGTTTTTCAATTTTTAGTTTCCAAACTATATAATGGATGATGAATTTCTTCTACATTAGTAATATTAAAAAAGACATATGGGTGGGTAAAAAATGTAATTATTTTTTTTTATATATATTTTGCAGGAGTCGCTGTCACCTTCACTGGCACATCTGTGTAAACTAAGTGAATCCCGTCACCTCTACTATCATCATTTTGGTTTCCAGACGAAGATAAAAAAATTTGAAGTGGCTGCTGCCTCAACTTCAGTGCCTCTGCCGTCACTACTATCACCATCATACCCCCCCCCCCACACCTTCGTTTTATCCCCAAGACTGACACTACAAGATGAAGTAGTTGCCACATAGAACCCCACTTTCTCTTAATCAATCACCACCAACGCCTATTAAGGAACCCATGTCAGTGAAAATCATTTAAACATATAAGGGAGGTGTGGGAGAAAATTGAACTACAGAGGCAACCTGACCAAACATTTTAAAATACACTACCAAAAAACCTATATCCAGATTCAACTATTACTTTGGTTTGCATACACCTACTGACTGTTCATAAATATATGTGGTGAAGAATTCAGTCAGAGAATCAACCAGGCTGAATATTTGAAGTCACTCAGCAACAAAAAAAGCCCATATGTGTGATGAAGACAGTTGTATTTTTTTTATATTGTGTTAAAGATGAAAGAAGACCAAGAGCATTCTCAATAAAATATTGAGATAAGAAAAATACGTTTATTTAGTATTAAGTCGAAGGGTATAAAAAGGGGAACTAATCATTATCAAAAGTACAAGTTTTCAGCAACTATTGTCGCTAATTAGAAATTAAATTTTGGCAAGAAGTATATAAGTAATAAAAATTTTGAATTTCACTTAACTATTCCATTCATTTACCAAAAACGAGTACAGTAATAAGTATAATGACGTTGTCAGTAAATGAAATGATCAACTTTATTTTATTCTTTAGAAAAAAGTATGATACTGCAAAACTTAAAAATATTTTAGTAACCTTTTATTCAAATGATGATCTCCAAACTACCAAAAAAATAGTGGCATCATGTAATAATGGTGATGAGTGGCCATATGAATTAGACGAATTTAATAATCCAGATATGATGGATTACAATGATCAATACAAAATGAAAGACGAAGTCATTACTTTTATTTTTAAAGGTCTTAATTACCTGGAAACCAAAGGTAGATTACCGAAACTTTCAACCGATTTGGCTAAATATCGCCAATATGAATTAACCACCCATATAACTGGTATTGAGGTGCTAACTAAATTGTCGAGGCTTCAAGATAATGTGGATCATTTACAAAATGATGCCTTGCGACTAACGGAAGAAGTATGTAACTCTGAAGTGCAAAAATGATAACTGAACTGGTTAAATCTACCATCGGCCAGAGTTCAGTCAGTCACTTAAGTTCCCTTTCTAATGTAAAGAAATATGTGAATTAATTGGTTGGGCATTATTACATTATTAAGATTCATTAATGTTTTTTATTATTTGCTCCCAACTTTAGATTTATTTATTATAAGAATAATAAACAAATATATTTTATAACATAATCAATTCAGTAAAATAGCTTTTCATTGAATCTGTTCTTAAAAAAAATAATTAAATAAAAGTTCAGTAGTTGGTTCATCTGCCACTGCTCTTTCCCAAGATCTAATAATTAGATTCCGTTGAACTTCGTTCATTAATTGGCGGTTAAAAAAATGAGGAATATTAGGGTTGGTGTATATTGCTCTACGTAAGCAGGCCATGGTCCAATGTCCCATTCTAGTAGTATCCAAAAAGGAATTCACAAATTGATTGACGCACATTGCCTGCAAACTATTAGGGTTGTAGGTGTTTTTACATGGTGGTGGTGATGATGATGATAAACCTTCGTCTTCTATAATAAAACGACAGATTTCTTCCTTTTCTCCCATTTGAATGAGGTCCATAAAGAGATGGGGATTTCGGGTAATGAAAATTACGCGTTTTACCTTTTCTATATAAAACAATCCATTTTCTTTTGCCACTATTCGAGCAATTAATTCGCTCTTCGCTGAATTTAAATGATAAATTCGGTCAAGGTTTCGTAGCGTAATACAACATATATCATCACACTTTTTATCACCATCACTGAAAACCCGAAATGTATAATGTGTAGACCATTTATTAGAAATTATATCTTGAGGCTCGTCATCAAAATATTCATCATGTAAACAATAGGGTTTATGTTGAATCATCCTGTGATTAACGTAGTTAAGCTATTTTTTATTTTTCAACCATGCTTCGTAATCTCTCACATCTCGGGTTAATTCCCAACGTATATTTTTAAACATCATATACCTAAAATAATAATGCCGATTCAAATATTGTTTGAGGGACATAAGCCTTTTCAGCGCACCCTGATCAACTTTGCAAAATGACAATGGAATCGATATTCCGTCTGCTATCATCATCTCTCTCAGAGCTTCTCGTTCCTGTTTGAAACTTGTATCATCATCAGAAATATTGAAGGATCTTTGACGTAGGACCTATATCCCTTGATAGGCAATTTTAAGTAATGACTGAGGTACTCAAAATTATGTTCACAGAACATGCTGCTTCTTTGGTCAATGTTAAAGAAGATTTCCACAAACATACAAGAACAATAATTTTCATCCTCCCTAACTGCGACTCACAGTATAAATTGTAATTGGGATGCCGCAGGATATCCTTCTTGAGTAGATCCCATCCATATTTTTATAGCATAAACATTTATAATTACAATTTGTTGTTGATATAGTGTTAATTCAATTATACATGGTTCTAAAGTAATATCTACACCATACGAACCTGATTTGTCTAAATATTTTTTTTATTTGGGAACTTGATGTAATCGAAGATGTAAAAGATTTAAAGGGATATATGGATACCATGGTTTTAAAAGCTTTGTGCAGCTGAATATTCCAAATGTTAGTAGGAATGTGGCTACTAAATTTCTATTTCTATATATATAACCTTGGAATAGTTAAATGAAATTAAAAAAAAAAATGAGGTAAAAATGTTAGCTGATCAACTATTTGTGAGTACATTCAAGCCAAAAAATCCCTTTATGTGCAATGAGTGAGAAAAAAATTTAAGTACAGATTCAATGAAAACAAAGTTTTCAGCAACTATTGTCACAAATTAGGAAAAATAAATTGACAAGAAGTATAAAAGTAATAAAAATTTAGAATTTCACTAACTATTCATCCATTCAACCAAAAAGGAGAACACATAAATTTACATAGGGGGATGGGTCAGCTAGACTTCTCTTTGTGCAGTTTCTTTTACTAAAAACACTACATTTTCGCTGGGAATCGGCATATTGTCTTATAAGGCGGTGCTAATTAGAGGGAGGCGGTGCTCCTAATTTTTATGTAATATCAAACAACCTTATCATTGTGTTCATTGCTGTCTTCTTTTATCTGCTAGCCATATGCTGTATTGTGACTACCAATTTTTGTCAACTACCATTCAAGCTGTCATTGCAATCAATCTTATATTGTTTCTGCTGTATTGTGCCTACCAATTTTTGTTAACTACCATTCAAGCTGTCATTGCAATCAATCTTAGCTACCTATTGTTATGATCTCAGCCTGCAGGAGAAACGAGTCTCCCTCCTTGAGAGTTATTCAGCAAGCCTGACCTAACTAGAAGGTCTAGCAAATATTGAGGTGATAACCCATATGAAAAATGGTATGGTGGATTCAATGAACAATTTAAGATTATGGGCAGTGAAGAAGGAAACATATAGATAACTGGCTAGGAGATGTGGACATTTTGCTGGAGGCGTGAGGCTCGCTTCTGGAGGGGCTTTGACCTCACTTGAGCGCCAGACATCGCAGGGGAAAGCTGCGCTCCGTTTGAGCTCCCGTCAGAAGGGAACCCCTAGTGATATATCTCGAAGAGAAGAGAAGTGTGTAGACGTGCCAGCTGTGGAATTGAGCTGAGAACGTTGTGGTCTCAAGTCTTGGATGGCGAGGAGAGTTTAATAAGCTGCTCAGAGGCATTTTCGTGGGCTGTGTGGAGCGCCCTGACCAGACGCCGTCAGAGGGAAAGCGCCCTCGACCTTATAATCTGTGGTAAGCACGATATACGCCAGTTCATAGTGATTGCTTGTAGTGGGTCGTGTGCCCAGCGACAGTAGCGATGTTTATTTATAAGTTAGACATGTTTTAATAAGGCAGAAATCCTGAAATAGGAGAGTGAAGAGGGAGGAACACGGAGCGACGTCCGTCCCCTCTGAGCTCTGACTGGCGACTGAGGGAGCCCGGCTCCTGATGGACGAAGACCCTCCCAGCGAGTGAGGACCGCCGCCAGGCGAGGTGGAGTATGGACCCGCCCAAAACGGGGGAGTCCACTCTCACTGTATGTAGAGGACAGATAGAGGTTGGAGACAAACATATTGTGTGAATTTTTGTTTATGTGTTGAAGGGGAAACATTTTATTGGAGTGTCGATGGGTTGCAGGTTTGTCTTTGGGGAAGAAGTTGCTGAGAACTTCGAAGCCAGCAGATGAAATAGCTGATGAGACTCCAAGGTAGTGGAGCAGAGGACCTCGAGCTGTGAGGAGAAGCAGCAGTGAAGAGGAGTGTCACGTGCTTCTGTAGAGGTGGAGAAGCACCATTGTTGCTCGAGGAAACTTCATGGTGTAGCAGACAAGAGAGCTGTGGAGGACCCTAGCAGAAGGGTGAAGCACCGTAGTTGCTCAAGGAAACTTCATGATAGCAGCCTGGAGGAGCTGCAGAGGATCCTGGTAGTGAAGCCCGGAAGAACCTAAGGATATTAGGGTAGTGAACTTCCAGAGGTGGAAGGGAAAGTTCTGGTGGATTACTTATAGGGAGTTGATAGTGTTTGGTTGTCATTAGCGTGCAAGACGCAGTGAGAGGTGAGTGATTGTTGGCATTCTTATGTCAAGGAGTGTTTTACACTGAAGTTTAGAGTTACAGCCGTAGGGTGGATTATCTACAGATGTATGGCGTTCTAGGACTGATAGAGTGATCGATTGATCATTGTTGTGTATCAATGAACATTTATACTGATATATGTTATTGCATTCAAATGCTGATTTTCTATATATATATTATCTTGCTGGTGGTGCAACAGTGTATGTAGACTTGATCAACTTAAGGAGGTTGATAGTATCAGGTGGTGAACCAGGAGATAGGATACCACTTGATAAGCTGATAATAGAGTTCTGATGGTGTTGGAGTGCAACCTGATTGTGATATTATAGAGTATAGGATTCATTATTATTATATGTGTGTATGTATCGTGTATGTGCTTTGTCCAGTAAATGTATCCCAATTTGCTGGTGTTTGCCCGTGTCCTAGTGAGGCTTCCCAGGAAGTAGTAAAGAAGGAGAGAGAGAGAGAGAAAGAACCAAGAACCACTGCTGTGGACAGGGTAGAAGGTAATACTAGTAAGTCATAGGGGATTGAGGGGATCACATCTGATAAGGAGAGAGTGGGGAGTCACAGCGGCTCGAGTGGGTGTGTGCACGTGACAACGAGGCTAAGTGTTGGAGCCGCATCCTCTAAACGTGTGACGTTGAGCCCCTCTCCAAGAGCCAGAAGCGCCATGGGTGACCTCCTAGTATAAACACTCTACCGAGTTGTGGGTTGGGTTGTCCATAGAGAAGGATCAACGACGACAACATCAACCAACCCACAGACTATAATACTATGTGCTTTAATATACTGTACCTACAATTTTCTCTCATCTTCTTTTTTTCATTTCATGTAACTGTTCTCATTTTTTTGTCTATAAATTTTGCAAGTATTTACCTCCTTAAAATTTTCTTAGATTAAGGACCTGCCCGAAACGCTGCGCGTGCTAGTGGCTTTACAAGACTGTATTTACCATATTTGTATCCTCACATTCCTTATGTACATTCTTGTATATGCATAAATAAATAAATAAATAAATAAATAAATAAATAAAAAAATAAATAAATTAAATTTTGGCAAGAAGTATATAAGTAATAAAAATTTCGAATTTCACTTAACTATTCCATTCATTTACCAAAAATGAGTTATAATGACGTCGTCAGTAAATGAAATGATCAACTATATTTTATTCTTTAGAAAAAAGTATGATACTGCAAAACTTAAAAATATTTTAGTAACCTTTTATTCAAATGATGATCTAACTACCAAAAAAATAGTGAAATCATGTAATACTGATGACAGGTGGCCACGTGAATTAGACGAATTTAATTATCCAGATATGGATCGTTACTATAAATACTGGACGAAAGACGAACACATTACTTGTATTTTTAAAGGTCTTGATTACCTGGAAACCAAAGGTAGATTACCGAAACTTTCAATAGATTTGGCTAAATATTCCCAATATGAATTAACCACCCATATAACTGGTATTGAGGTGCTAACTAAATTGTCAAGGCTTCAAGATAGTGTGGGTCATTTACAAAATGTTGCCTTGTGACTAACGGAAGAAGTACGAAACTCTGAAGTGCAGAAAATGATAACTGAACTGGTTAAATCTACCATCGGCAAGAGTTCAGTCAGTCACTTAAGTTCCCTTTCTAATGTAAAGAAATATGTGAATTAATTGGTTGGGCATTATTACGATTCATCAATGTTTTTTTATTTATACTTTTAGCATTTGCTCCCAACTTTAGATTTATTTATTATAAGAATAATAAACAAATATATTTTATAACATAATCAATTCAGTAAAATAGCTTTTCATTGAATCTGTTCTTAAAAAAATATTTTTAAATAAAAGTTCAGTAGTTGGTTCATCTGCCACTGCTCTTTCCCAAGATCTAATCATTAGATTCTGTTGAACTTCGTTGATTAATTGGCGTTTAAAAAAATGAGGAATATTAGGGTTGGTGTATATTGCTCTACGTAAGCAGGCCACGGTCCAATATCCCATTCTAGTAGTATCCAAAAAGGAATTTACAAATTGATTGACACACATTGCCTGCAAACTATTTGTGTTGTAGGTGTTTTTACAAGGTGGTGGTGATGATGATGATAAACCTTCGTCTTCTATAATAAAACGACAGATTTCTTCCTTTTCTTCTGTTTGAATGAGGTGCATAAAGAGATGGGGATTTTGGGTTATGAAAAGTACGCGTTTTACCTTTTCTACATAAAATGATCCAAAGTTTTTCGTGACTATTCGAGCAATTAATTCGCTCTTCGCCGAATTTAAATGATAAATTCGGTCAAGGTTTCGTAGCGTAATACACCATGTATCATCACACTTTTTATCACCATCACTTAAAACCCGAAATGTATAATGTGTAGACCATTTATTATAAATTATATATTGAGGCTCGTCATCAAAATATTCATCATGTAAACAATAGGGTTTATGTTGAATCATCCTGTGATTAACGTAGTTAAGCCATTTTTTATTTTTCAACCATGCTTCGTAATCTCTCACATCTCGGGTTAATTCCCAACGTATATTTTTAAACATCATGTACCTAAAATAATAATGCCGATTCAAATATTGTTTGAGGGATATAAGCCTTTTCACCGCAGCCTGATCAACTTTAAAAAATGACGATGGAATCGATATTCCGTCTGCTATTATCAACTCTCTCAGAGCTTCTCGGTCCTGTTTGGAAGCTTGTATCATCATCAGAAATATGGAAGGATCTTTGGCGTAGGACCTATATCCCGTGATAGGCAATTTTAAGTAATGACTGAGGTACTCAAAACTATGTTCACAGAACATGCTGCTTCTTTGGTCAATGTTAAAGAAGATTTCCACAAACATACAAGAACAATAATTTTCATCCTCCCTAACTGCGACTCGCAGTATAAATTGTAATTGGGATGCCGCAGGATATCCTTCTTGAGTAGATCCCATCCATATTTTTATAGCATAAACATTTACAATTACAATTCGTTCTTTATATAGTATTAAATTAATTATACATGGTTCTAAAGTAATATCTACACCATACGAACCTGATTTGTCTAAATATTTTTTTATTTGGGAACTTGATGTAATCGAAGATGTAAAAGATTAAAAGGGAAATATGGATACCATGGTTTTAAAAGCTTTGTGCAGCTGAATATTCCAAATGTTAGTAGGAATGTGGCTACTAAATTTCTATTTCTATATATATAACCTTGGAATGGTTAAATGAAATTAATATACATGAATTAATAATATAAATTAGTATATAATGATATTCTTCAATTACACGGCCAATTATAGCATGAATCGTGTGAAAAAAATGAGGTAAAAATGTTAGCTGATCAACTATTTGTGAGTACATTAAAGCAAAAAAACCCTTTATGTGCAATGAGTGAGAAAAAAAATTAACTACAGATTCAAAGAGAACCAAGTTTTCAGCAACTATTGTCACAAATTAGGAAAAATAAATTAACAAGAAGTACAAAAGTAATAATTACGTAGTGCACTCTGCCCATTAGGCAAAATATGTATAGTGAGTTACTTGACAGTGTATGCAACAATGATGTTGTCCTACTTGGTTAGGTCAACAAGGAAATTTTGGGATAATAAGTTAATTGAGTAAACACAAACTGTATTATAAACTGCCGTTTTAGTAAAGAAAGTGGGTCGGTGAGTGATTAGTCGATCAAAAATGACTTGACCCTCTTATTCCGTCTGGTATGCCTCTTGTATCTTCTTGTTCTTTTTCTTCTTCTTCTTCTCCTTCTTGAGGTTCATCTTGAAGAGAGCTTCTCGTACCAAGTTTTCTTTGGATGGAAGAGCAGCGAAGCGTGTGTTGGTTGGCCGTCAGTGGATGTAAAATGTGAGAGTAGCCTGCGACTACTGATATTTATATAATTCAGCTGACACTGCTACCCTCTACTCTGGGCAACCAGCTGTCTCCTCCACTCTTTGAGCAACTTTTTGTAATTTTTACTGCCCTACTTTTTTTTTTAGTAAATTTTGATAGCAGGATGATTTATTGATTTAAAGTGGTGAGACCACAAAAAAGTTAATGCTTGCTCTACTTGGTGGAGGTTTCCAGGTAAGCAATCAAGTCTGCACGCTCATTCTTCTTCTTAAGACCAACGAACACCATCTTTGTGCCTGGAATAAATTTCTTGGGGTTGGTCAAGTAGATATCCAGATTATCTTTGTCCCACGTGATACTCTTGGCCTTGTTGGCATAAGTGTAAATATAGCCAGAAGCCTGACCAGTTTGGCGGCCGAAGAGGCCATTGAGACTGGGTCTAGTTTTGTGCTTGCCGTTTAATTCAACAGTGTGACACTGTGCACACCTCTGCATAAAGATCTTCTTGCCTTTTTCCCTCTCACCCATCTTCTGAAAAAAACACACATTAACTTAAAAGGTTAAGGTGTATGCTATTTATTTATTTATTTTATTTTTTTTTTTTTTGGAGCTGAACATCATTATATTTTCAAAACATCAATTTTAAATTATAAATTTCAAATTATTAGTGATTACAATTAATTATATCAAATTTTCCCGAACCAACGAAAAGAGAGAAAGAGAACCCTGGCCAAATATAACCAGGTCATCTCTGGTGGTGGCGTACCAGCACTCCACAGAGGTTAACAGCGAAATAAAGGCATTATAAATCTCAGTGTCATTATATTGGATGGAGCTGGTGGTAACCAACAGTCTCACCTTCATTATGGTCATATGTTTCATACACTTACTTTTTTTTTTTTTTTTTTTTTGAGATATATACAAGAGTTGTTACATTCTTGTACAACCACTAGTACACGTAGCGTTTCGGGCAAGTCCTTAATCCTATGGTCCCTGGAATACGATCCCCGCCGCGAAGAATCGTTTTTTCATCCAAGTACACATTTTACTGTTGCGTTAAAGAGAGGCTACAGTTAAGGAATTGCGCCCAGTAAATCCTCCCCGGCCAGGATACGAACCCATGACATAGCGCTCGCGGAACGCCAGGCGAGTGTCTTACCACTACACCACTGAGACTGCCGTTACAAAAAAGGACACTTTTTTTTCTTTGTTTTAGGATTCTGATTTACTCTGCGAGCACACTGCACAACCTTGAGTCAAAACACGCTCACAGATGGATTAAAAAATACTGTAGATACAGATTTGGATAATGTATCTAACCAGCTACAGCTTCAACCAAACACAGTTTCAAATGAGAAAACATAAGAAATAAATAATTACACCCTCCTCCTCCTCATCAGCATCATCATCATCATCATTATCCCAAAAAAAGAAAAAAAAGAAAAAAAATATATAAAATGAATAAAAATATGATATGGAAATGTAGTAAGGATGACATTTTAACTTTTCGAACCAGAGTTTTTACATCTACATATTTTCCTTGAGAAATTGATGCCCTCTAATTGAAACCCAAACAGAGGTACAAATAACACATACATATACATTTATTTACAAAAAAACTTTTTTTTAATTGTTTTATTTAATGAATGTTGGTCTTAGGATTGGTTCACCCCCCTTTCTATGACAAAGTTGGTTAAAGAATAATAAGTATTTTCTATTTAATGGATCATTAGAATTTTTTGAGGCTAGTTTTAATAAATATGGCTGTAAACTCTTAAAAACCAGTTTCATCTCTAAAAGTGTTTCATTAAAGTTAAGGTATAGGGTAACTGGTGTCACATATTCGTCAAAAATCCAACTGTTTTCCATAATATATCTTTCTATATACAAATCAGTGACTGCCAATTGCTCCACTCCATTTATAAAACTTGTTGCGGCTTCTAAAAACAGCCTGTCAGTTTGATTACCCCAAAATAAGATTTGGGCATACTTACGAGAAAATTCCCTAATGCTACATTTTAGATGATGCATATTCAACACAAACACACTTTTTACTATTTGCTTACAAAGTGGACACAATATTTCATCTTTGTAGATAATATTTGATAAAAAAGAGTACATCCCATAAGAATTATTCATATATCTAAGGCAGCCATAATTATTATAATCAAATTTCCCTGTAGATTTTTTACCCAACAAAATTTTGGCGGATAATGTAAACATACATTGAGGACAAATACTGTGACCGCATCCAACCATATAATCATCAAACATAAAAACCATGTCACCTGACCCATTCATATCTAAACAAATGGGGCAAGATACAATTTGATGACGAATGACATTTTTCTTGATAGTTTTAAGGGAACCGTGTTTAATTGATATATCAATGACAACGTCCTTATTATCAGGTCCCCAGAGTCGGTTGGACACCAGGTTTGTTTGATATTTTTTCAAAATGGTATTTTAACCAGGACTGTAGAATTATTCTTAGTTTCAAAACACTCGTCTTGTCTAAAATCATGTTCATTTTCAAACATATTTATATCAGTATCAATTGATCTGATATTTGGTGAACAATTAAATATAATAGTTAACGATGCCTTTTCTGCTTCTGTCATAATTTCTATGATGTTTCTCACTTTGATATTCTGCTGTAATCTTGACCTTGTAGGAGAAATCTTGCAAGTCAAAAAAAGTTGGCAACCTCTTGAGTTTTTTTAATTTGATATTTTGTATATATATTTTTTTAAATATCTTCCCTTTTGACATTTCCCCAGGGATAATTCCATATTAAACCTAGAAGAAATATGAAAGATAACATTAATATTAATTTAAAAAAAAGGGAAGAAATGGAGTTGTAAGGAAGGGGAAAAAAGCTCTTTATTCCATAGTTAACTATTCTAAAAAAAAAAAAAAAAAAAAAACACTTCTGTTTGGTTTGGTGTGTAGAAAGATGTCTGAAAAGTGATAGGGTAAATAAGAGTAGGATGGAAGTAGTAGTAGTAGTAGTGGTAGAAGGGTAGAGATAAAATTTCTTCAATTAGTAACTGTGGTCTCTCTCACCTCAATCAGTTTATAAAGTTTTAGGGAACATATCTAAACCCACTGACTGGGTCATTCTGTTGTCAGGATTAAATCATCACACAACAACAATTGACCAGGGAGGGTGGAGGAGGTCTTATTTATGTTAATGACACTGTCCTGTTTTTTTCATAAAGGGGGGACCTATGAAAAAATATATATATATAAATTAGGAGGTTTAACTGTTCTTTTCATTGTTATGATGTCTTTGACATAATATTGTTTACAATTTTAACTCTGACATCAAAGGGGTAGACCTGTCTAGAAAAATTTACAATTGCTGGCAAGTAGTCTCTTTCCCAGTTTCCACCAGCCAATCCACACCCAATTAACGATGGAAAAATTACCAAACTGTATTTTCCATTAGATACTTGCATTGCTAATTTATTTAGACCTTCATTAAACCAATAAATCCTGTTTGGGGATGTATCTTTTAAAAGGCCAGATAAAAGTTGATGATCGAAAGGTTCTAAATGTCTAGGATTTCTTCCTTTAGGTCCAGCATCAACAGTACACGACTGCAATTGCTGAATGCGTCTTTTCGTATAAAGGTTTTGATTTTTCTCCTTCCCCATATAAAACTGCCCAAAAACATTTACAACTACTGGTCCCTTTGTTACAGTGTTAGGATGACAAATCTCAATATTTCCTGGTTGAGGTCTATCTTCAAGCATAGCACGGTTTAGAGTGCCTATTGCCCGGCGTCGTGTATAAGAACCACAGTATGGATATATCTCAGCAAGAATCTGGGAAAGTCCATGAGATTTAACAGCTACACAGTTGAGTATTTGTACAAGCGCTATATTGGGGCTTCTATATACAGGGTCAGTAATGTCTCCATTAATAAACTCCAAGTTATCTACAAAGAAGAAAGAAACATTGGTTATACCATTACAGTCCATAATTATCTTCTAATATATAATAATGCATTAAATATTAGTTGTCCTGTCCTGTCCTAGTCATAAAAGACAATTAACATACTACAAAAATTAATGTATTCCATATTTTTTTTATTTATTTAATTAACAAATATCTTTACAATCTTTTGCTCTCCATTTTTTTTTTAATGATTTATCAAGTAATTTAAAGAATATGTTCGAAATTTCACATGGCACAGTAGAACTATTTGGTTGCCAAAGAATATATTTTTAAGAGATTAGGATGTGTTTGATTACCTTTCTTGATAAATCCCTCCATTTCAGTCCAATAGTTTGTGAATTACTTCAAATATTTTCAGTTGTATTTGTCATGACCGTGTTTGTATTATAATATATGAAAAACAAAAACTGTTGTATTATATATAGTTATGATATATTTAATATATATACGTTTTTATTTTTTTATACCTTCTATCAAATTTCATAAGACTTATAAGGGTTGGGTTTGGTATCCGTTTTCAAGTTGGGATTATATCATAAATAATTAAAAAATGGAAGTCATTAAGGGGAAAAACAAATTGACTAATCCTGATGAATGTGAAACACTAAATAATAGAATATCTAATCATATTCGTTTTACATTTAATACCCACAAACGTTATTTAGGGAAAGGTGCCTATGGTAAAGTTGATCTTGTTCAAGTACCTACTATTGAACTTCTTGATCCTAGATTACTGCATCAAATACATGTGTTTCAAAATATTTACCCACACACGGCTTCCAAACTTTTTAAATCTTCTAAGAAGAAGCACAAACGAGGAAAAAAGTATCTACAAACATTTGTGGCTCGAAAGAGTTTTCGCCGGAAAAGGGATTTTTTAATGGAGATTGAAAACATTGCACGTCTTGATGAAAATATCAGAAAGGCATTCTTTGTTCAAATGTATCGTGTGTTTATGGTCGAAACTGCCTATAATGTAATACACTGTCCACAAGGTAAATTTCTAGAGTCATCACAACCTACTAAAGTTCCTCATTCTTTGTATAATATTGAGTATAAATGTCCTTTCAAATCTAAATCTATAGGCTACTTTATCGAAATGGAATACTTAAACCCACGCGATTGGATCCTACTAAGGAAAAAAGTCGACTTATTGAAAAATGATCAGTATTGTCGTCAACAATACTTACTACAGTTCATAGACAGCTTATTGATGTTCAATTAGTCTTATATAATACTACTGACAAATATATATCAGGTACTTATTACGATATTAATCCTCAAAATGTATTTGTATCCAATGATGACATTCATCGAATTAAATTAATTGATTACGGAGGCCTTTTTCTTCCTTTTTTAAATATATATTCTATAATCACAGAACCGATGCCAATATTTCATTCCGAAAATATCTGCGATGTCTTTTCTAAACAAATATCTAAATCAAAACTCAATTATAATAGAGATGTTCAATATCTTTCTAAACAATATTTTACACGTTTGCCCAAACGAGATAAATACAGCGTCATTCCTACTATGTATGGTATCATTGTAGCCGTGACAATGTGTGTGATGTTAATGTGGGGTTGTGAAAGACAAGATAAAGTACGCCACATTTTAAGAAAAATTATTCACTCATATAATCCAACATTGATTTTGAATGATGTCTTTAAAAGTCAAGAGATACACAAAAATATTATAGAATTGCTTAAAACCTCAAACATCGTTGAAAACCTAACCCTTTAGAGAAAAAATGAATGCCAATTTTGATTTCGATAATATGGAATTAGATAATCTTGATACTTTGATGGAACCTCTCTTAAAGTACATTTCTCCAGAACACCTTTTAAACACAGTCCATCCGAATTTATCAATATACCAGAGAGTTGAAAAATGGCGTCAACTGGAAAAAAGTAAGAATGTAGCATGTTGCTATAAATGTCACCAGTCAAATAAACCACTACACCTCCTCCAAATACCAACATTACGAAGACTTGCAGATGAGTCAATCGAATCTCATCACTTTTGTGATGACTGTATTAAAAAATGACGATTTATGTTTATTCCAATAAACTCTTAAACTCATCTACTAACTTGTATATAACACAAAATAAAAAGAAATATAAAACTATAGCCTATGTCATTCCAATAAATTCATTTAACATTGATTGTGAAACTGTAAATTTTAATAAAGCCCATAAACACAAACAACAACAACAACAAGAGTATAAAATTGTTTTGCCTCATTTACAATATATTATAATTTGGTACTTACACAAATCTTATGTTCCTATTGACCAGGTTAAATTTCAACAATTAGTGAGTGTAGCTTCTACTTTATTATTCAGAATTAATATAGAAAAAGGAAAAGGAAAACTCCAATCCATAGAAACATGTATATCATCCATGTTAACTTCTGTTTTGGGGCATTCACTACCTTTCTTGATGCCATCTTTTATCAAACTCATCTATCAAATTCCACATATAGTAATAGAATGGGATAATGAAAAGATTTTATCACATCAGTTACTAAAAGAAGGGAACCAAAATTTATTTTCACCACAAATATTTAAGGCATTTGATATAGATATATGTTAATTATACTATTGTTGTACAAGAGTCACAATTGTTCCTGCCTGTTTATCCCATTTGGATAAAGCGTGGAAAATCTTGTGATCATGAGAAAATGGAGACCACAGAGTTCTCCCTTGTCAAATGAGTGGGAGGTATTGATGAAACTAAAAGGTATATGGAACTAAAAATAGAACATTTATTTTTAAAGAGGATAATTTTGTCAGGCTGTATATAAGACAAGAGCAGCTTCATACTTGCTCAGTTGCTCTCTATCCACGTGACCAGGTTAGTGATTTTTAATGCACTTTTAGGAGATGTGTTGGCAGCTCAAGCAGACCAAAGAGGTGGTACATTTCAAATCTTTTGTATATTATTTTAGAACCAGATTTAAGAAAGCCATCAGAGATTGTGTTTACAACAGACCTACATAGGTTTACAACGGACATACAAACTCTTTATTCCCTGAAAATATGGATGGGATCAAACAAAGAAGGGAAACCACTAGTATCACAATTACAATTGATAGTACGATGCAAAAGAGATGAAGATATATTCGTCGAATTTATTTCAAACATAGATGAAAGATATACAATATTATGTGATTATAATTTTAATGGAAAATTGGATATAACAAGCAATAAAAGTGGATATAAATCCTTTATCAAAGACCCTATCCTATTTCTAAAGATGGTTCAAGCTTCAGAAGAGGAAAAAGAAGCTTTAGTGCAAATCGACAGAATATCGATTCCACCTTCGTCGACATACTACAAAAGTTATTATGAAGAAGAAATTTTGTTAAGAGAAGCACAAAGCTATTTTGGGCGAGATAAATATTTTAGTTATTTGATGTTTGAACCCATTCATTGGAATTCCACTGGACAATTGATACCAGGGATGATCATCCTCTTTTTCCAAACATTTCACCCATCGGTTGTAAACATCAAAATAAAAACTATGTACAACTCTTCATGTGAAACAAAAAATTGTGCGACTATAACATATGTGGAACCAGACATGAAAAAATTATATTATGAAATTATTACTGAACTACTTTATTATGGTAAAATATGGTTTAAATATGAAAACTACTCTTTTCGCATTTTTAGGGACAGTGATGAAGACTGTGACAATATATGCTTTATTAACTTCAAAAGCATTGACAGAGTTTATCATGTGGAAAAAACAGAAACATACAATGCGTTAATTAACCGTTACTGGAAGAATGAAAGTATAATTTTTGTAACCGAGATGAAGGTTTATTATCATCTCAGATGAGGAAAAGTTGTAGTTTAGTAGCCCAATGCACTCGGAAAATTGTAAATTCTTTTTTGGGGAATACTGAAACCGAATATTGGAATGTAGCCACATTACATGAAAAGATGGATACCACCATTCCAATTCTTCCCCACTTACTTAAACAATTCATACTTAATGAAGGTTCAGAAAATCTAATGATTGGATTCTGGAAGAGAGCTGTGGAAGATTTAAAGGAAATGAAAAAAAAAAAATAAAGGTGACTAGTTTTAGAAAGCCGCCTCCAGTCTCCACCAATAGTCCAGGACGGGCCTTGCATGCATGAGTGGGGGGTGAGGTGGTGGTATACTGTGACTTCCACATGTTTCAAAAAGCAACAATTGCTCTCCATTCACGTGACTAGGTCAGTGTTCGTTTGCCAACCAGTGGATTACCTCCTCTTGGATACAAATATCCAAGATTTGAAAATCATTTGAATAAATTTACAACATTTAAAAATTAGTCTCAAAACTGTATGAAAAATGTTGATTGAAATAAGGAGGACTCAACGAGCGAGAAGTGACGTTTTTTTTTTTTTTTAAGAGAGTTTCCTGTTTCCTGTCAATATAAGACACAGCCGCCCTCTCTTGCTTCATAGTTGCTCTCCATTCACGCGAGCAGGTCAGTGTTCTCATTTCATTTGTGAGGGGGGGGGGGGGTGGATCTCCTGATGGTGTGGCTGTCATATCTGTTATTATATTGAAAAAGGGAGAGTGACTATTGTTTGCTCATGGTTCTCACTCGACTAGGTCAATCAGTGTCCTTATTTCTTCTACTATAACGGATTTTTATTTAACAGACTGTGACAGGCCGAGATGTAAGAGAGCTGTGAGGATACTAACCAACTAAGGAACAGTCGTTAAGTTTCTTGTGGATTCCCCTCCCATAGCAATCCAGGATGTTGCGGGAAAGAATCAAAAGTAATAGAGGAGGAGAAAAACCATCTGGGATACCAATATCCACATACACAGCTTTAACCAAAAAAAATTGAGATAATTTTCAACATTATTTTGCCAGAGAGGCCATTTATTGGTAAATTGACATTTTATTAGAGATCAATTTTTTTTTTTTTGCATAATGAATCCTTTCGACAAGATGATGTTTACTACGGAATGTGAGAATTTCAAATCTTTTGTACCTTCAATTACATCAAGTTTACAATTGTCTAACTATATTCAATACTTTTATAATTGTGGACTAAATATTACTTTAGAACGAAATTTAAAATTACCATCAAATTTTTTGTTTGAAACAGACATACAAACTCTTTATTCCTTGAAAATATGGATGGGATCTAATGAGGAAGGGAAACCACTAGCATCACAATTTCAATTTATACTGCGATGTCAAATAGAAAACGAAGGATTCTTCATCGAACTTATTTCAAACATAGATGAAAGATATACAATATTATGTGTTTATGACGAAAAATTTAATATAAGAAGCAATAAAAATGGATATAAATCCTTTGCCAAGGACCCTCTTACATTTCTAAAGATGGTTCAAGCTTCAGAAGAGGAAAAAGAAACTTTAAAAGTGATAATGCGAATCGATGGAATATCGATTCCACTTTTGTCGACATACTACAAATGTGATGAAGAAGAATTTCTGTTAACAAAAAACTATTTCAAGCGAGATTTTTATTTTAGGTACCTGATGTTTGAACACATTCATTGGAAATCAACTGGACAATATGATGTTTATGAAAAATGGGTGAAATGTTTTGAAAAAGAGGTTGATCATTCCTGGTATCAAATCAACCAATATAGTTTATGTGAAACCAAAAAATGTCAGACTATAAAGTATATGGAACCATACATGAAAAATTTATATAAAACATTGGTTAATGAAATTCATGACAGATGGTTTAAATATGAAAACTATTCTTGTCGCATTTTTAGAGATGGTGATGAAGACTGTGACAATATATACATCATTGACTTAAAATTTTGTAATGACTTCAAAAGCATTGACAGAGTTTATCATGTGGAAAAAAATAAAAAATTTAATGCACTAATTGCTCGCTTGGGGGTGAAAGAATATGGATCATTTTTTATCGAAATGATTATCATCTATCACTCTTATTATAAGAGAGAATGTATAATTTTTGTAACCCGTAATCCCCAACTCTTTTTAAATATAATTCAAACTGGGGAAAAGGATAAAATTCGTAGTTTTATCTTGAAAAATGAAGGTTTATTATCATCTCAGATGAGGAAAAATTGTAGTTTAGTAGCAAAAGGCACTCGGAAAATTGTAAATTCTTTGGTTTCGGATACTGAAACAGAATGTTGGAATGTAGCCACATTGCATGAAAAGATAGATACCACCATCCAAATTCCCCATTTACACCTTAAACAATTCATACTTAATGAAGGTCTAGAACATCTAATGATTGGATTCTGGAAGAGAGCTGTGGAAGATTTAAAGTATTATGTATTTAAATAATTATAAATTGATAATGAAAATAGTCTCCCAAAGAACAACTGATGAATGGGAAATTAGTGATACTTGCCGCTTTCACCAGTTGCTTTCTTAAGAAACTTTCCTAGATTTAACAACCGACCCACAATGATAAATTAGAGTGATCTCACCGAGGTGGTTGGGAGCTGTTTTTTTTTGGGGGGGGGGGGAGCCAGATTTAAATTGGCCACCAAAGTGTACAGAAACATGCTGGCGCAACTCTCA
This sequence comes from Procambarus clarkii, assembly GCF_040958095.1. Classification (NCBI taxonomy): domain Eukaryota; kingdom Metazoa; phylum Arthropoda; class Malacostraca; order Decapoda; family Cambaridae; genus Procambarus; species Procambarus clarkii. Next base: position 26,728,684 of record NC_091166.1, on the reverse strand, counting down.
ACTCTCGAATGTGTACTTAAGTGGGATAAAAAAAACTCTAAGCTCATTCTCACTATGGAACTAAACGAGGACAGACGGATGGTGGGTAGCATTGTGAGATAAAATAAATAAAATATAATAATAATAATAATAATAATAATAATAATAATAAACAGTGTAATTGTAGGTCACTCCTTCTTCAGTCAGGAATGGCACAGATCAGTGATGACAACGCCATCTGTGAGTCTGCTCCCGAAACCCCCTCCAAATGGACAGCGCCATCAAGTGAGGATGATCCCGAAACCCCCTCCAAATGGACAGCGCCATCAAGTGAGGATGATCCCGAAACCCCCTCCAAATGGACAGCGCCATCAAGTGAGGATGATCCCGAAACCCCCTCCAAATGGACAGCGCCATCAAGTGAGGATGATCCCAAAACCCCCTCCAAATGGACAGCGCCATCAAGTGAGGATGATCCCGAAACCCACTCCAAATGGACAGCGCCATCAAGTGAGGATGATCCCGAAATCCCCTCCAAATGGACAGCGCCATCAAGTGAGGACGGGATATACCGGCCACAGGTGCTGGATGACTCGTTTTATCTGTTAATGATGTGATTGTGACTATTGTCGTTGGGCATTGTGTAGTGGATTATGAAGATATCCCCGACTTTATTGCACGCATAAAGAGCTTAGCGGAGATTGAAAAGCAGTATGCGGCTTCAAATCCAAAAACATACTGCAATAATTTTGTTGAAAGAGTTATGAAAATACGAGCAGTAGAAATGTTATATGATAACTTCCGTTTGGAGTCACAGATCATAACGCCTGTTCACCTCGGTTTGGGAAGAATAGAAGTATGCTACAGTAAAATTGAAAGTGTTATAGAATGGGTTAAAGTAATGGCAAAGATTGCCAAAAAATATGCAGGAGTGGATTTAAGCTTACCTGAACATTTGAGATTACTCAATCAGAAAGTTTATATGCAGAATGAGTTTACAGCTCTCTACAACTCCGATTATAAAGGATGTTGCACTGAGGTAAAACAAGATGGAGAAAATGAACATTGGACGATGACTTCTATATGAAAGCTTCGTATTAACTAGCTACAACAGTACAACAAAGCCTTCAGAAGATTGGTCCAAGAAATTCATTATTATTTTTTTTTAAATTAATTATTCTCTTCTGATTCTTGTTGTAATCAAATGATTTTTACTAATAATAAACAATTTTTTTTAATAAAAAATTACAATAATGGTCATAACCAGCGAAAATGTTTTCTAATGTGGTAGGGATGACATCTTTTGGAATTAATCATATCTTACCACAAAAATTGATACATAAACAATGTAAATAAACTATTAAAATAACCGACCTTCAGCACAAAATGATAAGGCTTATCTTTTTTTCCTCTGATTGAAATATGAAATATATATAAACATTAATTTGCACAATATGTCTTTACCTAGGAAGAGTAACGTTTAAACCATCATACAATTGTGATAATTTGATAAAATAAATATGGTCTTAAATTTTTGAAATTATTATAAACAAATAATAATATATGTATATGTAAAAAGTTAACCTATCATACATTTGATTTTACAGGTGGTAGATTGGATTGAACATTATGACTGGCACCAACATATGGAGAAAAGTAATTTCTGTTTTTAACAAGTTTATTGAAAATGAAAATCATCAGTTTAGGCCACTAGGCAATGATATTATAACCAAAATAACAGACACCAGCAAAATATGGGAAAGTCCGGTTGCAAAGATTATGTGGCGAAATCTGACTTATAAACAAAAAAAAAAAAAATATATAGTGAGACTAGACACAAAACCAGAATGTGAGATGGGTTCAACCATACAAAAATTTATTATGGATCAAAATGTTGGACTACTCATATCATCACCCTCTAATTGTTGGACTCAACTTGAACAAGAACTACGTCAGTTGGAATGGAGAGGTGAAGCCTTTGTGAATGGTGAAGAGATTACTAGTGGTGGAACTGACTGTTATAATCAAGTGCTGATAATGACATCTCCTAAAAGTTTTTTTAAGAATATTTCAACATACAAGGGTGATAAAGTTATTTTTTTATTTGATCATCAGTCTTACCTGACCCATACAAAATGTGATCGGTGTGAGAGAGAAATCTGCAATGGTAATTATCTGTCCAAGATTTTGACAAGAAAATTTGTTGCTTGTGATATTTGCCAGAAAAAGTTCTTTGCAATGTACTACTTAGTAATACATTTCAACACACAACATGCATATGAAATACCGTGCCATGTGTGTGGGACAATTTTATTGAACAGAGGCTGTCGAAAAGTCCTTTTTGACAGTTTTTTTCAGAATTTGATGAAATTCCCACTCGTGGTGGAAAGTTACCAAAGTTATTTATAAGAAAATTCAAAGATAAAATATCATCTTCGAACACTGCAGAGTGGTGGAATTTTATCTTGAATGCAGATGAAAAGAAGATATACACAATAATAACACCAGATGAAGAAAAAAGGCAGTTAGAGAAACAGATTAATTTCTCACTAGATGTAAAAAGGAATAAAATATCCAAGAAGTTTTCTTCAATTTACCCTTTGGAAGAAGAAATTTTGTATATAATTAACTGTCTTCATATTTTTCCTGATTTGTGTAGAATGCTACGAGGAGTATTTGGTCATCATTTGCCACTAGAAATAGAAATAGATGCAATTATTAAATTCACAGGTGAAGGTTCTCTTGTAAGTGTTTTTGCTGGCACTGCATTCATTGAAAATCTATTGAGATTAAGAAATGTGGACGTGAAAGCTACTGATAATTACTCAAACATAAATTCTATATCATGGATGGAGGTTGATAATATGAATATCTCTGAGGCAATTAATAATAAATATCATCCAGATGTTCTTTTAATGACATGGCCACTAGAAAAAAAGAGTGCAATCCCAAGTGCAATGGCTGAGGGTAGTTTTGATATGAGCACTTCAGGATATTGTGAAATGATAGATGAACTCAACCTAAGTGAAAGAGAACCTTTAAAGTATGAATATTATAGTGATGCCTTATATGCTATTAAAGAGTTTAAGGGAAACAAGTTCATTTATGTTGGAGATAAAATGTTTTGTTGTGAGTGTAATGCTCTTTTTTCCCATTATCTAGAGGAAAATTTTGAAAAGGTGAATAGTGGAATTACATCAAAAATTCACTTCTATATCAGGAAACCAACAAATTGATCAAACTGTTCTAATGGACTATATTATTAAGGATTAGTTTTTAAAGGTTGAACACTAGAAGTTTAATGCTATTATTATACTTTGGACATGTAAAAATGTGTAATAAATGTTGTTTTTATATCATAGCCTACCAAAATTTGAGAAGTGTGACACATGTTTTTTTTCGGATTAGAAATTATAAGTGTTTAAAATTGTTTTAAATATTAAAATTGAATTCACATCAGGTACTGACTCATTAGTCTCGTATTTGAAATGTATAGGGGGACTACAACGACATGACTTCCCTTAGCAATACACTTCAATAAAAAAAAAAAAAATCCCACTGAAAAGATTTTTTGTCCTAGAGTAGGTGTGCAAAACAGTATTATATTTGTATGTTTTTAATTAGAAATTATCGAATAATTATTCAAATTATTTTGAACATGAGATAACAAATAAGGGGTTATGCATTCATAAATTTTTCTATTTACCATATTATCTCCAAGAATATATAAAACTGTACCAAAAACAGATGTCATAAGTGTAATTGTAATTAGTTTTAATATAACTTTTGTTTGGCGATTATTTATAATGTTATTTGAATTTTGATTATTAGGTTGGTTAAGGTTGGTGGAGTTGGAGGCTGGACTTGAGATCGGGTTGGTGTTGCTAGGATTAGGGTTGTTGCTGGAATTATTAGGGTTGTCACTTGAATTATTAGGGTTGTTGCTGGAATTAGGGTTAGGGGTTGTTACTAGAATTAGGGTTAGGGTTGTTGCTGGGGTTAGGGGTGTTGCTGGGGTTAGGGGTGTTGCTGGGGTTAGGGGTGTTGCTATGGTTAGGGTCGTTACTGGGGTTAGGGTCGTTACTGGGGTTAGCGTTGTTGCTGAGGTTAGGGTTAGGGTTGTTGCTGGGGTTAGGGTTAGGGGTGTTGCTGGGGTTAGGGTTAGGGGTGTTGCTGGGGTTAGGGTCGTTGCTGGGGTTAGGGTTGTTGCTGGGATTAGGGTTAGGGTTGTTGCTGGGGGTAATAGTTTCTATACTAACTATAGTCATTATATATTTTTATATATGTATAAATAAAAGTAAACAATTAATATTATTATTATGATAAATAACAAAAGTATAATAGTATTATGGTAATTAAATATATTTGTGGGATGTATAACGGTGTAATGTCTAAGAGAATGTTCTTAAAGTTCCAATGATATTAACCTCAAAATCGACCCCAGTTTCACAAACATAAATAAAATTTTTATTAAAATTTGGGTCAATGGGATGTATTTTTGAATTAGGATATAAGTAGGTTTTAGCTAAATTATAATTATGTGGATTACATAGAGCTTTACATCCTTAATTAAAAACGGCTTTCTCAAAAGATGAAGTTTCCAATAAACTTTCAATATCCATTGAATTACTACAGTTCCAATATAACTGCTCATCTGGAATGGTAGCTAAAGGATGGGAAGCATCTTCTATAATAGTTTTTTTTCATTGTCTACTAAACTTTCATTACAAAATCTTCGTTTTTATTTGTCTCTTATGAGAAAAATTCGATCTCCAAAATTTACAAGACTATATCGAAAACATCCAGGATTAATTTTATTATGTAAACGCATAAATTCTATAAAACTCTCACATGTTTCTAATTTGGAAATTTGTTTTAGAATGGAACAGTATGGATAAATTTTAAACCACTTTTTAAATCTTGTCCAAATTAGAATTGCCTGGATATTATTATATATATTATCATCGTTAAATATTGTACATATAGATTTTTCATCATATATTTCACAATCATTAAGACACGTAAGCAACATATTTACATCTTGTAAATAATTACAATAAATATAATATGGATATTTAGTCTGAATATGTATCCGGAACATTTCTCGTACTTTTGTTCCATATATAAATGTTAATTTTCTTAAAAAATAAAGGTCACCACAAAGAAGTGCTTCTATATTTGCTTTGAAATTTTGAATATTAGTTTTATTAGAAATTGCTAAGAGATTTGGATCAATGATTTTTTGAATATTTTCATCTCCTTTAATAATATCATTAAAATCATCTAAAAACTTCTTTATAATAGCTGTATCATTTATATCTTGAATTTGTCCATGTAATTTACCTATAGGAAGCAATAATAATTGATCCAAGGTATTAATAATTTTAGTTTCTTCCTGTTTATTCATTTTTTATTTGAAATTACATTACTTTAAGTTTTACAATATACAATTTTTTTCAGTAATATATACCATATCTTTTTCAAGAACTGTTTTTGAATGGTTACGAAGAAATGAAATAAAATCAAAGAACTGAGCAGCATTTTCTTCGTTAACCAATTTTTCAAAATTCGAAGGTATAGTAACATCACTGAAACCTAGTATTTGATGTTTTCTGTATGGAGACTGACTTATTAGTTGACGCATTTGTGAAACTGTCAGAAATACTTGACCAACAAATATACGATTGAGCTGTAAATCTTCAGACCTAATCCACATTGTATAATCCAAATTTGGAGTTAACATATTACCTAGGGCAAAACTTCCTGATATATGGCTAATATCACCTATTTTTTTTGAAATTCTTGATAATATCTGTTAACACCTGTATCACCCATAAGGTAATGTCCTAATACATACTGAGGTGAGCAAGATAAAAAATGTTTATCAAATTTTTCAATAATAGCAACATTACTTCCTAATTTAGATTTGTATTCTTTTACATATATGATAAACTTATATAACTTTGAATCATAAACTAACGGAAATTCTTCAAAATCCCTATTTTTTTCATTTCCAATATTTTGGGGATTGTACAAATGTAACAAATGGGTATTGACATTTTGATGTTTCTGTGCCTCGTGTAATTTTAAAATATCACACTTTGATAAACTGATCATTGTCTTATTTGATCTTATTATTTTTATATTTGAAATATGAAAGTGTTACCACCTCCTCCAGCCTTTGGGTCATCTAATCTCACCACCTCACAGTCGATATTACGGAATCCAATGAAGTTTTTAAAAATTACAAAACATGATGAAAATGTAACTAAAATATTTGAAAAACTTTTCCAAGATAATGAATTGAAAATAAAGGAGGGTATTGAACATTTATCTACAACTATGATTCAAACTTCGTTGGAACACGTCCATATTATTAGTCCACCTAGTACAGTGCAATGGGATATAGAGAGTGTGAGATGTGCTATGAATAAAAACAATTGTCCTACACATGAGAGAGAGAATGGAGAAAATAAAGAGGCATTGCAGTTAACTCCACGAGAAGCTCAAATGGTATTATCAGATATATCATCATGTAATGCTAATGATAATGATAATATATTTTATCAATTATTTTAAAAAATTCTTACCTCTCCAGATTTACCATCGCGAAGAATAGTCACTAGACTAAATATTTAATTATACTAAAAATGTTTATGTATTATGATATTTTATTTTTCGTTATTCTTACTATTCTTAGTATTATTATTTGGTTTTATTTATTTATATATTTTTCACCAAATCAGATTGAAGTAAGTAAAAATCTGATACTAAACAATAAAAGAAAGACAATAGAAAAAGAATCTTTGCCACTCATACCATACTCTATGGCTGTATATAAACATAATAATAAAAATACTAAAAATCAACGTGAAAATGTTTTTGTTCATATTATGCCTCAAAATTATCATTTTTTCGTAGAACAAGGCCAACTCATCTACCATCCTACTTCCCCCCAAAAGAATAATATATGTTGTACATTATCAGAATTTCCTGAAATAGCATATGTTTTTTCCGTGGAAGAATCAACTACTTTAACTATTCCCCCAAAAAACTAAATGTGTCGCCAACCTCTTGAGTATTTAAAAAGTAACATATATACACTGATGACATATCGTTTACAGACACACCATTTAAAAATTCCACTAAAACTTCTCCATCATCTCGCACTCACAGGACGTATAAAATTAATAAAAAATGATAACTAAAGGAGAAAATATTTATTTACTTTATTTACAAGATCCCAAAAGAAATCGACATTATCTTAAACGAACACGAAAAAGAAAAAAACGTAATAAGGATAAAAAAAGATCATCATTACAAATATACAGTAAATTCCATTAATTATCTAACATCAATAATTGTTATATTGATAATAAAAACTTGGTAGAAGCTGAAGTATATATTTTATGGAATTATGATCACATCACTATAAAAAATGAAGACCAGGAAGACTGTTATCTCCAACAGCAAAATCTTCCAGAAGCTTTAGCCATATATTCCAAATATGTCCGCTTTACTTGTCCAATTTGTTTAAATGAAAATAGCGATAAAGATCTTATAATGTTACATTGTGGGCATGGTACAGTATATGTATTTCTTGTTACCAGATGGATAACTTTGACAAGTTATTTTGTGCCATATGTCGATGTTATAATCCACAAGTTTTAAAGGGTATTGGTTCCTCTCAATAATTGTTTAAATATTTCCAAGTGGCTGTATACTGAAAAGTTGGTATAGATATAGCTTTTACGAAATTGGGAAAGTTGTTGATTAAAAAATTTTCCTCTTTTAATATGATTTTTTAAAATACATACTACACTAATACTATTATCTTCGACCGATATAATAACATATGTTTTTCCAATTGATTTAATAAATAGTATAGCTACTAATAAAATTTCTCCAATTTCCTGAGAAACATTTATTTTTAAAATACCGTTACTGGTGATACTCAACATATTTGTATCACCTTTATTTAAATAGATTACAGATATTGTTTGTAATGAGGATAAATTTGGTTGTGTTACCACATTCTGTTGAAATTTTAATCTACCCTCAGGTGCTACAGGGGGGGGATGAGAATAAGAGAAAACATTCTTCTTCCAGATTGGGAACTTTTTTCCATAAATGAGGTATAATCTGAGTGTTTAGTACATTCATAAAGTTTGAATTCTTTATTAGTATTTCCTCGCTTGCAAATTTCATTAGTAATTGACGCATCCAATAAGAACTTGGCATCTTGAATGTAGACATTAATTTTGGCTGTGGACAAACACTTGGGGCAATATTTATACTCGATGGGAATATTAAGAATCCAACAGAAAAATCCTAAACATTGTAAACAATAGTAAATTTTTGTATTAGATATATCCAACATTATATTTTTTAAATAATACAAAAAATAACTACAATGAATAGTAATAACTGCTTACAACATGAAAATAACATTCTTTTAGAATTAGATAATTTAATAATTGAACAATATATTGATGAAATTGATAAAATTTATAAAAATTATGAAAATTTTTGT
>NC_091166.1:26712672-26715172 GCF_040958095.1 Procambarus clarkii | reverse complement strand
TATGTACAGGGACGCCTTAATCCGCTTGACCATCACGACCGGACATAAGGAAGTGATAGCCGAGGCTATATGAACCACTTCCCCGCCGGCACTCGGATGGTAATCTTGGGCATAGCATTTTATCAAATCACCTCATTCTTTGGGGCACACGTGAGGAACACAAATGCAAACAAGCCTGAATGGTCCCCAGGACTATATACAACTGAAAACTCACACCCCAGAAGTGACTCGAACCCATACTCCCACAACTGGTATGTACAGGGACGCCTTAATCCGCTTGACCATCACGACCGGACATAAGGAAGTGATAGCCGAGGCTATATGAACCACTTCCCCGCCGGCACTCGGATGGTAATCTTGGGCATAGCATTTTATCAAATCACCTCATTCTTTGGGGCACACGTGAGGAACACAAATGCAAACAAGCCTGAATGGTCCCCAGGACTATATACAACTGAAAACTCACACCCCAGAAGTGACTCGAACCCATACTCCCACAACTGGTATGTACAGCGACGCCTTAATCCGCTTGACCATCACGACCGGACATAAGGAAGTGATAGCCGAGGCTATATGAACCACTTCCCCACCGGCACTCGGATGGTAATCTTGGGCATAGCATTTTATCAAATCACCTCATTCTTTGGGGCACACGTGAGGAACACAAATGCAAACAAGCCTGAATGGTCCCCAGGACTATATACAACTGAAAACTCACACCCCAGAAGTGACTCGAACCCATACTCCCACAACTGGTATGTACAGGGACGCCTTAATCCGCTTGACCATCACGACCGGACATAAGGAAGTGATAGCCGAGGCTATATGAACCACTTCCCCGCCGGCACTCGGATGGTAATCTTGGGCATAGCATTTTATCAAATCACCTCATTCTTTGGGGCACACGTGAGGAACACAAATGCAAACAAGCCTGAATGGTCCCCAGGACTATATACAACTGAAAACTCACACCCCAGAAGTGACTCGAACCCATACTCCCACAACTGGTATGTACAGGGACGCCTTAATCCGCTTGACCATCACGACCGGACATAAGGAAGTGATAGCCGAGGCTATATGAACCACTTCCCCGCCGGCACTCGGATGGTAATCTTGGGCATAGCATTTTATCAAATCACCTCATTCTTTGGGGCACACGTGAGGAACACAAATGCAAACAAGCCTGAATGGTCCCCAGGACTATATACAACTGAAAACTCACACCCCAGAAGTGACTCGAACCCATACTCATCGAACCCATATTACCATCCGTGTGCCGGCGGGGAAGTGGTTCATATAGCCTCGGCTATCACTTCCTTATGTCCGGTCGTGATGGTCAAGCGGATTAAGGCGTCCCTGTACATACCAGTTGTGGGAGTATGGGTTCGAGTCACTTCTGGGGTGTGAGTTTTCAGTTGTATATAGTCCTGGGGACCATTCAGGCTTGTTTGCATTTGTGTTCCTCACGTGTGCCCCAAAGAATGAGGTGATTTGATAAAATGCTATGCCCAAGATTACCATCCGAGTGCCGGCGGGGAAGTGGTTCATATAGCCTCGGCTATCACTTCCTTATGTCCGGTCGTGATGGTCAAGCGGATTAAGGCGTCCCTGTACATACCAGTTGTGGGAGTATGGGTTCGAGTCACTTCTGGGGTGTGAGTTTTCAGTTGTATATAGTCCTGGGGACCATTCAGGCTTGTTTGCATTTGTGTTCCTCACGTGTGCCCCAAAGAATGAGGTGATTTGATAAAATGCTATGCCCAAGATTACCATCCGAGTGCCGGCGGGGAAGTGGTTCATATAGCCTCGGCTATCACTTCCTTATGTCCGGTCGTGATGGTCAAGCGGATTAAGGCGTCCCTGTACATACCAGTTGTGGGAGTATGGGTTCGAGTCACTTCTGGGGTGTGAGTTTTCAGTTGTATATAGTCCTGGGGACCATTCAGGCTTGTTTGCATTTGTGTTCCTCACGTGTGCCCCAAAGAATGAGGTGATTTGATAAAATGCTATGCCCAAGATTACCATCCGAGTGCCGGCGGGGAAGTGGTTCATATAGCCTCGGCTATCACTTCCTTATGTCCGGTCGTGATGGTCAAGCGGATTAAGGCGTCCCTGTACATACCAGTTGTGGGAGTATGGGTTCGAGTCACTTCTGGGGTGTGAGTTTTCAGTTGTATATAGTCCTGGGGACCATTCAGGCTTGTTTGCATTTGTGTTCCTCACGTGTGCCCCAAAGAATGAGGTGATTTGATAAAATGCCATGCCCAAGATTACCATCCGAGTGCCGGCGGGGAAGTGGTTCATATAGCCTCGGCTATCACTTCCTTATGTCCGGTCGTGATGGTCAAGCTGATTAAGGCGTCCCTGTACATACCAGTTGTGGGAGTATGGGTTCGAGTCACTTCTGGGGTGTGAGTTTTCAGTTGTATATAGTCCTGGGGACCATTCAGGCTTGTTTGCATTTGTGTTCCTCACGTGTGCCCCAAAGAATGAGGTGATT
>NC_091166.1:26627249-26712172 GCF_040958095.1 Procambarus clarkii | reverse complement strand
ATATATATATATAAATATATGTATATATATTTATATATATATATATATTATTATATCCTGTATTATTCCAGCCCATTATTAGAGATAGTAGCCACCTCTTATTTTGGTTTTCTTTCATTATTAGTGCTCAGAAAATTAAATATATCTACATATTTAGTCAAAATCAATTACATTATTTTATCTTATTCATAGCATAAATGTTCACAAAGATTACTAAAAAGAGATTGAATTAGACTACAGCAAATTGGCAAACTTTAACTTGTATCTGTTTCCACCGTGTTTGTTTGGGGCGTTCTTCAACATATCAGCAATACTTGTCTCAACATCTCTTTCAGTTGCATTAGTGTGGGTGTTGATACAGGCTTCTGGAAAGTTATAAGAATTAATTAATATATATAATTATAATTCTTTTTGTCAGGAGACAAGAAGCCACAGAGTAATAACATTGTTGGCTTTTATTTAGGTGTTCCCCTGTTCTCCAGTCTTCCTCCGTCCCCTCGTCCCCTTTGTCCTCCCCACCATTACCCTCTCCTCTGTTCCCTCGTCTTCCCCACCATCCCCCCTGTCGTCCTCCCCACCATTCTAAACTACCTCATCCCATGCATTCCATGATGGTCTGATGCTTCCATCTGAAAATTGGGAACATCAAAAGATCTGACTTTCCCAATTTTCTGATGGGAACATCAAATGATCTGATATTCCCATCACTGAAAAATAAAAACAGATAAAAAAAATGATATGAAAAAATAGAAAATAAAATATACTCATGAAATGAACAGAATGGTTAACAACGCAGCTCAATTGCAATGCAATGTCACAATAACATTTAAATATACTTTAAGATATAATCTAGAAGAAAATAAGGATATTGAAACGGTTCATGAACTCTATTTCAATAAAGGACACTATGGGGAACTTTGAAAAATAGTTATTGAGTATAATTAGACAGACTTGTTGCTAGGCAGAGGAGTAATGAGATATATGGCAAATTTTGCAAAATATACAATGAAGGTACACAAACATTCATACCCAAACAAAGCAAAATGCTAGGTAAGAACAAAGCATTTGGCCCGTAGGAGAAAGGAGATACCCACAAGACTAGAATACAAGTCATTAACAAGCATGCAAGTATAATACATAATACATGCAGACATATATATAATCCAAAAAAATGTCAAATTTACGTACTTATTATTACATTACAAATATCCAAGGTTTTGAAGACACGTTTCCTCTTGCGCCCAACGAGTGAATACTGAGACCAGACCCCATAGGTCCCTATCCTCCTCATCATTCGTCTCACTGTGTCTCCACAGCTTGCACCGCCCATTTGAGACAGCGTCTGGACCTGTTAAAATAATGCATAAGCTGTAAGGTAATAGAGAATAATATATATCTTTCAATCTCAACATTAGATTTTCTAATTTCCAACTGTATTAAATAAATAGCATTAAAATATTTTCCTTCTTAACTATTACAAAAATCAACGAATTTGAGTAACTTTTGCTTTTGTTTTATTTGTACCTTAAACATAACACTGAACAATCAATTATGTGCCACCCCACCTTCCTTCATCTGCAAAAAAAACTAATCAAAAGACATATGTACAAGGCTAAAAAAATTCAGCAACACTTACCATACTCAGGCTAAAAGAATTAAGCAACACTTACCATACTCTTTTTATATTCACTGTTAACTTTTAGCTCATGTGACAGACTTTCCACCTGCTCAACAGTTTCAAGTGGGGATGGAAGAATGTCTTCCAGGATTGGTATATCTCCATGTGTTTTTGACATATGGGTTTCCGTCATTTTGACAATATTCAGGAATTTTGCAAAAATAATGGCATTTACTATTTTAAAAGATTATTAGCAAATTTACAGAAATGGTGCATTCGGAAGACAAAACCGTGGTAGACATGGTTGGAACAAGTTAGGTGAGAGGGTGGTGGAGGCCAAAACCATAATCATAATCATCTGTATCAAACCTTATTACAGGTAAAACCAGTAGGCAGTCTACTGTATTTTATCAAACCGTTATTAGTATAATAGATCTCGTAATAATTTTGCAAAAATAATGGCATTTACTATTTTTAAAAGATTATTAGCAAATTTACAGAAATGGTGCATTCGGAAGACAAAAACCGTGGTAGACATGGTTGGAACAAGTTAGGTGAGAGGGTGGTGGAGGCCAAAACCATAATCATAATCATCTGTATCAAACCTTATTACAGGTAAAACCAGTAGGCAGTCTACTGTATTTTATCAAACCGTTATTAGTATAATAGATCTCGTAATAATTTTGCAAAAATAATGGCATTTACTATTTTTAAAAGATTATTAGCAAATTTACAGAAATGGTGCATTCGGAAGACAAAACCGTGGTAGACATGGTTGGAACAAGTTAGGTGAGAGGGTGGTGGAGGCCAAAACCATAATCATAATCATCTGTATCAATCCTTATTACAGGTAAAACCAGTAGGCAGTCTACTGTATTTTATCAAACCGTTATTAGTATAATAGATCTCGTAATAATTTTGCAAAAATAATGGCATTTACTATTTTTAAAAGATTATTAGCAAATTTACAGAAATGGTGCATTCGGAAGACAAAACCGTGGTAGACATGGTTGGAACAAGTTAGGTGAGAGGGTGGTGGAGGCCAAAACCATAATCATAATCATCTGTATCAAACCTTATTACAGGTAAAACCAGTAGGCAGTCTACTGTATTTTATCAAACCGTTATTAGTATAGTAGATCTCGTAATAATTTTGCAAAAATAATGGCATTTACTATTTTTAAAAGATTATTAGCAAATTTACAGAAATGGTGCATTCGGAAGACAAAACCGTGGTAGACATGGTTGGAACAAGTTAGGTGAGAGGGTGGTGGAGGCCAAAACCATAATCATAATCATCTGTATCAAACCTTATTACAGGTAAAACCAGTAGGCAGTCTACTGTATTTTATCAAACCGTTATTAGTATAATAGATCTCGTAATAATTTTGCAAAAATAATGGCATTTACTATTTTTAAAAGATTATTAGCAAATTTACAGAAATGGTGCATTCGGAAGACAAAACCGTGGTAGACATGGTTGGAACAAGTTAGGTGAGAGGGTGGTGGAGGCCAAAACCATAATCATAATCATCTGTATCAAACCTTATTACAGGTAAAACCAGTAGGCAGTCTACTGTATTTTATCAAACCGTTATTAGTATAATAGATCTCGTAATAATTTTGCAAAAATAATGGCATTTACTATTTTTAAAAGATTATTAGCAAATTTACAGAAATGGTGCATTCGGAAGACAAAACCGTGGTAGACATGGTTGGAACAAGTTAGGTGAGAGGGTGGTGGAGGCCAAAACCATAATCATAATCATCTGTATCAAACCTTATTACAGGTAAAACCAGTAGGCAGTCTACTGTATTTTATCAACCGTTATTAGTATAATAGATCTCGTAATAATTTTGCAAAAATAATGGCATTTACTATTTTTAAAAGATTATTAGCAAATTTACAGAAATGGTGCATTCGGAATACAAAACCGTGGTAGACATGGTTGGAACAAGTTAGGTGAGAGGGTGGTGGAGGCCAAAACCATAATCATAATCATCTGTATCAAACCTTATTACAGGTAAAACCAGTAGGCAGTCTACTGTATTTTATCAAACCGTTATTAGTATAATAGATCTCGTAATAATTTTGCAAAAAATAATGGCATTTACTATTTTTAAAAGATTATTAGCAAATTTACAGAAATGGTGCATTCGGAAGACAAAACCAATTTTCACTTTTGACAATTGAGCACCTGCTACATCCAGATTCTAGGGAGGAAAGGAAGGACGATCTTACTGGATCCCATAGCCTCTCCGAGGCACAAACCAGGCTTTTACATAACCCCCCCCCCTGCACCCGAGCTTTTTAAAATAGTAAATGCCATTATTTTTGCAAAATTATTACGAGATCTATTATACTAATAACGGTAAATAAATAATAAATAGTAAATAAATCAAAATCAGTTACATTATTTTATCTTATTCATAGCATAAATGTTCTCGAAGATTACTAAAAAGAAATTGAATTAGACTACAGCAAATTGGCAAACTTTACCTTGTATCTGTTTCCACCGAGTTTGTTTGGGGCGTTCTTCAACATATCAGCAATACTTGTCTCAACATCTCTTTCAGTTGCATTAGTGTGGGTGTTGATACAGGCTTCTGGAAATTTATAAGAATTAATTAATATATATAATTATAATTCACTTTGCTATTCCCCATTCCACAGTCCTCTCGTCCTTCCCACTTCCCTGTCCCCACATCATCCCCACTATTCCCACTTCCCTGTCCCATCGTCCTCCTTACCATTTTCCCCTCCCCTGTCCTTCTTCCTCCCCCACCATCTCCCATTCACCTGTCCCTTTGTCCTCCCCAGCATTCCCCTGTCCCCACCATCCCCAACTCCCCAGTCCCCTCGTCCTCCCCACCATTACCCTCTCCTCTGTCCCCTCGTCTTCCCCACCATACCCCCCTCTCGTCCTCCCCACCATTCCAAACTACCTCATCCGATGCATTCTATAATGGTCTGATGCTTCCATCAGAAAATTGGGAACATCAAATGATCTGATATTCCCATCACTGAAAAATAAGAACAGCTAAAAAAATGAAATGAAAAAAATAAAAAAATAAACTATACTCATGAAATGAACAGTATGGTAAACAACACAGCTCAATTTCAATGCAATGTCACACAAAATTATTAAATCGAAATGAAAATAAATTGAAATCTATGAAAATTCAAATTATCAATACAATCGGAAATATTGAAATAATATCGCAACATAATATAGTGTGGGTTGCTCTTACGTGCAACAGACGGTGCTGTTTTTCAAAAAAGGCATGGTTTTACCTGTCACAAGTGTGGCATCTATACTTATACTCACGAAATGAACGGTATGGTAAACAACATAGCTCAATTGCAATGCAATGTCACAATAACATTTAATAACAATAATAACAATAACATTTAAATATACTTTAAGATATAATCTAGAAGAAAATAAGAACATTGAAACGGTTCATGAACTCGATTTCAATAAAGGACACTATGGGGAACTTTGAAAAACAGTTAATGAGTATAATTAGACAGACTTGTTGCTAGGCAGAGGAGTAAATAATGAGATATATGGCAAATTTTGCAAAATATACGGCACACAAACATTCATACCCAAACAAAGCAAAATGCTAGGTAAGAACAAAGCAGTTGGCCCGTAGGGGCCAACTGCTTTAGAATTGCTTTTAAAACTTTAAAAAAATTCTAAAATTCTAAAAAATTCTAAACTTTAGAATTGCTTTTAAATACATAGGTCAAAAAGTTTTAAAAGTTTTAAAAGTTTTTTAAACCTCTCGTGTATCATGAGTGTGTTAAAGCATCAGATGGTGCATTCAGATGATGAATATTACCTAGTTCCTTCATCTGGGAAGAATGAACACATATTGGTGCATTCGGATGATAAAAACTAACTACTGTAGTTTAATTGATCAACAGACTGTATATCATATGCAGACTGTATGTGGATCTGCGGGCCACTCCAAACAACAGCCTGGTGGACCAAGCTCCACCAGGGCTAAAGCACAAAGTGATATAGATGGGATAGAGAAACTAGGTCAAATGGAGGAGTAGGTCTGTATATTAAACAGCACCTGACGTGCACAGAGCTACTAAACTCAATGTGGTGGTAGAGTGGTGGGGGGGGGGGGGGGAAACATTGCAGAAAAAAACAAAAATACAATTTGGTCAACAAAACAGCATTGTTTAAAATAGAAGACATGGGTTGTCATTTTGGGGGTAAGGTAGGTTACATTGAGTTAATTAGTTAGTACTTAGTTTTTATCTTAAACTGGTTGGGAGAGGTACAGTGTTGCTGTGCTGGTGAAAGAACACCTAAAGGTAAATTAAATAATGATTGCGAATCCACAAGAAGTTGACATAATATCGCTAGAGATCTGCAATCAGGATGATAAACTTTCCTTAAAGAATTTGACAAACACTTGCTGATAGGACATGAAGTAAATGAAATGTATGTCAAGTTTTGTGAAATATATGATAAAAGCACAACAAAATTTGTACCAAAGGAGAGATGCAGAACTAGGAAAAGGGGTTTGTTCAACAGAAATTGCGAGAGGGCCTGAGACCCAAACACACACAAATGGAATCAATATATAGCAAGAGGCCAAACCCCCAAACATACAAGCGATGCAAAGATGCGAGAAACAGCAGCAGCATTAAGGAGAGGGACTTAAGGACCATAAATAAAGTGTGAAAATAAACTCGAGTAAATTTTTTTAACTACTCTCGACAGTGAAGAAAAACAAATATTCAGACGATTTGTGTTAGAATCATTAATCTTACACTTTCGGTCATATTCAACAACACAAATACATACACACACATTCCTGTTGCTGTAGCAAGTGAAGAATTACACACACAGATCACAATAACGTGATGCATCAAATGAACAAATCCACAAGGGCCGTGACGAGGATTCGAACCTGCGTCCGGGAGCATCCCAGACACTGCCTTAATCGACTGAGCTACAACAGGGTAAAAGGGTTGAAACCGAAGTTCTACTGAACTTACTGGATCCCATAGCCTCTCCGAGGCACAAACCAGGCTTTTACACAACCCCCCCCCCCCTGCACCCGAGCTATGTCAACAGGCCGTTCTCCCTCTTCGCCCTTCCGAATGCACCATATCAGTAAATTTTTTAATAATCTTTTAAAAATAGTAAATGCCACTATTTTTGCAAAATTATTACGAGATCTATTATTCTATAGAATAATGCATATAAATGCATATATGCATATAAATACAAAACAAATACAAAACAAGTAAATGTAAATAATTTTACCTTGCACCTAGATCCACCAAGCCTGTATGGCGCGCGTTTCAGTACTTCGGAAATCTAGAACTATCTTGAATCTCTAATCTGCAATGAAACAATACATATTATTGCACTTACCAAAACATGGATGAATGTAGAAAATACAGAACTATTAGCTGAATATCAAATAAATGGATTTAATCTATTTCACACAGATAGATATATTACACCGTGTATATTAGGTAATACCTAACATACACGCCTCCACACACACTACATTTGAAATGTAGTCTCAAAAAGACTACATTTCAACAGCAAAGATTACTCCATAAAAAAATAATTAAATTATTGACCAACATGAGAGAGGGTTAGCCAACATGAGGGTTGTGTTGATTGCCTGAAAATATTTAAATTGTGTAATGTATTGAATGGCATTTTTCAAGTTACAACATTTTTTAAATTACTGAACTAGGTTCTAGGCTTTGCTAGGCTTAATTCAATTATTACAGATAAGCCTAACCTAGCCTAGAACCCAGTGGGTTTTCTTCCTATTGGGGAGTGTTGTACATGCCTCGCCTCCACATACACACTAGCACAGCCAGGCCTCGCCTCCACATACACACTAGCACAGCCAGGCCTCGCCTCCACATACACCAGCACTGCCAGGCCTCGCCTCCACATACACACTAGCACAGCCAGGCCTCGCCTCCACATACACACTAGCACAGCCAGGCCTCGCCTCCACATACACCAGCACTGCCAGG
Organism: Procambarus clarkii; assembly: GCF_040958095.1. Lineage (NCBI taxonomy): Eukaryota > Metazoa > Arthropoda > Malacostraca > Decapoda > Cambaridae > Procambarus > Procambarus clarkii. The sequence continues at coordinate 26,704,520 of NC_091166.1, read as the reverse complement.
CCTCGCCTCCACATACACCAGCACTGCCAGGCCTCGCCTCCACATACTCACCAGCACAGCCAGGCCTCGCCTCCACATACACCAGCACTGCCAGGCCTCGCCTCGCCTCCACATACACCAGCACTGCCAGGCCTCGCCTCCACATTTAAACCAACCAAGCCCACAAATACGTTAACATGGACCAGCATTACACCGTCTAACATACTCTGTCAGATGTAACAACTAAATTTGTGAATTCAAGACCAAATCTATTGTATAACACAGTGTTAGTACGAGAAAAACATTACTTACATTCGAAGCCGTGTTTTAAAATGGCGGCGGTCTTGTACTGACGCTCCAAACTGTGTGTTCGTTTGCGTATGATGAACGTGTGACAATTTACTACAACAATTATTTAATTATTCTTATTCTTTATTTTAATATTTTTAGGGTACATGAAATTTCAAACTTATTTGCACACAATAATATAATTGCATTGTCATAACCTTTATATATTACGGAAAATACGATGACATGAACGAAGTCAAAGTGAAGTTGAAGTCAAAGTCATTCGCCGAACGTATTAGTCATTTTTTTTCTCCCAAACGATAGGGGTAACAAATCCACAGAGAATATAAGAAATTGAAATTGAAATTGAAATTGAAATAAGTTTAGAGAGAATATAAGTGTACAGTAAAGTCAATTTTATTCAGGAAAGTACATACATAGTTGATTTACAAACATAATGTTGGATTTATAGATAGAGCTAGTGCATACAATACCTAAAGCCACTATAGTAGGCCTATAGCATTTCAGGCAACCGGGCAGTATATATGGACCCCTTACTCAAATCTCTGAATATGTTAGATATTAAGTCCCTGCACATACTCTCATGTGTATTTTATATATATAAAACGCTGCACTGTAATGTCAATCCTGACCTTAAAAGCTTCCTAGAAGGTTGTAACAGATCCCATGAGCACCACACCAGAAACAAATACCTATTTGATATTCCAAGAGTACGACTTAGTCAAACTAGAAATGCTTTACAAATCAAGAGACCTCGAATGTGGAATGACCTTCCCAATTATGTTAAAAACTGTACCTCTCCCAACCAGTTTAAGATAAATAAAGATAAATTTATAAGTTAAGAAAAATTCCACAAATCAACAACCCTGTTACTGACCCTGTATTTACCCAAGTCTTTCCTAAATCTAAACTTATCCAATTTATACCCATTGTTTCGTGTTCTATCTTGTGTTGACAATTTTAATACCCTATTCATATCCCCTTTGTTATATCTATTCAGGAAATTGTGGTTGATCTCGAACCCATTGATAATGTGACGACTTATACAGAATTTTGTAACTATATCATCAAGATTGTAACCAGCTTAGCTAAATGTAGTGTGGGGTTCAGTCCCTAAGCCCATATATGTGCCTCTCTAACCATTTAGGTTACAGGGCAAAAACATAAAAAACAAAGGTAACTGCAGAAGGCCTATTGGCCCATACCAGGCAGCTCCTATCTATAACAGATAAACACTAAGTACTACCTAATTAACTCAATGTAACCTACCAACCTAACCCCCAAAATGTCAATCCATATCTTTTATTTTAAACAATGCTGTTTTGTTGACCAAATTGTATTTTTACTCTTTTTCTGTCATGTTTCTCCCACCCCTGTTTTTTCCCTTTTTTCTTATTTTTTCTCAACATAATTCATACTTTAATTATGCGGATCAGGACATCACCTGATCAAACACATCAAACATCGTTTGACCACCATCAAACACACACATTTCGTGTGTGTTTGACGCTCACTGATATGTACCAGCGTTGTTTTATATATGGTGCTATTCTATCTTACGCTTTGTTGCTCTTTTTTACCTACGGGCTCATAGAACATTCTATTGCGAAAACATTGGCACAAAAATGAATGACGTACATACAATAATAATGTCAGGACAGTGATATAATTATAAACTTTCAAAGCACTGTATCGCCCATGTGTCGTCTTGTCACCAATACTGGGTAACAGTTCCGCCACTTCCCACACTCTTGCGGGTGGGCAGCGACCATTATTCTACGTTTATATTCATATCACCGTGTTGGGAATTTCATTGCGAGTACATTGATACCAAAATTAACGCTGTAGGACAAGTGTGGAAGTGATAACAATCCCAAGAGTAAAAACATTTTGTTGCTCTTGGGCACTCACGGCGAGTCATCTACGTAGGTATTTATTGGGTGCTGGTATTCATATAACTTTTGGTGACCGTTTTTGCTGATTTTCTTCTAGAGAATGTTATTGCGAACACGTTGGTACCAAAATGAAATACATAGCTCGAGAACTAAGGTCAGGAGAGTAAAAGGAGTATACACATTTTTGTTTTGGCGCTTAATTAAGGTTATTGTGAGTACTCATCGCCTGCCTAGAAACTGGAACTAGTAATTCCATCTATCATACATATCATACAAGAGGAGCCACACATCTATGGATCATCCAATAAAATCAGCAGACTTCTAGATGTTACTACTGCTCGGCTTAGACTCGGTTACAAGTATCTCTGGGAATTCTCATTATCTGCTGATGTAGACCTGACCAAATGTAAACTGTGTCAACAAAATTATTCGCACACCCTCCGTCACTATGTGATGGAGTGCGAAAAGATACATGAATTTAGAGACAATTCTATAACCAATGTTCCAGCGATGTGTCAATATTTCATTCAAAATGATCTGCTACCAGAAATTTTAGCCAAATATCCCCAGTTTGCTAACTGTAGATAACAACTAAGTGATTGTAACCTATCCACCGCTGCCCACTGGATGGGGGACGGTGTGCAGGACAAACATATAAATTTTGATACTAGCTCTCCACATATGTCAGTTGCTTAATTTAGAACCTGTACTTGAGGTCGATCTCGAACCCATTGTTGATGTGATGACTTATATTGAATTTTGTAACTAGCTCATCAAGATTGTAACTTGCTTAGCTAAATGAATTGTGGGGTTCAGTCCCTGAGCCCATTATGTGCCTCTGTAACCCTTTCCACAACCGCCCACAAGATGGGTATGGGGTGCATAATGGGGTGGGGTGTCTTGGCCAAACGTGCCACATCAAAACCACAAGTTGACATTGAATGTGAATTAACAATGAGACAAGTAAGATTTATACTAATACATTTATACTAACTCTGTTGAGCGTTGACCATTTATACATCAAATCTGTTGATGTGAGCACTTTAGTTTAGTCTGCCGTTTAAAGAAAAAAAGAGCATATCAATGGTATATCACAGAAAACGAATTTATCATAAACTCATGTATTTGTCTTATCATATTGAACTGCATTCATATTTTTAATATATAACAATATGAATATACAAATTTCTGTAAATCCCCTACCTTGTTGGAATCTGTGGAAATGAATGAGCAAATGTGCTGGCTGAAGGCGCTGAAGGAAACCACATTGGTTTCATTTTGGATACAAATGTCCATGGAAATTCAAAATGGAAACTAATTATATAGTTGAACCTGCAGAGACGAGTTTAAGAATCTGTGTTGAGAGTGATGGACACAGCCTTCACAATTATACTTCAGAGAATGTAAACATCTAAGAGTCATTAGAAATATGTGTAGAATAATAAACCCTACATTGTTTGAGTTAGGGAAAACACCATTTGTGATATATAGATACTATAGCTGTTCCTAAAGATTCACCCTTTTTTGCACCAGCAAGATAAAATATAAGATTTTAAGAGTTGACGAATGTTAATATTCTTGTTTGATAAACTGTGAACTTGAGACATAGTTAATAAGAACATATTAACTCAACAAAATGTTTTCAGAATCCTTAACACCACTTTCCAACAACTTATATAATTTATATAAATTATTTTAGAGAATAATACATAAATTATATATTTAAACATGATATAGTGTTTAGTGGAATGTATAAGGAGTCAAATTGTGTTAAAAAGAGCAATTTTTAGAAAATTTGGAAAAATACTTTTTTCTGTTCAAATTATAACTAAATGGATTATAAAGGTTTCACTCAGCCAATATATATCATTCACAATTTATTAATGAATTTTACAAAAAAACACCATAAATTTTATATTTAAACATGTAAAAACTATTTGTTTTACATTTGGAAGAAAATAATTGTAGAAAAACAATTTATAATTAAACCTTTGTGTTTGGATTTTTTGAGTAAAAGTTTCTCAAAGGCTTTCCTGCACCATTCTCAATGCAAATCATTCCCACACCTATGGCAAGAGATAGGCGAACGTTGTGTAGATGATTTGTGTTTGCTGGGTCATTCCCTATGCAAATAAGAAGATGTTACGATTAACTCTACTGAAATATCCTGGGACAAATATAGCTGATCATTTGGATAAACCTATTTTTGATTCTAGTTACCAGAGTACACATAAAGTTTTTAAAAGTTATCTTTTGAAAGTTGCTAAAGAAAGAAATCAGAAATTATCCCCTAATGAAAAATAAGGTGTTCAAGAAGATTTAAAAGGGGCAGGTCTCCATTCACTCAGAGCTGATTTTGCTACACGTACTTTTAGCAGTCTTTCAAGACAATTAGGTAAGAATCATATTTTTCCTTTTAAAATTATTAGTGAAATTTTAGGACATTCAAACGTTAAGGAATTTTTAAAAAGTTATATTAATCAAGGTGAAATAATCATGGAAGGTGGAAATGAAGAAGATGAAGAATTTAGTGGTGAGGGTGGCGTTGGTGAAGTTAACCAATTGCTTACATATGATGAAAGTATTCACTGGGGTAGCAGTGCACGAATGGCCCTACGACACCGTTATCGTCATATGAATGTAAATACAATCTCTAATTTGGAAGATCACACTTACCCATTGGCATCTAAAGAAGCTTCACCAACCATAAATAATAATTTTCTATCAATATCTAATAATAATAATAATATACAATTACAAATAACCCTATTGATAATATTGGTACAACTATTACTATTGATACTGCTACGACTAATGCTGCAGTTAATAATATTAATAATAATATTATTAATAGTTATAATAATCGAATCGTTTATATATAAATAAAAAAATATGTAAATAAATAATTAAATATATATTATATATATATATATATATATATAACATGCAATCTTCTAACATTTATAATATATATATATATATATATATATATATATATATATATATATATATATATATATATATATATATATATATATATATATATATATATATATATATATATATATAAAATGGACAATAATTGTTTATTGTTAGCTTTCAACTACATTCAAAAAACATCTTATGAACCAAATGATAGTTATTATAATCCCCGTCTTTATAAAAATCATATTCTTTATGAAGCTTCTGTTTTAGTAGTAAATATGTCTAATGGTTTTTGTAATGTAGATAAATCAGCTTTTCATTTCCCTCTTAAAAATATTTATACATCTCTACATTTAAAGGCAGATGAAGATGAAATGATTAGTGATGATGATTTGAATAAGTGCCTAGAATTGTTAGTAACCAAGTTTAATGTAAAATATGCTTGGGTTTATGGAATTAATCAAATCCTTTTTAAATTACCGGTATTGCAGTATCTTACTGTCTTTAATATAAGGAGTTCAACTATCTATAAATTTGGAGAAGAAATTAAATTAGATGAATATTCCATACCAAGACCTATACAAGTTTATAATAAACGTAATAATTTTCCACCACCTTCACATAGTATAACTAATCTTTGTCAAATGCTCTCCAAAAATTTAATTAGAGGATATCAAGATTCTTTGAAGACTATTAATTTTTATTCAGATAGTAAAAAGAACCCAGATTGTAGACATTTACATTGTCCTTTACATTTCAAAACCACCAAGAGTAATTCAACGTGTGCATGTTTATTAAATGAAATAAATCGCCTCATTCTCATGTTTTTATCCGCCAGTCAAGATCTATATTTAACCGAATATAAAGAATATATTAAATGCAATCCAAATCACAATGATCGCTTCTGTCAATTCATGGCTGGACGTGAAGTTGAATTCAAACTACAAACGCTACTACTCAGTATGATTTATCCGGAAAAATTTCATTGGGACTGTTATAGAAATGAAAATGGGATTTATGTGTCAGTAAAACTAATAGATTATCCAAGGAAAAATATAGATAAATATAAATTAATTAAATGGCAAACTAGTCAATTTTCTAAACTTATTATGACGGAAAAAATCAATGAACCATCAAGATTCTAATTTCATTCAAAATATTATGATATTTTTGGGGTTTGATGAAATATATAATGTACATTTATTACCTTAGTAAATAAAAATGGAATCTATTATTAATAATAATTTATATTTACCTACATCATCTGATAATTCAAGAATAATGTCTTCAGAATCAATATCGTCATTACCTTTATTTTCACAAATTTCTTTAGAACCCGAACCCGAACTCGAACCTGAACCTAAACCCATACTTGAACTTGAACCAAGACCTAAACCTAAATTGGAACCAGAATCAAAACTAGAACAACAAAAACAACCAGAAGTAACAGATTTGCCATTTTCGTCTCCTCCTCTACCATCATCTCCTAGACCACATTTCCCCAAAAAGGATAGAGGTAGTTTATACAGTCATGTATTTGATTATAAAGTGAAAAAGAATAATAAAGAATTACGACGATATCTATTGAAAATATACATTCAACAAAAAAGTTCTCCTAAAAACAATGATGATGAAATGTCTAAATTTATTTATGAATTTGGTAATCAAAATCTAGAGGATATGGACGATGAAAAATTGAGAAATATTATAAATATGATTACTTTGGTACAAAATATATTATCAGATCACTCTTATGTTAAAGACTTCTTTCAATTATTTAAAAATGTTTCTGAACAAATTAAAGACATTGCTCTCCAGAAATATCCACAGTATTTATCGTCAATAAACCTGATTTTTAAGCAGATTATAATTAGTTTACAACGCATTGAAAATAACAAGAATGAACATGTTGACAAATTATTAATGCTTCTTTCATTAGACATGAAAGATATGAAACACTATCAACCAACGTCTTCTAGTACAATAATAATACATGCCTTGGTTCAAACTGGAATAAGTTTAATTATGTGTGGTATAATAGAATTTATTAATAATCAGGGTAAGGTTCAGGCAGAATACGAAGCCAATCAATTCTTTAATTTAAAAGAACATGATGAAGAATTAATTGAAAATGTTGAAGACAATGATGATAATCCTATAAGAAAAAGATTCAAATCTTCTTCATAAAAAAATATTTAAACATCATATGTGTTCAAACATCAGGTACCTTAGAAAAATCTTACAATACATTATGCCTACTATACAGTCCATCTTGATACATCAGTGACAATGAAACAGAAGTGAAGTGCATGTTGTATGATTATATAAAAGGAGTTGAATATCATCTGGGCCTTCAGTTTATTAGCAGTCAGGATGCCCTCCACATCCTCTCCTTAAGGACAAACTGACATAATGGGAAATTACTTGGAGAAAGCTGAAACGACCCCAAAATCTAGAAGTCCAAGTCCCTTTCTAGAAGAGGAAACAATGGATGCTAAGTAATAATACGAATATATAGATGTTTATATACATTTTTTACAATATATTTTTTTTATTTTAATATATGTTTTTTTTTTGTTTTTTTTTTATTTTTAGAACAATCTACACAGCAGTTAATGTTGTCCCCCCTCCCGCCTGAAATGGATATAATACAGGAAGATGATGAACAAGAGACGAATGATCTTGGGATATTGGAAATGGAACTCTGTATTATTAAAGAGAAGAATGTCGAAGGTGAAGATAAGACTCACATAGTGTTCCAGATGCCAGCTAAAGTACCAGATTTATTATTAACGGGAGCGGATCCAAAGAAAAATGTGTCTCATCAAGCAAATACCTACAATATTCTCATGACAGATGTGTCAGGATCCATGTTCATTTACTGGAATGGTGTAATGACAGGGTGGAACGAATATGTGGCACCTCATTTGGTAGGGAGAACGAATCTGTTCGTGTTTGGCAGTAAAGTTGAATTAAAACGATCAGAAACAGACCTAATATATAGTGATTTTGCTAATGGTCGTACAGATTTGACTGGTGCCCTACAAACTATTTTACATGAAGTTTACCAATGTAAGGAGAGGTATATCAAAGTGTTTCTTATTACTGACGGCCATCATAATACAACATTGATTGAGCCAAATCATGTTATTGACAAAATGAATGAGGTTGAGAATAAGATTTGTGAGGTTTTTGTGTTAGGTGTGGGATGTGACTTTCCTGTTCAGTATAGTCTGGATATAAAGTCGCGTTTGCACAATAGTAGTACTAATATGCCTTCACTTTTCTGGGCGAAAACGTCAGATGAATTAGAGGAAGAGATGAAGAAAATTGGTGGACACATATCTGATGGAACTTCACCGATCCTGAAGTTGTCAGTGAAAGGTTTCTTACTGCCAGGGGGTATAGCCAAGGACAAATTCTACCTGAATGAGTGGGTATATTTTCCCTGTGAACAAGAACAAGTGAAACAACTTAGATTAATATATGGAAATAACGGATGTCACATTTGACCCCAGTTTCGTCGTATATCATTATTTGAGTTGAATGAAGTATTTCGACAATGGAATTCTGTTATTATTCAAATTAATAATAAGAAAGAACCAGTTCCTTCAGATGTATTACCTTTGATGGAAAGAATTTTGAAATTAATTAAAGCTAGTGAGGAACTCAGTAGTAGATCTATTCGAGATCGGTTAGAACAAAAAGAATTTAAAAAATATGAATTAGAGTTAAGATCCTTGCTTAATAAAATAAGAGTAATATTAACCACTGAAAAATTCCAAAATGAAATAGATCTGGCTGAAAATATTCTGAGTACAACAGTAAGAGGTGGAAAATATGAAACTAAATGTTTTCAGATGAAAGGTCATTCAGATGAAGATTATAGAAATGATTGTAAAATGTTCATGGAGATTTATGAAGAACAAAAAAAGTTGATAATGCGCATTAAAAATGATCCAGATGATTATTGTCAAGTAACAATGACCTCCACTATATCTGACTTGCAAGATCGAGATTTCCCCACGATGCTGAATAGTAATAATAAATATGAGTTTTTAAAACTGTTTACGATCTCTGGCATTCCCATGTATGCTCCACATAGTGACTGTAACAATCAATCCATGGCCATATAGTGTTAGAAGTATACTGAAATGGCCATATACTATCATGTGCCAGGTTGCCATAGAAAAGAGCAAAGAAGTAGAGTTGGTATCTGATAATAACTTTAATGCCATAATCCCGATCTTTTCTCAAGATGCTTCAAAAATTATGGCCCCATTAATGGGTACAAGACTCTATGCGATGTGTGCAACTTATTCAATCACAAAAAATCCACACATTTTGACATTCACATGGCAGCTTTAGGAGTGACCTGGATGAGGATTCTGTTTGAAAACCCAACTCAGCCTAGGCCCGAGTTTGTGCGATTGCGTATTGCACACATAGAAGCAACAGCAACATAGGGGTATCTCCACCGACCAAGTTTTAAGAAATATTGGCAAGTGCTTATCAATGACACGGCCCAAGCACTCATGACAGAGTTTTGAAAGAAATTTGGGGGAAAAACCCATAAAATGTGAGTCACTAATTAAACCTATGTTTATACTTTACTTACATCAATGAAGTGATCCCGCCAAACACACACCGAAACTACGACGTTGGTACAACGTTTGAACAAGTTTTAACACCTCCTAACCAGTTATAACAACCAATATAGCAAGTTGTAACAACGTTCTAATACGTCATAAACACGTTAAGCCTAGATGTAACAACTTTATTACAAGTTGTAACAAGCGGAAAATAGAGACAGTTTCGGTTTGTGTTTCCAGGGATGAGACTCCTCTAGAGGACAAAGTTGTTATCAAAGTTGTGAGGATGATTCTCTTAGAATACATTGGTCGTTGCCTTTCTAAATATAAGAAACAGGAAAAGAATTCCACACCCTTCACTGATTTCTTTGCCAAAACACTTGTTGATGAACATCTTAAAGAAAAATGGGTGAAGAACTACATTGCGACCTCAGAAAACCTGACCCTTAAGGATTTTTATACCTTAGAAGAGGTTGAGAAGACAGCCAGAAAACATTTTAGAGACGAGGACATGCAAAATATTAAGGAAAAGTTAATTGAACAGATCCCCATAGATGTGGATATGAAGAAGGTAGAGAAGCTACGGGATGTTTTTCTGGCTGGAGATATATCTTGGTTTTCATTGTGAATTTTTGCTAAAGAAGTTGGTCTAAAGGAAGAGGTTATTGACAATATGTTTAATGAACACAATGTGTTTATTTATACTGCACATGCCCTACAGTATAGAGACTCTCGTGAATGGCTAACTTCAAATGTTAAGGGGGCATATCAAAAAATATCGTTATAAATTAAAATTGTTCAATTTGCTTATAAATTTTTTTATGAAATAGTTATAGAAAGGGCTGCAACTGGTCCAAGTTTCACCATCACACCCTAAACAGAAAAGGAGAAAAAAATACACAACATATTATGCAACGAATGTTCAACATTCTCAAATAATCTCAGGGAACACATGTGTCAACTAAAATGTCTACTATGTGCTGTAGAAGCACAAACTCTTGTAATAATTGTAATATGTATGTTCAATATATTTATATTTAATTTTTTTTTTTTCCTTTTTATTTTTTTTCATTTTTTTTGGGCCAATTTTTTTTTTCTCGTTTGTTATCAAGGGATTTGCATGAAACTTGCACACCTTGCTCAATGGATGCCTATCTGCAAGGGTGCCAATTATGAACGAAATCTGTCGAAGTCAAGCTCAGCTACAGGTGGCCGAACTTGGATCTATATTTTTCTCTGGAAAGTAATTTACACCTTCAAATTACTTCAGAGCTTTCATTTATTAATCAATTTACATGCAAATTACACCTTATATGTAGCGTTTGTGCTTCTACAGACTCTAGTAGACATTTTAGTCCAAAGTCTATTTGTTGATTTTATAAAAAATTATAAATATCATATATTGCATATTTTTTTAGTAGGGTAACTTTGAAAAATTATATTATTGCACGAAACACTTTTTTGATAAAACTGATCACTAGAACCCTTTATTATGTGCTTAATTTAATATCTGAGTGTTATAGAAATGATTTTAGTTGACACATGTGTTCCCTGAAACTATTTGAAAATTCGTTGCATAATTCGTTGTTTATTTTTTTTCTCCTTTTCTGTTTAGGGTGTGATGATGAAACTTGGACCAGCTGCAGCCCTTTCTATAACCATTTCATAAAAAAATTTATAAGGAAATTGAATCACTTTTAATGTTACATCGATATGCCCCCTTTTGCTAAAGAAGTTGGTCTAAAGGAAGAGGTTATTGACAATATGTTTAATGAACACAATGTGTTTATTTATACTGCACATGCCCTACAGTATAGAGACTCTCGTGAATGGCTAACTTCAAATGTTAGTGATAACGTCCAAGCTTTAGTGACTCAGCGGGTTCACCAGGAGAATTGTCTCAATATTTACAAGGAGTTTGAAAATATAATTGTTCAACATAAAAAGGATTTGTGGTTGCAGGAATATTTATCAACGCACAGAGAAATTGTGCTCCCCATGACAAGGCCACAAATCCTAATAGAGGCTTCTGGACGAGGAGTTCAGGTAACAAATGATACTTTTGAAGAAGTGTATAAGAAATACCGGCCAGATGTAGGGCTGTTGGGTAATGCTTGTCAATGTCGAGATTGTCCTTTTTACCTGATACCCAGTAAAAGGTATAATCAACACTTACATGTAGCACGTCATTATTCTTCAAATTATCCTCATTATTTGCACACAGCAGCCTATTTTTGCAGGCATGAAGACATACCAGCTGCTATCTTGTACCAAGAGTCTATTAGTAAGTCTCAATTAGATAATGCTTTCATTGAGGACCTTACATTTTTACAAAATATATATCGAGAAATGGCCCCCCACTGATGATTAATTATTTAATAATTCATCCAGGGCCACCCGATGTGGGTGGGCCAACTCAATTGTTATTATTGCTGTGGCCACCCAAGTGCCACATGCCGTGACCACCCCTGTTGATTTTCCCCTACCTAAGCTTTATTAATTAAACTTGGCTCGTGCCATATTTAAGGTTAGTAGTAGTATCTATCATTCATGCCCTATTGTACTCACTACACAATTTTATGATATTAAATTGGGTGGTACTGTTTTTTTTTTATATAATATAATGTAGTTGGAAAAATATATTTATTGTAATGGTTGATTTCCTTCATTTTCCCAGAGCCTCTTCACACAAACTTTATAGCATATTAACACAAACAAGGTTAAATCTGTCACACACACACACACACACACAAACAAACAAACATTAAGGCATTCAAATAAACAATGTTTATTTATTATAAACACTTTAATAATAGTGGAAAAGGCAATCGCACTTCCCTCTCCCCCTTATATATTCTATTTTCTAGTTCACTCTCTTCTTGGTTGGTGGAATCTTCTGTGTTAACATCTTACGCTCGTTCTTGAGGTAAAACAACTCTTTCTTTTTCTTCCCCCCTTATATATTCTATTTTCTAGTTCACTCTCTTGTTGGTTGGTGGAAACTTCTGGTAGATCACAACATTCTTCTGTGTTAACATCTTATTCTCGTTCTTGAGGTAAATCAACTCTTTCTTTTTCTTCTTCAAGAGTGTTTCCATTCTTTTCAAGGTTTTATTAAACTCAGCTTGTCTCTGCCTAGGGTTAATCTGGGAAAGCATCTTCGTACAACTTTTTCTTGGAAGGGCAGCAAAGCGTGTGTGGTGGGCTGGCTGGATGGCCGTCCGTTAGTGGATGTAGTGAGAGTGGCCACGGATATTTATATATGTGGCTCAGCTAACACAGTGCTTCCGGCAACCAGCTATAAGTCAGAACCGGGACTTTTATGTGGTACTTATTACGATCTAGCTTATCTAGGCAATTCACAAACACAATGAAAACAACATATGTCCCATACAGTCCTGCCCTTTCGATAACCTACACTGAATACACTGAATAATAATTACCAAGGCAAAATTTAAAAAAAAAAAAACATGCACACTTTTATTTAGTGAAAATTACAGTGGAATTAATATGGAATGAAACATGCCAACCCTTTGTGACCATTGAAAAAACAAAATCCTTATTCTTGCATCTTTCGTATTGTTAAGCTAAACAATGTCCCAGGTTCTTTCCTAACTCATGCATTTGAAAATAATTTAGAGTTTTATTGTCTTCTTAGCATGAAATGTTTCAGGATTGTTGTTATTGTAGTTTACGTATATTATGTGTTTCTTCATACCCTAAAAAGATCAGAATATTTGCTATGATATATGAATCTTGATGATTCACCCTTGTTTGCTTCATTATGTGTTTGTTAAAATTCCTAACCTCCCATTGAATCCAGTTATATTTATTTTTAACAAGAGAGTTTAGAATTGTTACGCCTACATCCATTCCATTTATGTTTCTCCTACATTGCCAATGTATTTTCTCGGGCCAAACCATACTGAGCAACAGAGCTTGCAGTTTGTATTCGACTTCACGTTCAGCCATATATTGGTACATTCGTTCCTTATTCTTATGATTACTATTAATGTAGTCTTTATATTCTGTCGTATATAGCTGTTGACTAGCCGATATGAACATAAGAGTAAGGCGGTTTATTTCATTCAACAGACAAGCACAAGTTGAACTACTCTCTCCTTCTAAATGAAAATTACACTGTAGATCATTATTGATGTTTTTGTTTGTGGTATAGAAGATAATACTCTTTGTGGAATCCTGGTATCCATTAATCAAATTTTGGGCGAGTAAATGACAAAGATTTGTAATACTATGTAAAACTGGTGGAAATGTATAAATATTACCCCGACGGTATAATACATTTCGAGATTCATTGAAAGATTTATTTATTGTTATTTTGTCTCCAAATGTGTGGATGTTCTTATTTCGGATATCGAAGACTGCCAGATTTTGTAAAACAGGTAATTGGAATAAGATTTGATTATTTCCATAGACCCAGACATATTTTATATCATATTCGGACACCAGAGTTTCTAGACATTCGCTTAAGTTATTTAATTCTTCTTGATTTTGGTTTAATTCTTCATCTGTCATTTCATCTTTGTTCGTTTTTGTATTTATATCTAGATACCTATCAATGCATTTGAAGGGAAAATGAAAGACCGATTTATCTACATAACAATAACCTTTAGCCATATTTACTACTGAAGCAGAGGCTTCGTATAGGATATGTCGTTTATGGACATATCCATTCGATTCAGAAAAAGTTTGCATATAATTAAAAGCTAATAAAAAACAATTTTCCATTATTATTAAACTTCTATTTTTTTAAAGAAATAAATGTATATATAATAATAATAATAATAATAAAGATAGGTATAGTTTAATATTATCAGATGATATAGTTCAGTTTATTGTTCATAGCGTTGTTTATAATAACAATTTTGCTGGTCTAATTGTAAAACTTATTGTTCAAAAATTATAAGTATAACCAACCGTTAATCAATACTTTTTGGGGTTCAAACCAGTATATGTTTGATATTCTGTTAAAATAGTTTTTTTTTATGAATTTATTATAACTAAAAAACAATAGGAAAAAAGAAAAAAGTAGCAATGGGGTTAATACGAATTTTAGTTGCTATAATCCTAATTGTAGTCGTTATAATAATTATTCATTTACGCGGAAAATGTATCAATGTCAGTAAGGCTATCAGACATGATCCGATTCCAGAGTCCTCCAATCAAGAAACATACCATTCCGTCAACAGTCAAACAACAAAATTTTCTGAACTTACTCATGAAACAACATTACAATCCACCATCAGTCCAACAACAACAAAATTCTCTGAAACATTACCATCCACCATCAGTCCAATAACAACAAAATTCTCTGAAACATTACCATCCACCATCAGTCCAACAACAACAACAACAACAAAGTCCTCTGAAGTACTTCAAGAAACAATATTACCATTCACCATCAGTTCAACAACAACAACAGAATCCTCTGAAGTACTTCAAGAAACAACATTACCATCCACCATCAGTTCAACAACAACAACAACAACAACAGAGTCCTCTGAAGAATCTAATATAATCATCTCAAAGTTGGAATCATTATTCTCCCCGTTTATCAGAGAAATAAATACCTATAAAGGTCTCGTAATTATTCCTAAACCACCAATTTCGTATAATCCTAAGAATAGAATCGAAAGTGAGAATACAATCATTAAGCCTTTTAATAGCTTCCTTTTAAATTACAATAAAATCCACAGATATTTATATAATAATATTGTCTCAAATAACGCAAATTATGTATGGCAAAATTCTAGTTACAAGGGATATTATACCAAAAATCAAATTATTTTAATATTTCCTTGGAATATTAATGATTTGAAACCTAATGTTTATACAGATCAAAGTGAAATACAAGATGTTATATTACAAAACCATATAAATGCAGTACGGGCCAAATCACATAATAAAAGAAAAAATTTAGACATGGACATATTGTGGATATCATGTACGCATGCTGCAAGTCAAGATATATTTATTCAGGGATTCTCTAAGTATGATTTTCCAATTAAAGAAAATTCATTACCACCATTTGTGGTAATGAAACTTGAACTTCAAGATGGTAATAATGAGGTGGAATATAAAATTGTGGCTAAGAACATTAATTCCTCAGAAACCTTTGCTAGCATTAAATTTAATATCTATGTGGAAGTCTCGGAAGAAGAACAAGAAACAGGAGGAAGAGCAGGAGGACTCCCTGATATGGTTCCCGATTATGAGTCCAGAAACGTAATATTCGAGAGAATGTAAAATTATGGTATCGTGTATTCAATGTTGAAAATCATTGAACAGACTTCGGTGTTGAATATACTATCCAAGAAATAATTATTTTGAATGCTGAAAAATCAACATTGAATGTCCTATTCAATATAATGTGCATTGGTTGATGGACTGTTTCATTTCATTTCAATAAGATAAAATTAACATTGGACTTCAAAATAGGTATTTTTTTCTCACCCCATAAAAAATGAGTGAAATTGTTAAAACAATCTTGAGTATGGTACATTTCCCTGAGGATGGGACCTCAGGTTTAAGAGAACGTATAAATATAAAAACTTATTTAAACAATGTTTCTGCTAAAGATGATGATGAAACAAGCACAATCATATTACTAAATAAATTGTTTCATTTATTTGATCTGTCTGATCGATACATAACTTTATTAAATAAACAATATGATGAGTGTAATATGGAAAAAATTTTCCTAGAGACTGCGATAGCAGAAAAAGAACGCAAAATAATCGACTTAAATAAACAACTTGACAAGTTTACAACTGAAATAGAAAAACAAAAAAATATAATAAACAAAATAGAAATTGAAAACAATGAATATGAAGAAGAATTGAAAACCCAAGTATTGTATTTAGGTCAATTAAAAGAATGTGAAGATAAAATAGAGAAAAAAGACAAACAAATAAAAGAATTAGATAATAGAAATATACAAAAACACAAACAACTAACAGAAAAAGACAAACAAATACCAGAATTAGGTAATCAAATTGAACAGTTAAATATTCTAACTAATTCAAATAATACTGAAATAAAATCTAAAAATGTTGAACTCAATAAAAAACTACAACTATGTACCACACAATTATCTGAACAAACACAAAAAATAAATAGAATAAATGAAGAATTAACTCAAAGTTATAGACATATTGCCGAGTTGAATCTAAAGCGGCAAAATGAAAAACATCAACTAGAAGAAACTTACAAAAATGAACTTGAGAAATGTAACTATGAAAAACATGAACTAGAAAAAACCTATATGAAACAACTTGAGGAACAAAAACAAGCCCATCATCGGCAATATGAGGAGGAGTTATTATCACTCCAAACAAAAGAACTTGAGAAACATCAACAAGAAAAAGAAACTTATAAACAACTTCAGGGCCAAATGCTAAATAAATATAATAAATTATTGGATAATATAAACACAACAAATATTTTTAATAATACATTATTTAATAATTTTTTAGAAAAATCTATATTATCAAATGATGAAATAACTAAATGTTTTTCAAATATAATGTTTATAAATAATAATTATTCAAGTGAAACAAATAAACTAATTAAAGAAATAATAATAAAGATTATTGATCATTTTAATACAGAACACAATAATTATATTCGGCAAGAACACACAAATAGAATTGCTAAGTTAAATGAAATTATTAATAGTAGTAATTATAATGATGATCTACAACAGGAAAATATAGCAAATATATTATTTACTAATGAGGAAGAAAGAGGGTTATTTAATCATATACTAAATAGTTCCAAAACTAATATTACCGATGAAATAGGAAAAAACACAAAAAAGAATTAATGCTTTATGTTGATTTAAATGGTGTTTTAAACTGTCAGTTACAAGAACCAAATTATTTGGCTAAAATGTTAGTAGATCAACTTGCATCTATGGATTTAGTTAAAGAAAATATAATAGAACAACTTGCGGATTTATACAAATATACAAAAGAAATAAATTATGAAGTTATAAAGGTATATACTTTTATAACAATTATATCTACAATTTATCAGAACGAAATTAAAAAAGATTTTAGTGTACGAAATGTAAAACACTTTTATGTAATTATCTTGCAAGTGATTCGCAAGTCATATGGTGATACTACTGGAATATTAGCCATTCAACAAATGCAGGAATCAGAAAATTCGATATTAAAACAAAAAAATAAAGAAATGAATTCTAAAATGTTAGTTATGACTTCTGAATTAAAAGAATCGAAAATACATTTGTCGATGATTAATACAATTGACGTTTCTTCAGACTATGATGAAACTCTAGTAGAAAAGTTCACCTCTATTATCAGAACTATTATTAATGAACTCGATGCTTACCTAGCAGAGAAGTTCCGAAAAAAGTATTTGTTATTAGCATTCGATCAGATTAAAGTAAAACAAATATTTTGTAGGAATAGTGTTGCCCAAAATGAAATGAAACAATTATTCTATTCTCTTTCGAATCATATTTCTAAATTTATATTCTGCGCCCAGTTCTATAAAAATCTTGATACTGTAATAAACGATAAAATTCTTATGCCTTCTATTCAATTAAACCTACATTTTTCACAAAACCTATATGACATCAATACTATGAAAACAGCTTTACTAAACTCCCAAAATATAAAGAAAGCTATTAAAACCCCCTCTGTTTTTCCAATTATATATAATATTAAGGGTTTAACACTGATTGGAGAAAAAATTAACATTAACGACAATGAAATTTACAAAAACCAAATAGTGTCTATTGATAACAAAGATAACAATTTAAAATTACTTACATTATTGAACAGTGATGATATTGAACAAGAAAAGAAATGGTTTATTGAAACACAAATAATAAAGAAGTATTTAAATGTAATCGGCGATGAAATCACTTTAAAAACAATTTCCTCTCAGAAAGTTTCATCACAGGAAACAACAAAAACATCAAAAACATATAAAACAACAGATTCGGGGACAAAACAAAAAGATGCCAAACAACGATCAAAATTAAATACCCAAGACAGACGAAAAAATGAAATATTGACTCTGAAAAAGAATCAAAGAGAAAAACAGTTCATGAATAGGAGAGGAACAGATGGAAAGCAATTGGAAGAGGAAGTTGATATTAATCCAATAAATGACACCAGTTCATCAGTTGAAGGTAAAGAAGGAAGATATTAAACCAATAAATGACACTAGTTCAATAGTGCTAGAAGAAAAGAAGGAGGATGAAAAGGAAATAGAAGAGGATGTAATAATGCTAGACGAAAAGAAGGATGATAAAAAGGATTTTTTTTGGGGGGGGGTGAATAATAAAAAAAATAAAAAAAGGAGTAGCAGGTCGGGGAGTAGGCAAATTAACTCAACTCCAAAAAAAGAGGGAGAGAGAATAGAAAGATTTTAAGAAAACATTCAGCCTTTGATTATATACTACTTATCCATTAAATTTTGTGTTTATGATGTAACAAAATAATCAGAATTAGAATTTAGTAATCGGCCTATATTAGTAAAAATATAGAAAATATTAATTAAATAACTTGTATTGATTCAGCAACCTATGGTGGACGGAGGGGGATGGGATAGTGGTATAAAAGGAGAATTTCTGCCTATTTAAGAGTCACAACCCCTTGCTCTCTCTCCAGCTCCAGTGTCAGGTATCAAGTAAGGTTCAATACAGTCTACTGAAATTAAGCAGTTTATCATTCAGTAGGGTAGTGGCGGGCGTCATTCCAGTATAACTGTTGATCCATATGCAGTCATCTAGTCCAGCAAGAATTACATAACAACAAGCTTCAATAATCAATTCCTTACCAGTTCAGTTTATGAATCAAATCATAAAAAAAACCACACACCCTATTTCTTATTGTTATAGTACCTACATTAACTACTTATGTGCGCAATGATCAGGTACAGCCAGCTATCTCAGCTGAAGGAACAAGTCAAAATATACCACTTCCTAAGCCATTTGGAAACATATAAAGAGAGCATAGTGTAAAATGATTGACTTGTAATTATTTGTCTCTTTCAGGTAAATTGACATTTAGAGATTGATTTTTTATTCATTATACTACAGTAAAACACAATTATAATAGTAATTTTAATTTATTGTTATTCGTTCTTTCCTCCCTCAATCCTCCCCCACCCCTTGTTTCCGAACAGATGAAGGGTTTCGAGATAACTACTAACTCTTCTGGGGAAGCAAAAGAACAAGCTGAAAGAGGCCAAGCTGCATCTGTCTTACTTGAGCATATGTCTTGTTTGGTTGAATCAACGGTAAAAGCAAAGTCATCTTCTTCATCTTCTTCCTCATTATCGTCTTTATCGTCGTCCTCAGACTCATTCGAAAGTGACCGGTTCATTGACAAACTGAAGGGCTTGGTACTAAATAAGGCCATAAAGAGAAAGATGAAGAAGAAAGAAAAGGCACTAAGGAAGCTTGATTCCAGAAAAATCAAATGGCCATGGTCTTCAGATGGAGATGATGACACCAAGTCAGGGGAGGAATGGGAGAAGCAGGAGAATGTGGAGGAACGTGTCTTCGGTCAGGAGACAACAACAGGCACAGGTATGTATTTGTAATTAACTTTACTAATAAGTGAAAATTATGACGTTTTAGGTCTGACCTAGTTAGCCTAGGATGGACTGAAATTAATCCTTTTAATTTCAGTTGTACGTTATTTATTTTTTCGTGATTAAAAGTTTTTAAATTAGTGAATTCCTATGCTCTGTTAAAATTTATTCGGTAGAGAATATATTAATGTATTTCTTATTTGCTACTACACAGCTCCGCAACTTCCCAAAAAGAGATGTCGAAGTGACAGACACTAAATGGAAGATAGAAGTTGTTCAGACCATTCGGAAGTTATCAATTTTTTTTTTTTACCGAATCCATCATGAATAAAATCACACAGATTGGAGAAAAAAATAAGGAATGCCTGTATAGCAGAACCTTGAAACCGGTTTCTGAATGTTGTTGGACCACAACTGCATTGTGGTGGCTTATTTCCCCCAGAAAATACTTTTACAAAATAAGCATGAATGGACAGTTCAATCAGAAAATAGTAGTAGTTGTTAGTCACTCTAAATAAATAATTGGGGTAAAAAAAGGTAAAAGAATGAGATACTGAATATATTATATTATATTATATTATTTCCACAAATCAATTTATTTTATTATCCTACCCCAACCCAAATTTTACCAAAAGGACAACAGATTATTATTATATATTTTTTTTTTACATTCTTTGCTCATTGTTAATGATTTAAAATAAAACCACCAATGCTAAATAATATATTATGTCTATGATCGTATTCGTGAGATGTCTTTGTGGTCAATTTCAATTTGGCAGTTTTAATATCATTAATATACACGAAATAATTTCTCCGGCTCCCAGGCCCCCACATTTTTCTAGTATTTGGGCAATTTTAAATTCAAATTCACTTTTTTACGTAACTTCTTCAACCCAGCAGCCAAAAGCACCCGTGTCGAGCAATAGTGGGATCGCATCCGTGAGTGGGCGTCCTGTAGCAGTCATACTCCCCAATTTCATTAACTTTCTGTCGCCCTCAAGTTAAGGTGAAGAAGCTGCACTGAAAAAAAACTTGAAACAATGCTTATTGATGTCACAGAGAGAACATCAATACACCTCAATCAAAAGAATATTGATTAGAAAAAACGTTGAACACCACCAACCTCAAGCAGAAGAACACTGATTTAATAAAAATTTTTGGACCGTTGAAGGTTGAAGTCAAAATTTTTAAAAGTGATATTTTAGATAAAGTGTTGAAAACCGTGTGATCAAACTCATGGCGGCGAAGTCCACCTAGTAATGTAATAGCTGGTTGCCCGGAGCAGTACTGTGTCAGTTGAGCCATATATAAATATTCGTTGCCGCCGACCACTCTCACTCTTATATTACATCCACTGATGGCCAGCTTCGCTGCTCTTCCAAAGAAAAAGTTGTCCGAGAAGCTCTCTCCTCAGATGAACCCCAGGAAGGAGAATAGGACACAAGCTACGCTGAAAAAAACCTTGAAACTATGCTGGGAAGAGGAAGAGGAGAAACTAATATTGAAGATAGAGCAAGAGTTGTTACAAATAATCTACGACATCAAGCTGAACAACACCAACCTCAAGCAGAACAACACCGACATCATCAAGCAGAACGAGACAATATTATTGAAGACAGACCAAGAGTTGTTACAATTAATCAGCAAAATAATCACCAACATCAAGCAGAACAACACCGACATCAAGCAGAACAACACACTATTGAAGATGATAGAGCAAGAGTTGTTAAAAATAATCACCTACCTGAAGCAGAACTACACCGACCTCAAGCAGGAGAATGATGATTTAAAAAATGAAATTAAAGAGTTGGAAGGCTGAAACAACCCGCCTTATTTTCAGGAATTGATATGTGCAACGACTTGGAAGTCATATTAATTTATAATGGGACCAAAGAGCCAATGTTATTCAAAACTCCCGCACTGTGACTGACATAGTGACTGACGTGGGTACATCACCGACCTGAAGAAGAAGAATACAAACCTCTGGCAGGAGATTGCTGATTTAAAAAAAAAACTTTCGAACAATTGAAGGCTGCCTCATTTCATTTTTAATTCCACTGTAATTTTCACTAAATAAAAGTGTGTATGAATTATAAAATATATTGCTTTATTTTTTTTTAATTTTACCTTTATTATTCTAGTGTACATAGGTAGGGGAATGGGGGCACCTTTTAATTTCACTGTAATTTTTCACTAAATAAAAAGTGAGCCCAGAATGGGAACAGATGTATAATTAAAAAGTAAGATGATAATGTCAGTATGGCTGGCACTAGTTCCAGTGAGTGTCAGTACAAGTTGTCATATGTCGGTATTGTGAAGACTGTCTAGATACGTGAAGGTGGGTTTGGAGTGAATGAGGACGACGCCTTGCACCCACCTCCTCCAAATAGAGGGGAGGGGGGACAGGAGACATTTATAGCTTTTTGGAGACATGATATTTAAGCTATCTCATTGATATATCAAGTGATTCTTCCATTGAAGTTGGGGAGGAGGAAAACATCTATTTGGAGCCGAGGAAATAATCATTAAATTTTGTGTGTAAAGTTACTTCACCCGATTATCCCACGCTGGGCTGGATGCCCATTCATCTTTAAAAATTCGTATGTACAAAGTAGTGGGTAATTTTTCTTCATATTTAAAAAAAACTATGGATAGTTAATTGGATGAGGGTATACTCACACACAACATATTTGTGTTTTTTCAGGTGGTAACTTAAGTTGTCATCACACCCATTAAACAAAACCAATTCATCATCTTGAAATACTACTTTAATATGGTTTATTTCAATTTTTTCCTGTGATGAGGCCTTCGACATCAAAATCACTTGATAGGTATTTTTAAGCTTGACTCCATTATTTTGTCTCATGAATAATTCATATTTTATTCCCCACTTTAGTAGTATTTCTTCAAGTTTTATTAACATAATCTTTACAGATTCAATTTCCCATATTTCATTGGGGTTAGTAGGGTTGGGTTCAGTCTTTACAGATTCAGCTTCCCATATTTCATTGGGGTTCATTGCTTTGCCTGTAGGGTTGGGTTCCCTCAGAGTCTTATCATTTTCAAAATTTGCTGTTGTCTCGTTAATATCAGTCATAATGGTGATCTATTTCAAATCTGTGAATGTAAAAAAAAAAGAAAAAATATGTTAAGGCATATGTAACTGAACTGATCAATCAACATTTTTATCTAAGATAGTATAAGGTGATGCAGGACTAATAATTAGAGATTTAAGTAGCCAGAATGTCGTATTGGGCCTGCTATATAAATAAGACCAAACAAGACCCTACCTTACCCAAACTAAGTCAATATAATTATATTATCTTATTATATTATCAAAGTGGACTCACTAGATACAGCACAGGACTAGGGTTGTAACTGACAGTTGAATTCTTTTATATCTATCTTTTCCATTCTGACTTGAGGAGTAGGAGGAGGAGGGGGGAGGGGGGAGGTGTGGTATGATGGTGTCAAGTAAAAAAGAGCTTGCTTGCAGGGGTGCGCAGGCCGGAATGCGTCTTCCCATAAAGCATAGTTAAATCGCCTTCAAGTATATAAAAGCATTATGCCCAGTATTATTACCTCAGTGTTAAGTGGTCTGATGCTGCATGCATATGTCCATAGTGATAACTATTTAATATTTATTTAATTGTTGACATATACAACAACTATGGATTCACCACTTTCTATAAATATGTTAATGATGACCCTTGATAACATATACCAAAAAAAGATGAAAGAAAAACTTCCAGATACATTTGGAGCATCATTTCAGAAGATGATTTGTTATGCTGAAAACAGTTTTAAGTCTTCGGAATTGTAAGTATCATTATTATAATATGTTAATAATATATATCATGTATATATTTTTAAATTATCCATACCCCAACAAATTATTACTTCTTATTTTTTTTTCTTTTGTTTGTAGGTATGAAAATCTTTTAAAAACATTGAAAGAAAAAAAGAAGATAAAAAGAATAAGTGCAAATGTCCCACATGGAATCCTATCCCCTGAAGACGACCCTGCTATTCTTCATGACATAAAGGCCAACTGCTATGGCCCTGATGACACAATCTACAACAATGATCCAGAAGTTCGAAAAAATGTTCCTCGTGGTGTAACACTCTTGGAGTTTAAGGGACAGTTTGATTTAGTGATCTTTGCCAATAAAAAATTTACTGGTGGTATTGGTGATGAGGATGATAAACAACCGGAAACAAATGATCTATGGAAACAATATTGCTTAGAAGATCCCAGTACTACTACTTCTAAAGTAGTTTGTATGACTAAAGTGAATGGTGAATCAGCTCATTTCAGTGGCAGATACATTAATGGTAAAAAAAATTTAATTACTGGGAGTAAAAGTGTTCATATGTTAATTGGAGAAAGGGAAGACATTGAGCGGTATGATGGAGAACGTTATGTTGTTGCTAAGGTTGTGGCCAGATCACTGTGGGATACATTGAATAATATGGATATTATGAATCGACATTTGGTATATAGTATCTTACACTATACTAAATGTACAGCTGTGTGTGAGCTTCTTCAACCTGACAACCAACATATTGTTAACCTCAGTCACTTGGATAAGCATCAACTCAACGTTATCTGTTTTACTCCATTGTACAACGAATATTAAGAAACTAGCCTTCTTGCGTTACCTCCACACTACCCACTCAACCTGTTTATGGCATTAGGCTTTACATCTCCTGCCTATTCAATAATTGAAGCTAAAGATGCAGTGAAACACCAGAATAAGGTAGGCAAACAAAGAGTCTATTGTCCAAGGAAGTGCCAATTTATATTGTCACATTTTTCAATACAATTTCTTTTATGAAACTATATTATTAAATTATTTTTACAGGTGCGAAGTGATCTTTATAAAGAAGGTGAAGTTTTTTATTTTCTAAATGAGAATGAAGAAACAATTGGAATGATAAAAGTAAAAACAAGATGGTATGTAATACTTAGAGCCTTGAGGGAAAAAGCAGTTTATTGTTTTTTATCCAGGAAAAAAAACAAGCAAAATTGGAGTTTAGAGAATAATATTCACTTAACTCAATTACGACTAAATGAAATTCAGAAATGGCTCAAGTTCTCGATTTATATTTTACAAAGATGTAAGGTGAGTATGATGGGTAAAGCACCTACCTACTTTGTTTTCATAAAAAGACCCTCTTAAGAAATTAATTATTTGAAAAATTAGGTTGAAAAATAAGGGATTTATAACACTAATAAATAATTATCATTACTTTCAGGAAATGGGGACAAGTTTTCTACAGTGGCTAAATGAAAAAGAAGAAAAAAAACACATTGCTGTGGAAGATATTAGGCACCAATTTCCAACAATATGGAGCAAGTTTCTTTTTGAAAAAAAATTGACCGAGAATTTTGAAGATGATGAAGAAGAATTAGGTGGTTAGTTACCATTAACTTTATTATACAGTGGAAGGCATTGGGAAAACAACCAACTCAGCTACACATTTTCGTCTTGATCATCTTTAGAAGTCTATAGAGACAAATTACCTTCTTCATTACTGTCGAGAAGTGGACTAGGGACAATTAATTAAAATATGTTTTCTAGTAACACCTGTGGTAGGGATGACATCTTTTAGACTGGAGTTTGTATTGATTTACACATGATATATAAAGTGTTCATCAGTAAAAATAAGTAATATAAGTAGTTAGGTAGTAGTATTTTTTTTATCTGGGACGTGAATTATTTATTTTTTTTTTTTTTGTGCCCAGGTTGAGAAAAAAATCTGTGTAAAAAATGTAGTAAAATTTTCACAATTAAAATTTCTATTTTTATCACAGAATTTCCACTTGGTTCCCTATATTTTCCTTACCATTATTTCAGCTTTTTACCAATTAATATGCTCAAATTCAATTATTATACAATCATATTGTTTTATTTTATTTAATGAATGGTGATCGAAGGATTTGATTGGTTTATATTATTTGAATGTTAATTGATAGCAAGGGCCGTGGCCAACATTCATACCTACCTTTGTGTCCAAGCTGGCTAGTAAGTAGTGTGTGGATGGGCATTATGTTATAATAGAAGGTACAAAAGATATAAAGAACAAAAAACTAAAAAGGGATTTGGTAAAGGATTTCAGCTGATAAACTCTATAGTCCCAATTTTAAGTCTATGAGTCAACAGGAAGAGGAGGAGGAGGGGGAGGAGGGGGGAGGGGGGAGGGAGATTGTGTATTATATAAAGAGAGAGAGAGAGAGAGATGCCTCTCTCAGTCACTAACTAGTCAGTCTAATACAACACTCACATTTTGTTTGCATAGCAATGAGAGAAGGAAAAAATCGTTTGGAGACTTTTAAGGACTGTAACTTCAGTGTAAACAGTCATGTACTTGCAAAGGCGGGTTTCTATTATACTCATAAAGCAAATCTTTTAGAATGTTCAATGTGCCATTTTCAAATTGATGCCACGAATGTAAACCAAGATGAAAATAGAATCATTGCTTTACATAAGAAAGAGAAACCAGAATGCACATTTAATCAGAACGTGAAAAGATCTATTTCTAAGAAGTTTGATTCATATGACAGTTTACAGTTTGAAAAGGAACGTTTGAATACCTACATAGATTGGCCACTTGAATGGTTAGAACCATCTGATTTGGCTCGTGATGGCTTTTTCTACCTGCGAACAAATGACCACGTTGCTTGTGTCTTTTGTCGAGGCATTGTTGGTGCCTGGGAAAGAGGAGACACTCCCAGAGGCGAACATCAGCGGCACTTTCCCCATTGTCCATTCATTCGAAACCAACCAGCGGGAAACTTTCCACTGATATTTAATGAAAAATTCGAGGGTTATTCCGTTCCACTGAGAAATAGTAAAAATTCGTCCTATAAACAAGGAATAGATGTCTGTGGTCTAAGTCCTATGACAGACAATGGAGTTCACCAGCATACCATCGCCAAGCGAAAAGACTACTTAACACTTGAAAGTCGCCTAGCAAGCTTTAACAAATGGCCTGAACGTGTAACACAGAAACCAACTGAATTGTCAGAAGCTGGATTCTTCTATTGTGGTTTAAGTGATCATGTGCGCTGTTATCATTGTGGAAATGGACTTCGAAACTGGGAAACTGATGATATACCCTGGGATGAACATGCTCGCTGGTACCCAGAGTGTACATTCCTCTTCTTGATGAAAGGAAAAGAATTCATTGATCAGGTATATCAGCTACAGTAACTTGAAATGAAGGTTGACTATTATTATAATCTTTATAAAAGCCATTTGTAACATTAACTTTATTCTTTTTTTCAGGTTCAAGGGGAAAGGCCACCTTATGAGACAAACCCTTCAATAACCCATATCAATGAAGATCAACACAAACTTATTAAGGAACTAGACATAACTAAGCACCTTATTTCAATGGGTTTCCAGGAAGATCATGTGATGACAACGTATCATAATCAACTCAAAGAGAAGGGGTTACCTTTCTTTAACATTGAGTCATTTATTGAAGCAGTCTTACAGTACATGGAAGACGAAGTTAGAAAACGTCTAGTAAATAAATTGGCATTGGCTGAAGTTGATGTTGTCCCAAGCCCACCAATGTCTGATGGAAATGAGTTGGCTTCTGACACAAACCAACAAGTAGAATCATCTACAACTTTAATACAGCCTATAGTAAATAAATTGGCATTGGCTGAAGTTGATGTTGTCCCAAGCCCACCAATGTCTGATGGAAATGAGTTGGCTTCTGACCAAAACCAACAAGTAGAATCATCTACAACTTTAATACAGCCTATAGTAGATGAATTGGCATTAGCTGAAGTTGATGTTGTCCCAAGCCAACCAATGTCTGATGGAACTGAGTTGGCTTCTTACCCCAATCAGCAAGTAGAATCTACAATAGTTGATGAATTGACATTGACTGAAGTTGATGTTGTCCCAAGCCCACCAATGTCTGGTGATTCTAACCCACAACCATTATTTGGTAGAATAACTGATCAAGTTGCCGCTCTCCCAAAGTCAGAAGGTACAATTAGACACAAAGTGATTGAGTGTAAGATTTGTATGGAGAATGAGAGTGAGTTAATGTTTTTTCCTTGTAAGCACATGTGCATTTGTTTCAAATGTGCATCAAACATATCCACATGTCCAATTTGTAGAGCTGAGATAAAATATACTATTAAAGTAATTATATCTTAGTAAATAATGTTTTAGATGTGTGATAATGATATGATATGTACGATTCGAGAGCAATACTGCAAAGCCTAACATGTTGGAATTTATGGAAATGAACGTACAGATGTGCTGACGGCTGAAGGTGCTGAGGGAAACCATATTGATAATCATACCCAAGACTCTTCTAAGAAATTAGAAAACATCATCGTCAAGAAAGTTGAGTTGGATTCAAAAATATGTCCACACCTACAGTAATAAGGATGATTTTAGACCATTTGCATAACATAATGTATCCTATCTATCAACCCGGCTGGAAATATATGAATTTCAAATCTTATTATTCCTATAATAAATACCTTATAATTATTGACGAAATATTATTCCTTTCCCCAGATATAATCTCAGATGAGGAAAAGTTGTAGTTTAGTTATACCAATGTGTGTGTGTGTGTGAGTGTGTGTGTGTGTGTGTGTGTGTGTGTGTGTGTATCCTTTCAAAATAGATATTTTTTTTTTTTTGTCTTTAAGGTAGTATAAAAGTGTCACTAAGGTAGCTTGCAGCAGAACACAGTTTATGGATTAATTAGTGGTAGAGTCGCAATCCAAGCACACTACACTACATACTACCTCTTGATATGACTTTCTAGACAGTGAAAGTGAACAAACAAGCAGTGGTAGTTGCAGTACTACTCAATCTCTGGCGGAACTGAAGAAGCAAACAACCATCCCACAAACTGGTCAAGCCAATCAACCAACTTGTTTGTGAACTGGTCTATAACCACCCAACCAACCTGTCCATCAACTGGTCAACCACCCTTTTCCTGTTGGAAGTTTCTTTCTAGGGAAGTGGATAACAATTGATCATATAAAATAAGAGAGCACATACTGTTTTTCATAATGGTTGCACCATATGAATTTGATGACATGCAATTGTCAAGGTCTTTAGTACGTGTCTCAGACAGTGCCTATAACAGAGGAGTCATTTTAGACTTAAGCAGAACATCCACTTTTGCTGCTACAGTTCCAGTGTACCCATTGCCTCCGAAATTAGCAGGACCCAGAACACAACAGCAACTATTGCTGAATATTAATAAGCTGAAACATGAAAACCATATTATTCAACAAAATTTGTCAGTTTTGTATAAAATGTTTAAAGAACAGGAGAGACAAATTTCTATGTTGAGAAGGGGTATAAGGGAATGGAGCATCCAAAAAAGTTCCTTTTCCGAAACCACTATCTCCTCCTACTTACTCAACACACCCACCATCTCCTCCTTCTCCAATTAATTCTCTCAATCCATCGTCCCCTACAATTTCTATGAGATTTCAGGTAAATAAATAAATCATTTCTTTTACCTGTTTGAAAATGAAGCCCCACTCATCCTTCTTTTTCTTGCTTAATTTTTGTCACCTGATCGTAGAATTATAATAAATCAATAATTAAAAAAAAAATGAGTGAAATTGTTAAAACAATCTTGAATACAATAACATTCCCAGACAATGGTTCCTCGGGTTTGAGAGAACGTATATTCATGAAAACTCTTATTAACAATTTTGTTGTTGTGAATGATGATGATAAAAGAAAAATTCTATTATTGAATAAAATGCTTCATTTGTTTACTATCTCTGATCGATATATTAAATTAATAACCGAAACATATCCTCTTAAGAGTCGGAATCAACAAAGACAAACAATAGCTCACTTGAATAAAAAATGTAATGAATGCGAGAATGAAAAAAGTGAATTAGAAATTAAATGTGGAAATCAAGATGCCACAATAACAGATTTAAATACAAATGTGAGAGATTTAGAACTTACTATTGAGCAGCTTTCAGAGAAATTAGGAGACCAAGAAAATGAAATAGAGAATTTAAAGAAGGAAAATTTAACTCTTCAAGATAATCAAAATAAATTGAAAAATAATCTAGAAGATCGAAACAATACTGAATTAATGAAGCTTAGAATCCAATACGATGATGAAAAGAAACAGTATGAAACAAAATATGCATTTATGTTAGATGAGAAAGACAGACAAATTCAACATATCTCCGAAGACAAAGACAAACAAATAAAAGACTTAGCTGATGAAAAAGAAAAATTAACCGATTTAATAAATTCAAATAATACTAGAATAAAATACGTTGCACTCGAAAAGGAACTAAAAGGTGCACATGAACAATTAACTATAATTGTTATAGTTAATTCGTGTTGGAGTTGTTGATCTTGCTTTTTCGGTCATGGTTAATAATTTGTATATATGTATATATATATATATATATATATATATATATATATATATATATATATGTATATATATGTATGTATGTGTTATTAAATGTGACCGAAGGGGTGGGATTGGTGATTCTAACACGGGTTTTCTCTGTCTTTCTTGCGCTTCTTTTCACTGTTGATGGTGGTTCAAAGATCAATTTTCCAAAATTCATTTTTGTTTTTAGTCTGGCGCGACACTTGGGTGCGTTTTGTGGGACTTATTACGTTTTCGGGGACTTTGGTTTGCAAACGCACAACTGAGGCTGAATGGGGCTTTGCGCATCTTCGAGTTTGTGTCTGCATTTGGGTGGGGTGGATGAGGCGGGGGCAAGCTTTCAACGGTGGGTGTTGGGTGAGTATTGAATTTCGGGCGCGGGGCGGAGCGCGAAACAGTGGGTGTTGAGTGGGTGTTGGGCTCGGGCACGGGACGGAGCGCGAAGCAATGGGTGTTGGGTGGAAGTAATTGTAGAAAGCCTTTTGTAGAAAGGCATTGAGCAGAATTCTGTGTTGCGTTTCACTTACGAGATGGAGAAGGATGGGAAGCTACCCATTGTTGATACTTTTAATAGGGTATTAAAAGTATCAACACAGGACAGAACACGAAACAATGGATATAAATTGGATAAGTTTAGATTTAGGAAAGACTTGGGTAAATACTGGTTCAGTAACAGGGTTGTTGATTTGTGGAACCAATTGCCGCGTAACATTGTGGAGGTGGGGTCCCTCGATTGTTTCAAGCACGGGTTGGATAAGTATATGAGTGGGATTGGGTGGTTATAGAATAGGAGCTGCCTCGTATGGGCCAATAGGCCTTCTGCAGTTACCTTTGTTCTTATGTTCTTATGTTCTTATGTATAAGTCGTCAACAACAAGAAGAATTATATAGGCAAATAAATACAAATTTAATATCTTTTGAAGAATACCAACTAAAATTAACCACATGTGACAACGATATAAAGAACCAGAAAAGACAATTTCTGGAATGCCAACAAGCCCTACAAAAATGCAACTATGATAAACAATCAGACCAAGAAGAATATAATAAGCTATTAGTATCCCAAAAACATTATCTTGAGGAATGCAAACAAAAACTACTAGCTTGTGAAAATTCTAAACAAACTAAGTATGATGAATATAATACATTAGTACAGAATATAAATGAAGCAAATAAATATAATATTGAAACATTAGAGCGACTTTATAAAAAACCTACATTATCGAATAGCGATATAATTCATTGTTTTTCAAGCATATTTCCTTTAGATGATGATAATGAATCAAAGGAAACAAGAAAATCACAAATTGAAGCAATAACAAATCGGTTCATTAGTCAGTTGAATACCGAACGCGAAAACTACATTTACCAAGAACGTGAAAAGGACATTAAAGACAGGATTTCCCGTTTAAATTATTATATTAATAATATTGAACTACTCCAAAATAATGATTTACTTAATATTTTTACTAACGAGGAAGAAAGAAATTTATTTAATCAAATATTAGAAAAATTTAAAACTAATATTATCGATGAAACAGTACATAAACACAAATATCAAATAATGCCTTATGTAAATCAATATGATAATTTAAAACGTCAATTAGATGAACCTAATTATGTTGCTAAATTGTTAATATATGCGGTGGCATCCATAGTTTTAGTTCAAGAAATTATAACCAAACGAATTGTTGAACTGAAAAGAAATTATAAAGGGACGAATGAGGAAGTTATAAAAGTTTATGCATTCGTTACTGTTATATATACATTATTCCAGAAGGAAATAAGGCAAGATTTGAATGTAAATAATGTAAAACGTTTTTATTACATTATCTTGAACGTGATTCGCAAGTTTCCTTCTGATAATATTCATGAAATACAGGCTTTACAACAACAAAATGATTTACATGTTAAGACCTTACAAGAAGAAAATGAAACAATAACTTCTAACCTGTTGACCATTCAACAGACAAATGCTAGTCTCCAGGATTCCAACAAACAAATGCTTTCAGAATTAAGTGAGACAAGAATGCATTTGTCGATGATTAACCATGATGAGACTTCGGTGGACCCCATAGAATATGAAGAAACTCAAATGAATAAATTCACATTAATCATCCAAGCTGTCACTATTCAGCTCGATGCTTACTTGGCCGGGACATGCATCAATAAGTATTTAAGATCAGCATTCGAAAAACTCTCAATGAGAAAAATGTTTTGCAAGAATGAAATGGCGAAATCTGAAATGATGCAATTATTTATTTCACTTTCAAATCATATCTTCAAATTTATATTCTGCGCCCAGTTCTATAAGAATCTTGTCACGGTAATAAACGATAATATTCTTCGGCGTTCCATTCAATTAAACCTTTATTTTTCAAGAGAAATGTATAACCACCAAGATATGCTATCTGAAATATTGAACATACCGATGATAAATGAAGCTATAGAAATAGCACCCGTTTTCCCAATTCTATACAATATTAGTAAATTAACCCTGATAAATGGTACGTATTCTATAAGCAACAATGAGGATAATAATCAAATAGTGTCTATCGATAACGAAAAGAAGAATTTAAAATCGATTGCGTTATTACACGAGGCTAATATGGAAGCAGAAAAATCGTGGTTCCTTAAAAACCTAAAAGTTAAGTACGAAAGTGTATTGGGTGATGACAGCATTTTAAAAGCAATCGCCTCTCAGAAAGTTTCTTCGCCTGAAACTGTTGAGAAAACAACCAAATCAAAAAGAGATAAAACGAACTTAAAAGACGCAAAACAAAGGACAAAGATAAGACTCAAGGCAGGCGACAAGTCGAGGCATTAACAGAGAAAAAGAATCTAAAGGATAGACATATAAACACTATAAGGGGAGGAATAGTTGAAAATAAATAAGAGGATGTTGATGGTAAGTAGTTAACTCATTAGAGAAAGGAATTTTGTAAATACCTCCCCCCCCTCAAAAAAAAAAAATAAGAGACATCAGAGATTGGAAAAGGGGTTCAAGTTCATAGTAAGTGTGAGTTTGTAAAGATTTGCCACCATTCTCCAGCGTGTAATAAGCCAAATCAACTCGATGAGGATCTTTGGTGTTATGGCCAATTTTCACACAGGCATTACTAACCTTGTAATTAACCGAGATTTCAAATGGCAAGGTATATTTTAATTGTTTTGGATTTCATCTAGATCAGGTGTCTGATACTTTTGAGAAAAAATAATATCTCATATTATATTTGTATGAGGAATAAGCTTACATTCTAATTCCATCTGAGGAAACAGCGTGAGTTCTTTCTGAAGAGAGCTTTTCGTACCACTTTTTCTTTGGAAAAGCAGCGAAGAGTGTGTGGCTGGCCGTCAGTGGATTGCCGGCGGCCACGAATACTTATATATGGCTCAGCTGACACAGTGCTTAGTCAGAACTGGGACTTTACGTGGTACTAGTCTAAGGAAGATCAGCAGGCAATTCCCAAAAAACAACGAAAACATTGTTGATATTTTCACGCTTTATTTTATGTCACATCCTTATCATACCACCGATTCTGGAAGAGAGTTGTGGAAAATTTCAAGTATTTGACTAATGTATGTCGGACAATATGGTTTTCAAATCTTTTGTACCATATATTATATCAAAATGGCAATTGTATAAAATTATGATTCTTCAGTTATCACAAAAATATATTTATTATGAAAATGAACATGAGCTTCTGATCAATCACATCCATCGTAAAGGTGAGCTTATATATGTCGATTACTTTAATGAAGTTATAGCCAGTGTAGTTTTGAAGATGGTATGGCGGCATTCAACTAAGCGACTCTCTAATTATTGAGTCACAACTGCAATATACAACAATGCTTAGTTGGGGGATGAGGGGGGGGGGAGCTAGAAGGGCAAAAGATAAGCAAGTGATGGTAGGTGGCGACGGAAACACTGCAGTTAGTCTTACTCAACTCCTGCTAAGAGGTCCACACCTTCGGGCCAGGCTCCGCATCATATCGAAAGGTTATTATAGATGGCTCTCTCAGCTACAGAGATATTTATTTATACCAATGTATGTGTGTATGTGTCTTATCCTTTTCAAATAAACGTTTTTTTTTCTTTCACGGTAGTAACCTGTCCATCAACTGGTCAACCACCACCCAACCAACCTGTCCATCAACTGGTCAACCACCACCCAACCAACCTGTCCATCAACTGGTCAACAACCACCCAACCAACCTGTCCATCAACTGGTCTACAGCCACCAAACCAACCTGTCCATCAACTGGTCAACAACCACCCAACCAACCTGTCCATCAACTGGTCTACAACCACCCAACCAACCTGTCCATCAACTGGTCTACAACCACCCTTTTTCTGTTGGAAGTTTCTTTCTAGGGAAGTGGATAACAATTGAACATATAAAATAAGAGAGCGCACAGTGTTTTTCATAATGGTTGCACCATATGAATTTGACATGCAATTGCTAATAAGGTCTTTAGTACGTGTCGGAGGCAGTGGCTATAACGGGTCCGTCTAATTACCACAAGCTACCACAAGCTACTCAAGCTTCAGAAAGCTTCCTGGCAATACGTTAGTAATGAATAAATATGATATGTTAAGTTAGGCTGACCTAACCTAACCTAACCTAACCTAACCTATCCTAACCTATCCTAATCTAACCTAATCTAACCTAACTTAACCAAACCTAACCTAACCTAACTGAAGCTTGGATCGTCGACTTGATTTGGCGTCACCAGCTTTTTATTTTCGTCTAATTTTTTTATAAAAAGATACTTTTTCAGATTAAAATTATGTTTTTTCGTGTTGTACATTCAGCACCAACATTATAATGAGTAAATATATCATATTTATTCATTACTAACGTATTGCCAGGAAGCTTTCTGAAGCTTGTGTAGTTTGTTGTAGCTTGTGGTAATTAGACGGACCGGCTATAACAGAACAACTGATGGTTCGGTTTGTTTAGACTTAGGCAGAACATCCACTTTCGCTGCTAGAGTTACAGTGGACCCATTGCCTCTGGAATTAGCAGGACCCAGAACACAACAGCAATTATCTAAAAGAAGCAACATTGGAGTAAATTCAACTGGAGCGGCAACTCCATCATCTTCCATAGTACGTCAGACTGTTGTTGCAACAACTTCCCATGAACTCAGTGCAGAAAATGCCAGTAGAAGTGTAAGACCCGCCAGACTCAGAACACATGGACCTACCAGTATTTCCCAAGGAAGCGACATTGGAGTAAATTCAACTGGAGCAATAGGTCAAGAAAATGCTGGAAGAAGTACCAGACCCGCCAGACCCAGAACCTATGGACGTACCAGAATTTCCCAAGGAAACGACATTGGAGTAAAGACTGTTTCAACTTCCCGAAAGCGTCCTTGTCCCCAAGACCCCAGTGAAGAAAGTGCTGGAAGAAGTACCACAGGGAGTTGTTGTAGTCAACCCATAACAACAATGAAGGAAATTCTTCTTGCAAGTAAACGGTCCTGTATTTTAATCTAGACCCACCAACAGGTTCATCAATTACTTGCCAATACGTTGACCCCAGAACAACTTATGCTGGATATGAATAATCTGATCAAAGAAAACCATGTTCTTCAACATAAAGTGTCACTTTATCAGGAAATCTTTAGAAACAAGGAGAAATTAATTTCTATTATTAAGAAAATGGGAATAAAGGTTACATAAATAATTATATGATTATTTAAGATGATTTTTTTGAATTCATAACATGATAAACTCTGTCAATGTTTCTGAGGTCAATAGCATATGTTATCACAGAATACTTTATGCTGTGTCTTATATATTACTTTGTAATGTGAATGTGGATTTGTGTGTATGGTTCTAGTTGAACCAAGTTTCATTAATAGTATATAAAAAAAATATTAATATACAGTATATATCTGGGCAAACTATTCCAGATTTAATCGATATAACCAATAAATTTTTCTATATTTTTCCCCCATCATCATATTCCTCACCTTTTAATCAAGATATGAAAAATATTATGGCTTGTGTGAGTATTTTAGTTCAAAAATTATTTAGTGAAGCTAATGTAAATCAAGCAAATATATATGTAATAGATAATAATGATAATAATAATAATAATTATAAACCTCTGCCAATAAATATATTTAATATAAATTCATATGTGGAGGTAGGTTTACTAAGAAAAAATAACCAAATTAAAAATAATCAACCAAATTAAAAATACATTTTTTAACTACTAGTGATGAAATAAAAGCTATTTTAACTATTCAGTAAAAAAAAAAAAATTATTTTATGTTGATATATAGAAGAAAAGACACAAGGATTAATCAGTATAAAAGATGCTGTGTATAGACAATGATTTAAAATACGAGCAAGAGCGATTAGAAACATTTATTAATTGGCCTGTAAGTAACCCAAAGCCCGAAGAGTTGGTAACTAATGGCTTCTTCTATCTGAAAAAAGGAATAGAATGCGCTTGTGCATTTTGTTATGTCTATGTAAATTCTTGGGATGATATTTTAAATGATGACGATGATTTCAATGAAGATATAATACTCATTTTAAATAACAACACTATTAAACTTAGTGAATTTCATAGTAGAATAAGCCCTGAATGTCCATTTTTGAAGGGCGAACCAGTAGGTAATATTCCTATTGAATTTTCATCTTATCTCATAGAACCCAAGTATATTAAGTATAATAATGCTTTGGAATTTGAATTAGATCAAAATAACAAATTACCCAAGGGGATACTCTTGCATAAAACTCCACATCATGAAAAATATAGTGAGGTTAGAGTTCGCTTGTCTAGTTTCAAAGACTCCTGGCCACTTTCAATAAAACATCCCAGCCCAAAAGAGTTAGCCCAAGCTGGTTTTTTTTTATAAAAAACCACCTCGTGGAGATGAAGTAATCTTTCTATTGCAATATGCATTTTCGAAATTGGAAAGGTCATGATCCATGGATAGAACATGGGCGTTGGTCAACACAGTGTTATTATATATTGATCATGAAAGGGCCTGATTTTATTAAAAATATACGTTCATCTACAATCACTAAATATCCCCCCAAAATATTTTCTAATGATATAATTATGCAAATGATGAACAAATTAGATATTTTAGTAACTTTATCTAAAAGTTACAAACGCGATATTGTTAAAAGAGTATTTAAAGACGTAGTAATACTCTCTGGACGATCATTTAAATCATATGATCAAGCTATAAATATTATAACAAAATATTTATATATTAACCAAAGAAAATTTAAAAGGGTTAAAATCATAGAAGAAAATAATCAAAACGAAAAAGATGAAGTTGAAAATATATTTTTAACCTCAATGAATAATGACACAGTAACATTAACCAGGACTTATAATTAGCCTAATACAACTACTTATTGTATATCTGATCCCAAATGTGATCAGATATTGAGCTTTACTATAAAAAATTTAAGACGTCAACAACCCACAGTTTTATCCGATTGTCAACATGATAAGAATTTAATGAATACACGCTGTAATATCTGCCAAGATAAAGAACGTTGTGTTCTCATTTTACCCTGCCAACATTTTTGTGTCTGTGAATTGTGTCTTTTACAACTTAGTAACTGTCCAATATGTCGCAATTTAATTAGTCACGTAACTAAAGTATATTTTTCTTAATCTGAAATAATTTAGAGTAAAGGAGTTATTAAAAATGAAATAAAAAATATATATCTCTTTGATTTATAAAACAACAAATGAAATATATTTTTGGGTTTAACTAACTAATCTTTTATAACTTTCGTTTTACTTAAAAAAAAAGTCGCCTCATGCTGTAATGATGGTATTGTGGTAATTGATAATTCTCCAATCTGAACTATTCATTAAATTCATGGTGACGTCCACCTAAACTAAAGTTCCTGTTCTAAATAATAAGGTTGCGACATAGCTAGCTGGTTGCCCAGAGCAGATGGCAGCACTGTGTCAGCTGAAAAAGAGAATATGAAGTTTACGAACAATGGCTGACTTGTGCCAAACACAGCCAAAAATATGGATCCATTTATTTAGAAATGATTATAAAGCATTTTTCTTGGAATAATAGGGAATGTATTATTTATTTTTTTTTGACCTGAAATCTTCAACTGTTTATGAAAATATTTCAAACTGGGGAAAAGGATAAAATTTTGGGGATACTGAAACCGAATGTTGGAATGTAGCTACTTTGCATAAAGAGATGGATACCTTCATAACAAAAATACATTTCAGTTTGTATAATTTGATTTATTAAATACAATTTTGTACAAAGTTATTATAAAAATTTTTAGCTATCAGATATTCACGGAAGCTACATGTGACTGATTGGCAAGTAATCGGCCCAGTATTATAGATACCATTTTGCAATCCTTGTTCAGTTGTCACAGTCCCAATAACCACATCCACATGAGAACGTTTAATTTGAAGCTGTCGTCCAGCAAGATGATTATCATGTAATATTACTGGATGACCAAACATGTAATCACCTTTTTCATTATGAGATAAAACATTCATTCTGATGAGAGCGTCATATGTGTGCACTGGATCTCTCAAGTAAGACAAACAGGCGTTTACATAAGTATTTTGGGTTAAAGGAACCGTTGATACTTTTTCCCAATACCTATCTAAATTGATGAGGTTATAAATCATTTTATCTCCTTTACCATGGACATTAATAAGCATGTCCACTATTTTCTTCACTTTGTCTGTAATTATTTCTCTGAAGAATTTCTCATTATGGATATATTTTTTCTTGACAATTTTTTGTTGTTGTTTTTTTGATGATGATACCATGACTATTATGATTGCCTTGGAACTTCCTGCCTCCTCTTATACAAAAGTATAATTAACATAAATCTATATCAGATTCCTTAAATATATATGTGTGGTGAAAATAAAATTTGATTATCTTCTTTTAGCAACTGATGTGATAAAAATCTTTTCATCAATAACATTATAAAATAGTTTGTGTATTATTTTAAATTTTGAATTATATCCAAGTTAGTAGATGAATAATTGGTGTTTCAGGGAGAAAAGTAATCTGTAATGCCCAACTCATTATGATATATTTCAAATTGGGGAAAAGGATATAATTTATAGTTTTATCTTATAAGATACAGGTATATTATCATCTCAGAGGATAAGTTATAGTTTGCACTCCATAATTGTATAATTTTTGTAGTGATGCTGAAATAGACTGTATAAAGAGATTGATATACTCACACTCACTGAAGGTCCCGAAAATCTAAGAGCTGTGGAAGATTTAAAATCAGTAGTTAACAAGAGTAATAATATACACGATTTTTAGGATCTGGACCAGTGAACATGGATGGCAGTGTGAAGTAAGTGTGACCGAAGTTTATTAGGGGGTACTTCTTTCTTAATGTTGATGATGTACTCTGGGTCACCTGATCTAAAAAAATAAACATTATGGCTGATAAGACAAGCTGAATAAGTCAACCTAAGCTTAGTTTAATATAAAACTCGACCAAAAAAATAGTGGAAAGTGTTCTTCACAACCGGACGCCCTGGAGTCTGGCTGAGGTAGCCTCGCTGTATATAAGATGGCGCGTGTCGCCGTCGTCGCCACCACAGTGTTAAAAACCACAGCAGTCTAACCAACATCCTACAAGAAAACTCATTCTCCTACAGCTACAGCACCCGCTATATGAGAGAATTAATTATCTGCAGTAGAATAATAAGAATATCCAGTTATTTGAGAGAATTAATTATCTACAGTAGAATATAATAAGAATACCCACACCATGGGGAGAGCAGGCAAAAAAAAAACTGCTCATACACGTTTGACAGGGCCGGGGCCTGCTACTCTGACGGCATCTAGTGCTGGGTTTTGTAGAGCATGGAAGGGGAAGTATTCAAGATAATAGTCTTGTGTCAACTAGTTTCCACGAGAGTTGCGGCTGACACAATGGTCGGTCCCGAGAAGATCAAGGTCAAGGGGGACACTGCCGATTACATCCATATCTCTGCTAATAATGACCTCATTGTTGGACATCAGAACCAACAATCAGCTGCAGGTAAGATCAGTCATCCATATATACACACATACTCCAATTGAAAGTTTATTTAAAGTCAATAGTTATGACCAGATTCTTAGACACATTAAGTAAGATAATACAAATCAAGTGGTAATTTATATATAAGAGAGACAAAATATTAACCTTACTTACGCTTATTATCTGTTTTACAGGACTGTTTCAATCAGCAACGTATGATTCTGTCTCTCTGGTCAGTCACTCGGCCGGCTTCCCCAGTGCAAAAGAAGAAGAAGAAGGAAGAATAAATTTATTTACCGATCGCATAACACACATTCTTCAGTTACTCCAATTCTAACACAGGTTATTTCCTTGTGGCAAAGAGCAAGTTTTTATAGCTGAGGTGATTTCCAGTCACTGCAGTTATTTTTCCTTGTGGCAAAGAGCCAGTTTTTATAGCTGAGGTGATTTCCAGTCACTGTAGTTATTTTTCCTTGTGGCAAAGAGCCAGTTTTTATGGCTGAGGTGATTTCCAGTCACTGCAGTTATTTAGAGAGCTAGTTTACTAGTGTCACAACAATTATTTCCCTGTGGCAAAGAGTCAGTTTAATAAATAATAAGGCTTAGGTGAATGTATATTATTAAACAAGCATATTTAACAATAACAATATTTTTTTTTTTTTTTAAATTTCTTCAATATTTACCATGGATGTACATTTGTATGCTAAGTTAATATTTGCTAACATTAAATCGTCATGATAACGTTGAAGGTATTTTGATCCACAGATAACTCCACTTTCATTTCCATTTTTTTCTGTTTCTGTTTCATTATTTTGAATAGTTTCCAATTCAATGTGTTTCATGTCTGAGCGTATTTGAGTCAATTCTGTATGAATTCGAGCAGCTCCTATACTACGGAATGATACAAGTTCCATGGGTCCTGTGGAAAGACCACCACGTCGTCCTCGAACTGGCGCTCCGGTCAGTTCAGAAAATACAACTTCATCTGCTCGTGAAGTGTGCATCGTAGCATTTGCGCGGTGATTGGTAACACACGTATAAGAACCTTCATATAAACTAGCTAAAACTGGCTCATTATCTCTATTTAAATATAGTTGACCCGTATAGGGATTCATAAGAATTCCATAACAAGTTTTTCGACCCCACTGTAGATGTTCAATAACATTTTCAAAAGTAAGAGTAAAAGCTGCATCCATGTAATTCAAATTATCAAAGGTATTGCAATAAAAATCTGGAGCTTGACTTTTAAGTGAATGAGGGTTAACTAAAACATCAATGGGTACATTTGATGAAAACATATCACCCTGACTCATTAATTTAATGTAAGGCATATCCTGTTCACTAACTAATCGCCCAATTACACCTTTCTGTGAAGTGGGTATTTGTAACTTATCACCCAAAGATGGTATATATGGTGACACTGTTATCAGAGAAAAACGCCAACTTTGTAGTACTGGTAAATCTACACTATCTATTTTAAAGTACCTAAATGTAATGTAATTAGGATGATGTTCTTTAAAAGCTAAAGAATATTGAGATTTCTTCAACCGTTGTTGCCGTTCAAGGGAAGGGTGGTGTGGATCATTTACTGTAACTCGGTAGTCATTTCGACTCCCTTTTCCATTCTTCGTCCCTGTGGATACTGGAACAGAATCGTCATATATAGGCTCTTTTAAATCCCCAATTTTACCATTCCAAATAAGAGCAAGAGTATTAGCATCTATGTGAACGAATTCTATTTCTCCATTTGTAAAATTAAGCAAACTATTATCTTCTTGACACTTGGGATTAACCCCTTTTAAAATTCCCAACTGAACACCACGTTGAAGTGGGGTATGCTGATCAAAATAGGTCTGACAAAAAGTTGGTAGTGCATTTTGTCCTGATCCATAATTATATCGAACAATTGATGTTTCATAAGAAACACCTGAAAATAACCCACGGTCTATACTATCTTGTTTTACTGTAATACTGTCTTCGGGATTGTGCCAGTTTACTACTGCCACCATAGGATTTTGACAAGGAATGGGTAAAAGTTTACTCATTCGAGATGTTGTGTATAATGTATGAATAACTGTCTTTTGATGAATTTCACCTACAGAATGAGTATTGACAAAAATACCAGCATAATGACGATACGATTGCAGACTGTTACTAATTCGAGGGGGATGGGCAGCATTAGGACGGCTAATTGCTCGAGCATTTGGCCCCATAATATTAGGTATTTTTTCCCGGTCATAACCAATATAGAGTAATTCAAAATCCTCTTTGAGATCACTATTTTCTTTTCTGAGAAAAATCTGAGGTTGCATTTGAGGTGGTAAATAAAAAAATGGATTAGCCTCCATTTGAAAAGTGTCTATTTCCTTAGACGTATAGAGTTGGCCATTGGGTAAAATTTTATAAGACATACGTGGCAGACTGGTGCATATCCACAGTTGATTTTTTTTGTATTCTAATAATTCTATACAGGCGATGTTTAATTTCAAAATATATTGAACAAATCGGTATAAATTGTTTACTCCAAATAAACAAACATATTCCCATTGAACTAGAGGCAAATGAGGAAAAAAATGTTGAGCTGCAGAACCATTCTTGATCGAATATAATGGGAAATTAAACAGTTTATTATGAATAATTATGTAGACATATTTAGATTCTAACTGATCAAGTTGTGAAGGATTTCCCACTTGTCTTAGTTGAGGGAGATATGTAAATAAGAATTTATCAGGTTGTGAATTACACATGCTGGTAGAGGCGATTATTACATCAGGTATCATTTCTAATATGATACCACATCACTGAGGAGTATCAGGTGTATTGAGTAAATCAATGAAACCGACCTCACTTACCGTTATAAATTTAGGCTCTTTGGCTTTGGAATCTTTAGGCAATAATTTTTGTAATCCACATACCACCAGACATATATTGGCATATGAATTAGATGAATAATTCCGACTAAACCGACCAATTTTATTCCATTCATTATTCCCGCTATTATTAAATGAATTACCACCATTATTTTCATTTAAAGTATTTATACTTGCAGAATTGCTTAATATTTTTGTTAGCGTAATACTCTCATCAATATGACCACACCGAATAGCAGTGGCTTTAACTTTCAAAGGATTAATTGCAATCATAGCTACTCGTGGTCCAGATAATTTTAATCTTATATCATTGTTCCCTTCATTCATATTATTATTATTATTATTATTATTATTATTATTGGATGTATAATTTTCCAGAATTTTTAGATTATTTTTGTTAGCATCGCTCCTTTTTAATCGATAATATTCCATTAAAATTGTTAAATTTTCTTGAGAAAGTGAATGGTTAAGATCTTTCAAAATTTTAACCACCTTGTTATGGAGTAGTGTAGCATTTACTTTGCGTATAGCTAGATTTAAAAAACAATTAATAAATATTTCACCAGTTGTAAAGATTGCCATATTTCCTAAATGATTAATATCCTGGTTTATATAGGAAGAGAGAAAAGGCCATTTTTTAATCTTAGATTCTTCATAAATAATAACTGCTTTTTCTTTTCTGCTAAAATGAGGACGTCGACGATCTGGCCATATTATCGACTTGATGGAACATACAGATTCACTCACAATGAAATTGCCCGGATAAACGTCAAAGGGGAAGTTTTCGCATATAAGACATTTAAACGGGAAATGTGTATTTGGGGGGATTAGCCGATTACTTTGCCAGCACTTCCATTGTTCATAATCAATAGGTCTCTCAGGTTCTTCTACCAACATTTGCCACATTTGACCACTTTTCATTACAGGCACTGCAAAATTATACTTGGCATAATCCGCTAGTCGCTTGTCATTATCCCATTCAGGAAGTTGTAGTCCTACCCCTAGTACCAATTTGCGATCTAGATAATATTTTATAAATTTGGATTCATCACTTCTGGATTTTAGTAGATATGGTTGATTACTCAGATGAAATGTTATGCCAGGGTAAATTTTAAATAACTTTTCAAAACTATAATTTTCGATTTGAAGCTTATTGTAGAGACTGTGTCTAAGAAATAATTCTAATTCAGCATCGGCTGAATCAATGATCGAACATTTAGGACAGGGTTTAAGGTTTCCACCAGGTAAAGCCCATTGTCGATGCCGATAATTGAAAATACCTC
Source organism: Procambarus clarkii (assembly GCF_040958095.1). Taxonomy (NCBI): domain Eukaryota; kingdom Metazoa; phylum Arthropoda; class Malacostraca; order Decapoda; family Cambaridae; genus Procambarus; species Procambarus clarkii. Next base: position 26,659,625 of record NC_091166.1, on the reverse strand, counting down.
CTGTGTTAATCATTATTATATAATAATTATATGGAAATAAAATGTAATTTATATTTTAGTTAATAAAAAAAATATATATTGTAAGTATCTTTTATCCCTGGAATTGAAATACATAGTAAATAGATTTTGTTGAGATTTTTATTACAACAAAAGTCTTAAAACGTAAATAAAATAAAAGTGTAACAATTTAATTTTAATTCGGCCTATAAACAATTATGTATTTTTTTTTTTTTTTTAGTCGTTACGATTTGAAATATCAATGAGCCATCCTGCTATTATTTTACTAAGGATAGGTTTAATAAAAAATATAGTTAGTAAAATAATTATTTCCAAAATCCAATTATTTTCCCAAAGACTTACTAAAAATAGAATAAAAATAGTTATTATTAATATTTTTTCCATCTGATAATTTATGTATGAAGTTATTTTCTTTTCTTTTAATGATCTTATTTCTGTTTTAAAAGAAGGAATTTCAGTTTCTATTACAGCATTTTCATGGTCACTTATAATTTCACTCTCTAATAGATCTTCATTTTCTCTCGATGGTGATGAAGATTGTGTGAGATTTCTTTTTCTTGTTCGTATAGAATTTTCATGGATTAAATTGGGTGGTATACTTAGTGTGTCCAATGTCATTGTTTTCCTATTTTTTATAGTATAAAAAAAGTTACGTAGAACCCACGAGTGTGTACGGATGGTGTGGGTGGTGGGTAGGTAGGAAGGATACAATGAGGAAAGTAAAGTTTATTATTTAGGTAGAAGCCAAACGAGTGTGTACTTGCTGCAGACAGGAGGGATGGTGTGGGTGGTGGGTAGGCAGAAGAGATACGATGAGGAAAGTTAAAGTTTATTATTTGATTATACTTCCAAAAAACTTTCTTCTAACTTTTGAATACCCAATATAATATTAACTGTTTTAAGTGGATTCGCTCGAGATTTATCTAGGCGATGTCGGCAAACCTTTATAATGTTTCTGTTGTTATTTAACAACACCTCATATATCTCACCATCATGAAAATTTTCAAATGGTAATGATGGGGATAATGATGGTTTGGATATGCTAGATTCCCCTTGAAAGAAGATGTAATAAGGTGCTAAATCATTTCTAAAATGGGCTTGTAATACTTGTAATATATTCATCCTATCTGCAGCATTAAAAGCCGTAGAGACAATGTCTATAATGGCAACTGGTCGATAATTATGTACCATAAAGGAAGATGAATTGTTGTTTATAGAGTATAGATCAGTTTATACTGAAAAAATTAAATCGATCAAAGAATGGAGAATATGTTGGGGTATTAAATGTGGATGTGATGTCGATAACATCAGAGGATTTGAAATAACAAAATGACTTGGGTAAAAACGTAAAATTCCATTATTACCATCCAACTTAGGGAATATATAAACAGGAGATTGATTCAAACTCTCAGACGGAGTTGGATGATGGGGAGTACTATCTTCATGAACATGTTGATACATACTAATATTTAAAGGAAGTTGAGCTTCTAATCTCCAAGAAGTATACCAGTAAATTGAAGTTCCCGAAAGCGGTGATATTGTAGGTACACCCTCAGTATTCATTGTTAAAGCAGGTCCCGTCTCGCTTTGTTGTAAGTCTTCTGTTTCTAAAGTGAAAGGGAATATTTGGGTATGATCATTAGGAATGTATCGATGATATAGAACTGTTTTGGTTGAATAATCTAGGAGGTAAGTTGTTTTTATACAAAGGTCACTTCCATCAAGAAAGCTAGCCATACCTGCTAACATGCTTTCCCCACTGCTATCATCACTACTATTATGTTGCATATACTGGGCATCATAAAAAGATTCCCCTTCATCACTAATATAAACAAATTCTAATGTGAGGGAATCTAAACGAAAAACCACTTTTTTGTCGCGGAATTTCTTATATTGAATAAAATATCTATTCTGTTGTGGTTCAATAATTAGGCGATAGTCTCCAATCCGCATTTCTAAAACCCTCGAAATATATTGCTGGATAGTTCACCCAAGGGAGCTAAATGAGCTTGAATAAGTGGATGTGCAATATCCACAAGACGCCGACATTCACGTTCTTCTACAAAATGAGTATTTTTAAAAATTAAATTTTGGTCAGTATTCTGTCCTACAGTCATTATAGCCTCAAATGAAATAGAAAATTTATGAGGGGGTAGGTTACGATTAGTCTTGATACATGAATGTATAATTTCTGTAGCAGAATACAATTTACCATTGTTTTTAAACATCGAATATTTATGAGCTGCATAGGCCATTAAAATTTTATTTTGTAGAATTTCTCTACCATTCACAAAAATAGTATTTGCTAATATTTCATCGATTATTAAATTACATTTAACTTTCATTTTCGGGTTTAATTTTAATATCAATACAATTTTGAATTATCCAGTTATAGACTAGTATACTTTAATGTTTAAGACACTCTAACTGCTGTTTAATATCGTCGCTTGATGATTGATGTCTAAGAAAATATTCAAATAAAAAATATGGATAACTTTTAGAATTAACTAGCTTAGTTAAATCTTCACAGAGTTTTATTCCATAAACTTCTGTAATTATTTTATGTATTGTTTTCAAAAGGTATTTCAAAATGGTTGAATGGAAGGAATTTAAGAGTTTGATCATATCTACAGTTTCATCGTCCTTTAATATTGGTGGTAACTGTATTTTTTGTTTTATTGGTGATTTTGATTTCATATGTTGATTTACAATACTATCCTTAATACGATTATATTCATTATGAAGAGAAAAAATGTTTAAAACTGCTTTCCCTAAAATTTCAATTTTAATTAGTTCATCCTCTTCATTTGATAATATATTTTTTTTTTTTTTTTTTTTGGGTGATGGAACAGTTGACAATGGTACATTTTGACTTCTATTATAATAATAGTCTAATATATTATTAGTAACAGAATCCAGTAATGTATTTACAAATTTAGAGGGATCTTCTTCCATTGTTAAAACAATAAAATTACTATCAACATTTTTATCAGACCCAGAACCTAGATTACTTAATGGTTCAATCACCTCCTGAACTATGTCATCGACAAAGTCTTTGCAAATTTGTTGACGTCGAATCATTGTTCAGTTTCTCAACTTAATTTTTATAAGACTAAAAAAAAAGAATTAATCTCCTTTTATGCCCTTCTAAAAAAAAATACTATAGAAATTTAGTTTTCTATTTACCATTCCAAATACAATTATTTAGGACAAAATTCCAATAAAACCATGATTATATATATTTTCGTTGCCATTTATTTAAATTGTTCAATTGTACTCGACCAAACTGCCGAATTTTATATTGCTTGCTAAAATACAATATAACTAGGATGTGGAATGAAATCAGTCTCTCTATTTTTTCAAGCTCCTTCTCGCATATATTAAAAATATTTCTATCAATCTTAAAGTACTATACAAAACAGTATGTTATCATTCAAATGGCCATTGATTGAGGTGCTTTCATTGATCAGAGTCAGTCTCTGAAAAAACCTTCAAATCAAGTAACATGAAGAAAAACACCATAACTAAGCATTTACACATCACATATAGTTGGGAGAAGAGCTGTTTCTGTGAAGATCGGAAAGACTGTTGTTGGACTTTACATCTTTAACTTCATCTGTTCCCCAATCCCTGAAAATTAAAATGAATTTATGATTTTTCAAGGATTTTCGTAAACCCATGAAACCAGGAACATTCATTTTTAATAGATTAATTTTCAACAAATTTCAAATAATAAATATATTTGTATGTCCAAAACTAAATCTAAAATACACACTTACTTACCACAACCTTTTCCTTCTGATAAACTTTCTGTTTCTGAATTCCATAATATCAGTGACGATGAATCTTCTTGGTTCTCTGGTGCAGGGAGAGGGTTGTACTTATCTGATTAATATTGCTGTTGTTTAATGCTTTAGGTAAGGTTGTGACTAGCTGCGATGTAAGGTTTTTGGATAATGAAGCTGTCGATTGAAGGTGAAGATCATCATCCTCCCATTTATGAGGGGATGAAGGTGAGGCAGAATTGGTAGTTTTGTTAGAGATGGGGAACTGGTTTGGATCAATTATGTTTAAAGTTCTAATCGAGATCTTAATTCTGGAAAAGTTGTTATCTTGCCTGAGGTTGTTCCAGATTTCTAGTAAATGGATGGGGTCGCCATTAGATGCATATTTTGCATATTTCAATAAGCAATTTGATGTGAGTGAAAGATAAGGTTGTTTCATAATTTCAAATAAAGAAAGTCTAAAACATATATTTTGGACTGTAGAGATGAATGAGTAGAAGGGTGGAGTAGAAGTGTACCAAATAAATCACGAAGTCTCTTTATATAACTTCTAGTCACTTAGTTGCCACTTCTGGAGAAATATAAAACCATACACACACACACACACACACACACAAAGACACACTTACACACACACACCCAAAGACACACACACACACAAAGACACATACACACAAAGACACACACACACACAAATACACACACACACAAAGACACACACACACACAAAGACACACACACACACACAAAGACACACACACACACACACACAAAGACACACACACACACACACAAAGACACACACACACACAAAGACACACTTACACACAAAGACACACACACAAAGACACACACACCCAAAGGCACACTTACACACACACACACACAAAGACACACACACTTACACACACAAAGACACACTTACACACACAATCATACACACACACAATCATACAAAGACACACACACACAAAGACACACTTACATACACACAAAGACACACACACACACACACACAAAGACACACACACTTACATACACAAAGACACACTTACACACACACTCATTCTTACACACACACACACACACACACACACACACACACACACACACACACACACACAAAGACACATACACACACACACAAAGACACACACACACACACACACACACACACAAAGACACACACAAAGACACACACACACAAATTTAATTAAGACTTTTTTATCTATATACTATAAAATTGGAGAATTTAACAACTCAGAAACTTATTATTATTATTCATCTAACCTTAATAAACGTCAATTAATTAAATAGAAAATTTATGATATGTCAGGATTGTTATTTAATAACAAATTTGATTGGGATAAATTTGTCATGTAATATTCAAGAAAGCGATAAATTTAAGATTAAATAATCTTTTAGACAAAAAATGAGATTATTGCTTCATTATATATTAATAATTTAGTGTATTTATGGATATTTCTTTTACAGCCCATTGCAGGTAGACAAGAACATCAGATTATGTTTTTTTTTTTTTTAACCATGGCTAAATATTTATAATTATTCAAAAAATATGACTGAATTTTCTGATGAAAAATTAGAATTTCTTATTGACCATTATATGAAGCAAGGTAATTGGTCCAAATTAAGAAAAAAATGACTATATTAATATCAATGGTATTATTACAGTAGTAAAAGAATCTGACTTGCAACTAAAATATGATGATGTTTATTCAACATCAGTTTAATAGTTACTAAACATACCAACTGATGAAGAAGATGATGTGTTCATGGACGCTTGCAAAAATGAGGACGTCGACAATCTGGCCATATTATGGACTTGATAGAGAGATTCTTGGATGCACCCCCCTCCCCCCTCCCCCACCCCCACGTCTTAGTCTCACTATATTTATGGAAAGATAATAATAACACAAATGAGATTATAATAGAGATAGTAATTATTGTATACCTGGGATGGAAGGTATATAAACAGGCAAATTATGAGGGTTTATAGACCAGTTCATCTGCTCCTGTAATCACAGTAAGTACTGTTCCTGAGTGTAGCCGTATACCAAAAACAAATTTATTTACCATACCATTTGATTTTTTATTAAATACAAAAATAATGGGAGATGTTATTACTGAATCACAAGTTAAAATTTTAGTTGGTAAATATTTTATTGATATATTAAATTATTCAATTAATCTTTATAATTATAATATAAAGCGTATTTATTTGCCAATGTTTGATATTTTAGATAGTGAATTTAATAATATTATATCAGTTATGTTTGACACATATAGATATATGTCAAAATATTGGGTTTTTAATAATAAATGGAAAATGGGATCATTACCGATGTGAATTTATTCTTGATTTTATTCGAAGACAATTCAGTTATTATTTATACAAACTCCTAAAAAGAATTCATATTATCAAATTATACATCTCTTAGAAAATACGTTACGATATCAAGGATGGGCTCTTATGGAATCTATTTGGACTATACAAGGAAAAATACCATATTCTCTAATTAGAAAACCTATATTGAATGAAAGATGTATTAAACCCATTCTTCTGTCCCATACCGATATATATGACCTAAAAGATAATTTAAGTAATGTATATAATCGATCACCTACTGTAAAATATGTAAATGAAGTAACAAGAATTGTTATTTATAATTTGTATAATTTACTTAAGAAAAATTTAAATGTGTAAATTGGTTAGAGACTATTCTTTTCTGTTCTCTCCCAAAACAAAATCCTAAAAGATTAAACTGCCTTCCTAAAACAAAATCTGAAAACAATTTGGAATGTTTAGGGGATATTCTTCGAACTATTGATCTTCATATATATAAAGATGGGGAAGTCTATAAATATAAGAAACATCGCTGATTTATGAATGTGTGTGTTGTATAGTGTGGAAATAATCTAAATCATATTTTTTTCTTTTGTCTACAGGATGTTTAAGTAAGAATAGACTTATTGATTGGCTTCCATCATCATCATCATCATTATCATCATGATGTTGCTGTTAGAAGATTTCATTTGGCAACCACTTTCATATGAAATTCAACTGTATTTAGATGATGTTTATAGTACACACATATTTAACCTGTGGACAGTTCTTTGTGGTCTTTTTTGGTATTATTCAGGGCTTAGAGAAGTGAATTTTGTTGCACTTGTTTTTTGCCTAATATGTGAAAGAAACAGAGAAGTTTGCAGGAAGCAAGTTCAATATATGGTTATATATTTCTGCTTAGGAATTGGTATATGTACTATAGATGACACAAATGTCTTATTTCTAGTAGCATGTTTAATGATTACTTATTTTATGTGGAAATTAATCTATGGAGTACATGGTTATTATATGGTTTTAAGTATGGGATTAATGTTACTCCTTTTTTTATATGAACTGTTATCAGGTTATATTAACTTTATTTTATTTAATTATTCTATCTTACAGTACATATATCATAATAATCAAAGAATTTGCTGAAGGCCACCAAACACATTTATTTCATGGTGCATTTTTACATTTAATAGTGTTATTGATACACCCAAAGAAAAAGAAATCCTCTCTACCTAAGTTAGTAAATATTGAAGTTGATTTAGATCACATTCTGTTGCAAGATCTTTCAGTTGCACATATTCCATTCTGGGGACATTATGTAAATAATAAATTTTCACCTCAATTCCACCCTGAACTACCAATAGATGGTTATCCACGTTCATCTTTCTTTTCTGAAGATGAACGATTATCTTGGCAAGGTGAGATTGATTATTTCCAGCCGAAATCTACTGTCTTAAATTGTGCATCAAAAATAAGATTAGAAAATCTTCAAAATTTTTGTAAACATGCTAACCATTATTATTGGCAACAGCACATTTTTATTTTTGGAAATCATATACTTACCAAGAAGGAACTTGATGAAATAATGAGTTTTATAAACCCAAAGGACACTGTGGTGTCTATTTATGCTCGTGGTGGATGGGTTGAGAGTTTTTTGCTGGATCGAGGTGTGAGCATTATTCCAACAGAAAACACAGAAAGATTAGAGTATATAACTACAGTTAAATGGTTACCAAACGGGTATATTAGGCATATAGTTAAAGAAACTTGTATTAATAAAGAATATTCAAATGCCAATATACTTATAATCAATGAACCAATTGGGAATTTTTATATGTCTATCGTTAGTATACTTAAAAGTTTCAAAGGACGACTAGTGATAATGTTTGGTTCCAACTTTCCTATGGTTATTAAAAGTGTTTTAAATGAAAAATACATTCATGTACAAACATCTAGTGTGCCCATTTTTATTAGGTCTACTGTTCATTTTTATATGAGAATAGACAATATCATATGATTATTGGAGTTGTTATTGTGTGGAAATATATAATGAGAATTGATGACATTAATAATAGTTTTGATTTTTAAAATTATGCACCCACAAAAAATTCCTGGCTTGTACTAATGTGAGGCTTAATTTAATAAGGAATTTATTTATAAGGTAAATAAGTTAATAAAGGATGATTCTGACTTTAATTATATACAGTTATAATTACCCACAACATCTCAATGGTAATAATGATTTAAGTAAAGCCAGTGACAAGTCAGTCAGTCAGGCAGAACAAGCACAGCCAGTGACAAGTCAGTCAGGCAGAACAAGCACACCCAATGACAAGTCAGGCAGAACAAGCACACCCAGTGACAAGTCAGGCAGAACAAGTACAGCCAGTGACAAGTCTGGGCTTAAGTTTTTATAATTGCTGTTATACAATTACAAATTATTAGCAGGAATTGCTAAAAATTTATAAGACCCAAGCTTAAAAGAACAGGTCATAAATTTTTAACTAACTCAAAATAAGATATAGAAAAACATCATTACTTACTTAAGTACTTATCAACCACATGAGATTTAATGGAACATTATTTTTTTTTTTTAATTTCACCAGGTCTGAAAATGAATGTCGGAGTTATCAAATCTAAAGCTGATGGTAAACTTTGGAAACTGTTCCAACAAATGTTCAACCAGTTTTTAAATACAGTTCTACATTCAAAACAAGTAAAAAAGTTGTTTAAAGATTTGGTCAATGTTCCAATACACTTATTAGTTTTCAAAAAACGTCTGAAAATAAATGTCTGGAGTTATCAAATCTAAAGCTGATATATCTTTGGTAAACTGTTCCAACAAATGTTCATCCAGGCTGGTTATGCTTTTAAATACAGTTCCACATTCAAAACAAGTAAAAAAGTTGTTTAAAGATTTGGGACTGATTTGCTGTTTGTTTCCACATATATCATATTTTTTTCCACTGTTTGTTTTCAAAGGCTGAATCATGTGGATTGATTTCAAATGTTGGGTCAAGTTATATTCATCCCTAAATCTATTCACACACAATTGACATTTTAACCGTTTTACTCTGTGTGTTCCCATATGTCTAGTCAAGTCGCATTTTTTAATGAATTTTTTTCTACATACTTCACATGAAAACCATTTTTCTCTAATGTGTTTTTTTTTTTTTCACATTCACTGCACTTTGGATTTTTACCGGTATGAATTGTAAAAATGATAGTCTTCTTTGTATGAGTTGTGAAATGGATGGTTAGTGTTCTTATTGTACTATTTTTTTTCCACATACATCACATAAAAATAAGTTTTTTGTTGTATGGGTTTTTGTTTGATCAAGTGACATCTCTAAGAGAATTATCTCACTTCCACCTGAAAAGAAAACAAAATTAATTAATTTATATAATTATTCTGATTTATAATATATACATTGACTCTTATTACATTACAGTAATATGATATACTTTATTTTTGTTACTTAATAATTAACTTTGTTATAATAGACTTAAGTAAATTATACAACATACGTTTGGGGTTGGGGTTGAAGAAACATTAAATGTTGAATGTGCTTTAGATTGTGTGATTGTTGTTTTACTACTCAGAATGAAGTGTCCATGAAGTATGGCGAACCTGTAATGATTTGCAGAGCCTGGCAAACTCTTTTATATACCAATCCAGTCAGACTGATACAGACTTGAGAGGCTATAGTTACTTATATTTAAAAGATTATTTTTGCTCATGCTCATGAAGTAATTAAAAACGTTTCGTCAGTGATCATCTTACTCAGTTATTTGTGACGTATTTTTCATTATGTTTTTGTAATTATTTAACTGATCAATAACCATTTGAGAATATATTTTTCTCTCTCTCTCTCTCTTTCTCCTACCCTATGTTATATATTTATATATTTACAATGAAGGGAAGAGAAGGGGATGGCTCACTGGGATGTGTTTTGTCAAAGAAAAACCCAGCACAATAACACTGCCTGAGTAGTAGGTGACTGCCCTCAACAAGAAGAGCAAGGGTTTATTTAGACCTGCTCTCTCTCTCTCTCCAAGTGTTAGTTTAAAATATTATTTGTTTCTTCACAATCAATCAATCATCGTGGGAGTGTGATTCTTTATTTATGTTTTCTTTTCAGACCTGAACCTAAACGTGTACTTGTCAAATAGAGGATAATGGAGGAGAGAAAAGAAAAAATGAAAAAGGAAGTTCAATTTAATCCACATACAACGATACAATATTTATATGTATGGGCATATGCCTATCAGAAAGCTAGAATAGATGGTATAATGTGGAACACAGCTGCTGCAGATAGGGATCGTTTCAAGATGCGAGGTGTGAGCACTTCAAAAATACTAAATGATGCAAGAATATTTTACAAGGATCATAGAGAAAAGGTTTATTTAGAGCAAATAAAAGATATATAGAAATGAAATATCCTTTATTCAATTCCTATCTATATACTAAATCAGCCATATTTAATCAATGATATAAAATTTAGTAGTATAGAGGGGGAGGGCCCCAAAATGGTTGTATCATTTAAACTATTTAAAAGTTTGTTAAGCAAGCAAAGTTGTACTTAGATTCATATCTCCCAAAACAGGCAACCACCTAACACTAGGACAATTTGTCTTAACATTATATTATATTGATCACTATGTCTTCGTTATCCATCTGACCATTATTATAACACCAATATATCAACATAAGAATTATTAACAAAGCCAAAACTTTGTGAATTTTACACATCTCATTTTCATTGATTGATTTACTCCACACATCTTATTGTTAGATGAAGATTGACTGAATACAGTTCCAACAACCAACACCCACAATACCACCAACATCACCATCATTTTATAATTATCTGAAAATGACAAAAAAAATAGGTCTTTATATATTATAAGCTCAGAAATATATATATAATACAATGGCAAATAACAAGATTATGATTTTTTAATATAAATAATGTAAATGTCATACAATACCTTCAAGAGATGATTTTAAGGATTAGCTAAAGATGCGCGTTGGAGTAACTCTTAACCCAGCTCAGACCGGCATATCTCCTCTCCGTCCCTTATTAGAATGCACAAGACAGTGTGGGTATCTCTCTTACATCCTGTCATCATATACATCACAATAGAATTGCCCAGCTGATAAATGGACCGACTCAACCGGATTTCCTTGAAAAATCTATATATGATTTGATTTACATACCTTATTTTTTAACTAATTATCTTTTTAGTAATAATATTTAAGCAAGTTAGTATATCATGCTTTACAGTATTAAATCCTACATATAACAAAATAATCCCAATATTATTACACATTTTTTGTTTAAATCTCTGTTAATTTGTTCAATGTCTATATAATGAGTAGGACCTTGAATTTCTATACCTAATTGTAAATCTGAGAAATATATATCAATTTCAAATAGTTGGTTATTTTTTAATAGTCCTCTTTTGTTTATATCTACTTTGATATTAATAAATTTTTTTTTTTTTGTTAAATGATAAAATATAGATTTATATACACGATATTCTAATTTACTCTTAAATTTTCCTAAAGGAATATTTCTATATTTATTATTCATAGTTTTTTATATCCTATTTACAATAGATTTTTCTTTATAAGAAACAATCACTTTAAAAAAAAATCCTAAAAAAGAAAATATGTTACATTTTGAGGAAGAAAAAGACATAGGTGGGAAGTTTGAATGTATATAATTGAAACCAAAAATCCTTGCATAATTTTCAAATAAATAACAACAGCGATGATTTACAAGAAGAAGATGATGATGGGGGTTCTGGCAGGAGCTGTCACTGGTGTGGATATAGTGTGAGTGGTGGTATCTATGATTTTCCCAAATTTCATCTTAACAATGTAAGATAGATAATTTTTTTATGGCACTTGCACTTGGCTCTCTTTCCCTATGTGTTGTTCTACCCCTGTCACCCCATCCTATCTGTGATTAATTTCGTGAAACCATTATAAATATACAGATAAAGAATATCTTTCTCTCATTCTATCACAGATTACAATGGATAAGCTGGTGCTTGCAGCGATGGCCTTAGTGGTGTTGTTCTTGGAGGCGCAAGTTCTGGCGGCGGTGATGATGGCGCTCTTGGATGCACTGGTCCTGGCGGTAATGGTGGTGCTCTTGGTGGTTCTGGTCCTGGCTGTGGTGGTGGTGGTGCTTTTTGACGTTCTGGTCCTAGTAGTGGAAGTATTGCTCTTGAAGGTCCTGGTCCTGGTGGTGGTGGTCAAATTGCTTGAGGCCATATTAGGACAACCCCAGGGCCCAGCAACCCCTCGGTCCGGTCCGCAACCAGTCACCCTTTTTTTTCTTACAAACCCGTCATGAAAATGTTCACCTGACTCGTCATGATTTTCCTCTTACCAATCACACATATATCATATTGTCAAATATGGTAAAAAAACGACTAAGCTAGCTAACTAGCTTGTTAGGAATATAATTTCTAAACTGTATTAATATGGAGTATAATAATAAAAATTATTTATAGTTATGGATTTCACTAAATCACAATGATTCCTCCCTGGACAACAAACCATCCACCATCCTTCTTCCAGCACAAGCGTGCTACTGATGCTCAATGCAAATATTCTTTCTCATCTTCTAAGTTATCATCATTGAGCGAGGGCTAGGGAAGGTGCCAAGGCACCGAACCTCGAAAAACCAGAAGAGGAAGCCGGCACAATAGCCCCGGGGGTGGACCCTGTGATCGCGAGAGAGGCAGAATGGGCGTCTTTGGCCGAGGGCAAAGCAAAGCACAGCACGGGAGCAGCAGCAGCACCTCCTCCGTCATGACTGACATGACGGCAGGCGGTTTCAGATGAAAGAGTTTAGCATAATATTTAATATAAGAGGTATCATTAGCTAATCAAAACTAAAATAATAATAAACATTATAAATGTATCAATACATTCAGTGGCATCAATTGACCATGAGTTTCTATAAAAAGCATTCACATCCGGTACCACTCAGTATGAAGAAATGTCGCCACTGCTATCCTTCCTGACCCCGACTCAAAACTTAATTTAACTCCCCAAAAATATAAAAATTGGTGTTCTATGATAATGTATAAACACTATAAACCTCATTGAGATGGTAACTAAAATAGAAAGTTAATTGGTATAGTTTAACAACCTGTTGTAACATCTGTATTTATAATATAATAATTAATACATGGTCAGTTTAAATGTGCATTTTTTATATAAAATAGGATTAAATAAAGTATTAATATTCAGTTATTTCTCATCGTTGATATTTGCACATTGAGCACATATTAAATCAAAACTATTAAAACGTGTAAAACTTACCGCTACCATATCACACCAATAGATTTTTTGTTTTAGAGCAAAATATTCATCCTTTAGAGATTTAGAACAATGAATACAGTAGTGGCGTTCACTTATATTAATTTCATTAAATGTCGCCAATTGTTGTCCAAGAAGTGTATTAATATCTTTTTCAAATGAATTATTCAGTTCAATTTCCAATACATCAAATTTTAAATTGTTAGTGATTGTTGCAATCATATGATGTTCACAAATTACATCTTTTCCTTTAAATAATCGAACTAATGAAAATGTTGGCATAGTTTGAAATGTTATTAACATATCTGTATAAATGATATAATAATTAAAACTTGGATGATATTCACCATTAAAGGTGCATTTTGTTTTTAACCAAAATATAAAATCTGGTGTTCTATGATAAGATAATGCATAGGCACTATAAATCTCACTGTAAGTTAACGGAGGTGGTAACCAACAATTGCATTCACCATCATATTCATGTCGGTCATATAAATTATATATAGAGAGAACATCATCTAGAAATCTTTCAAAACTCCCATCGTATTGTAATAACGCAAAATTTTTCCATAGAAGAATTACAATAATGGTCATAACAGTACATATATATACTTGAAATACATGAAAAAATAACTAAAACATTGTCTTCACAACTCCTTTCTTGCACCTGACACATTTCAGTACTTACAGGAATTATAAAGTTATGTAGTCCCAAAATACAATACATAATCCAACATAAATCCTGATTCCTCTTACTTACGATTAGTAGATATACATTAATATTTAAATTGTAACAGGGTTTATTCTGTTCATAGGATAACATGTTTCTAAATTTGATTACTGAAATTTCTTTCACTTTTTTTCTCCAGTCTTCCTCCCTATTAATGACAGAAGAATCTGGCATAAGCACCAATACATCAAAAGAAAAAGAAAAAGAATTAAACGTAGAAAATGAACAAATAGCATTTTGTGGTAACTGTTGTACAAGTGGTGATTGTGGCTGCGATTCGATAATTAAAAATTGCAAAGATGAATGCCGCTTTACTATCTTCAAAACTATACTGACTATATCCACTCCAGGAACATAATCGACACGTGTAATTTCACCTTTACTTGGAACATGATTGATTAGAAGGGCCTGTTCACAATAATATGTTTGTTCTGACGATTGAAGAATTATATTTTCGGTCAGATAGAGTGCAGAATGTACCTTATAGTGATTAATATTAGATTGCTGTAAGTTTTGAAAAGAAAAAAGAAAAATAACTGTATATCCATAAAAAATATCCAGAACAGTTGACGTGGGATACATTCGAAGACAAATATTTAACAATTGTAAAATTTCATCTGTATCCCGAGAGAACATTGTCATAGCTGTTACTAAAGACCACACTTTGTTTTTGTTTATCATACCTTTTAAAGGATGATTAACACTCGTCATTGTTTTTAATGTTGATGTAAACACAGGATGATCATTCAATAACTCAAATAGTTCAGTTTTTTTTTCCTTGACCCATTTTTGACCAGTTATTCATTTTAGTCTCGATCATCTTTAGAAGGCCTCTCATACAGTATCTTCCATCGGATATGTTGTATTTGATGTAACATAATTGTTCCACAATATAGGATGCATTGTAAAGAGACAAATTACCGTCTTCATTGCTGTGTAGAAGTGGACTAGGGAAAATAGTATACGAATCCCATATTAATCGATGATAAAGAGTGTGGAATGGCATGTATGACGAATCAAGAATAACATGGCTCCAAATTTTACAAACTCTGGAACAAATAATTAAAAGATGACGATATGGAACCAGTGCAAATATGTTTTCTAATAACACATGTGGTAGGGACGACATTTTTTGGATTAGAGTTTGCATCAACACCTGTTGTATTACAGTGTTCAGTAAGCAAAACAGTAAGTAATTTAAGTAGGGTAGTAGTAGTAGTAGTCTTTTTTTTTTTAATCAGGGACTCAAATCTCTTTTTTTTCAACTATCTATCAGGGTGTTTGTGACTGTTGTCACATCTGCACACGTTCAATGTTGAATATACTATCCAATATCATTGGATACTAACCAGAAAACTAATCAATATCGACATAGTATAGAGTATATAGTATAGTGCTGGATACTGGAAAACAATCCAACATTGAATGACTCATTCAACATTGAATTACTCATTCAATATTGAATGGTATTCCAATATTTAATATAATATCCAATATCACTTGATACTGGAAAACTACTCAACAGGATAAAAACAATAACATATTTGACTTTGGTTGAATAATTACTTTATTTTTTAAAAATATCTGAATTAAAAATTATATAATTAAAAAAAGAGAAAATTAAGAATGAGTAATCTACTGTCAACAATTATTATGTTAATAATATTAATTATTTTCCTAACAGTTATAGTAGTCATTAATTCACGGAAAAAATTTAAAAATACTAAAAAATTATATAAAAAGGAAAACAATTACAATTCCATCAGCCATGACATAACACCAGAGTCCATTGAGCTATCTCAATAATCCTCCCTCGGTCCAACAGAAGCTTCTAAAGTACCTCAAGAATCATTAACGTCCATTGAACTATCTCAACAATCCTCCCTCGGTCCAACAGAAGCTTCTAATGTACCTCAAGAACAATTAACGTCCATTGAACTATCTCAACAATCCTCCCTCGGTCCAACAGAAGCTTCTAAAGTACCTCAAGAATCATTAACATCAGTCAGCAGAACATTAACAACTGAGGCCTCCGAACTGCCTCAAGAACCTCAAGAAACATCACAAACTGAGGCCCCTGATCTGCCTCAAGAAACATTACAAACTGAGACCTCTGAAGAAACATTAACAACCGAGGCCTCTGAACTACCTCAAACAAGTGAAAATGAGTCCTCTGGCGTTCCTCACGTCATCAGTCAAATGGAATCCGTCGAACAACCTCATGAATTACTTCAAGAATTATTACAATCCTCCATCTGTCAAGCAGATTTCTCTAAACTACCACAGGAAACAAAAGAATATGCCCAAGAAACAAAAGAATTCGTTTGTCAAACAGATTCGTCTGAACTTCGAAAATCCAAAATGAAATCTAAACTTATAGAATCATTATTCTCGCCATTTATCGAAGACATAAAAACTTATAAAGGTCTCTTTATTGTTCCCAAACCACCAATTTCGTATAATCCTAAAAATATTGCTGAAACTGACAAGACACTAATTCAACCCTTTAATAAATTCCTTAGTTATTATGATGAAATCCACCAATACTTTACCAATGGTTATCCTGCATATTACATAAACTATATACAAATTCTAATATTGATAGGGGATATTATACAAAAAATCCAATTATATTAATATTTCCATGGAATTTCCATGATAGTAGCTCCTTTTCAATAGTGCTGTAGTTCCTCTGGTGTGGTTTCAGTTTGTAGCTGTAGTAGCTGACAGGTAGAACCTCCTCGCCTCGTTGTTGCATCAGGACACCACCAACGCCGGTACCACTGGCGTCGACATGAAGGACGAAAGGCTTGGTGATATCTGGAGAGGCGAGAATGGGGTTAGATCAGAGGAGGAATTTGAGTTGTTCGAAAGCAACGGTTTGCTGCATGGTCCAATTATACCGTTGCTTGGGACTGGTTAATAGAATTAGAGGTGTGGCGACTGTACTGAAATTCCTCACAAACCTACGGTAGTAGGAGGCAAGACCAAGGAAGCGCAGGAGCTGCTTCCTGGTGGTAGGCTGTGGATACTGTTGGATGGCTTGAGTGTGTGAGTCTAACGGAGCTATGCTGCCACTCCCAATAACATGACCCAGATAACGCACTTTACCTTTCGCGAAAGTGGACTTGCCCAGGTTGATGGTGAGGCCGGCTGTCAGGAGCTTGGAGAACAGACGTCGCAGCTGGAGCAGATGTTCACTCCAGGTGTTGGAGGCTACGACGATATCGTCCAGGTAGGCGTATGTGTTATCCAAGCCCTGGATGACACGGTTGACAGCTCTTTGAAAGGTGGCCGGGGCATTACATAGTCCGAAAGGAAGGCGTTCATATCTGAAAAGTCCAAAAGGAGTGATGAAGGCAGATATCTCTTTAGCGCGCTCCGTTAGACACACTTGATAGTACCCCTTAAGCAAGTCCACTTGGGACAAGTACTGGGCACTACCAATGGCATCAAGGATGTCATCTATCCTTGGCAAGGGGTAAGCATCCTTGACAGTTACATTGTTCAGTTTACGATAGTCAGTGCATAACCGCACCTTACCTTGGGGTTTGGGCACCAAGATACAAGGTGAGGCCCAGGGGGACTCACAAGGTGTAGCCAGTCCATGATCCAAGAGGTACTGCACCTCAGCACGCATGACTTCCTTCTTGCTCGGGCTGATTCGGTAGAAGGGTTGAAGAATCGGCCGGGTGTCGGGGAGCAGTTGGATGTCGTGCTGGGTAACATTACACTCTTGGGGATCATCTCGGAACAACTCTTGATGTTCTCTGAAGATCTTGACGAGAGGTGCACTATGATTATCCTGAAAGTATTTGGAAAGATCATTAAGGATTTCGGAATTAGAAAGCGCTGACTCGTTGTCAGTGCTTTCGGGAGGAGAAGCTGGGAAGGTCTCACTGTGGATGTAGGGTTCTGTGAAGGTGGAATAGTTAATTAGGACAGTGGGAGGAGTACCATTATATTGCTTCAGGAGGTTGACGTGGCACAGCTGGGTCTTCAGCCGCCTATCTGGAGTCTCTATTACGTAGTTGTTGTTATTCCTGCACTCTTTGACGCGGTAGGGTCCTGAAAACCTGTTTTGGAAAGGTGAACCTGGGATAGGGAAGTATGCAAGGACGAAGTCTCCCGACTTGAATTTTCTTACTTTGCTGGTCTGGTCGTAATGAGTCTTCATTCTCTCCTGGGCTTTCAATAGATTATCATGGGCAAAACGGTGGACTCTCTCTAGAATGTGTTGAAGGTTTTGAAGAAACTGGGGCACATTCTGATGCTCACTGAAGGTGGCATCTCGGAGAGAGTCTTTGAAAGCCTTAAGGGGAGTACGGCACTTACGGCCGTAGAGCATCTCATAAGGAGATACTCCTAGGGACTCATTGGGGAGACTTCTGTAAATACACATTATAAGGTCGATCTGCTTATCCCAATCCTTAGAGGTTTCACTACAAAACTTTTTCAAGAGTCTTTGATAGTCTGATGACTACGTTCAAGAGAACCCTGTGAAGCAGGATGATAGGGGCTGGACAATACCTGTTTGATGTTGAACTCCTCCAGTGTCCTTTTGAAGAGATCACTGGTGAAGTTGGTACCACAGTCGCTCTGAATCTCCCTGGGAAATCCGTATTGAGTGAAGATCTTCAATAGATGTTTTACAACCGTAGCAGCCGTGATGTTCTTCACTGGAACTGCTATGGGAAATCTGGTGGTAGGACACAGGATGGTTAGGATGTAGGCGTTACCTGAACTGGTCCGAGGTAAAGGACCAACACAGTCTATTATGAGTCTGTGGAAAGGTTCCGCAGGCACCTGTATGGGAATCAGTGGCGCTCTGGGAATGGAGATGTTCGGTTTGCCTGCCATCTGACATGTATGACACTGTTTTACGTACTGTTTGACGTTATTTACCATACCTGGCCAGTAGTAGTCTTGACGAATTCCATGGTAAGTCTTGTTGAAGCCGTAGTGGGAGAGTGCTCCGTGGGCCAGGTGTAGAATAGTGGGCCGCAGGCTGGTGGGAATCACAAGTTGTTCGATGTTGGCCCAATCGTCCTCCTCCTTCAGTTTACTGGGTCTATATCTGCGGTAGAGCAAGTCGGTCTCTAGGAAGAACCCAGGAATACTGTCGGGTTGAGTCTCAGCCTGGAAAAACAATGGTGTTAAAGTAAGATCTTCCCTCTGCAACTTACGGAACTCCAACTTGGTCAGATGCGGGGGGAGTTTCTGAGGGTCTTGAGGGACAGCGGTAGCAGTAGAGTCAGCTGGCTGTGGACGTGCGGCTTGTGCACGGGTGGTCACGAGAACCGGAGGAGAAACTTCATCACTCTCTTGAACCTCTGCTGGAACATACTCTAGAATAGGGTTACTTGGCACAGAGTTACACACCTGGGGTTTGTCCATGACGATCAGGTTGGTCGGTTGCAGGTCTTCTGCCAAGTCGTTGCCTAGGAGAAGTTGCACTCCAGGCATGGGAAAAGGCTTTTCCCTGACGGCGACTTGGACTTCTCCTTTCACGTAGGGACAATCCAGGTGGACTCTGGCGAGAGGGTATGGAGTGGTAGCAGTGAGGTCAGTGATGAAGACAGTTTCTCCGGTGTAGGTGATGTTGGGCACAGCCGACTTCAAGATGATCGATTGAAGAGCCGCTGTGTCCCTCAAGATCTTCAATTTGAAACGTCCCTCCGGATTTTAACCGTTGGCAGAGACAGTTCCAGTATACAGGTGGTTACTGAAAAGAGAAAGATCATTAACATCAACACCAACATTCATCACAGGCTTACCGGACTTAGGAGGAGTTGGTTTTGGTTTTTGTTGGTCAGTGGTTCCCTTGTATTGAGACTTACCACACTTGTCTATGGTATGTCCATAGAGTCTACAATACTTGCAGTACAGTGGTGAACCAGCTTGATCGGGGCTCACTTTCTCGTAACTGTACCACGACTTCTTACTGGAGGATGGTTCGGGTGTCAGCCGACTTAGCACACTTCAGGTAGTCGGTTTCTTCTTTATCTGCTAAGTAGAGGCGGACAGGAGGCGGCACACGTCTCAAGAATTCTTCAACAAGCATCTGGTTGACGAGTTCTGCAAAAGTAGAGACATGTGCTGCTTCCAGCCATTTCATGAAATACCTCCGTTTCGTGTTAGCAAACTCGAGGAAGGTAGTGGTAGTTGGCTTCAGGTGGTCACGGAATTTCCTTCTATAACTTTCAGTAGAGAGGGGGTAGGCGTCCAACACTGCTTGTTTCAGAGTGTGGTAGTCATTCTCAGACGCTAAAGTACTGAGTGTGACTGCAGCTCTACCTGTAAGATGAACTCTGAGAAGTGTGGCCCATTGGTCGACAGGCCAACTGAGTTGATTAGCAAGGGTTTCAAAGGTGGTAAAGAACACATCAACTTCTGCTTCTACAAAGGATGGCATTAACTTACTTGCATGTGATATATTAAAACTGACGGGAAGATTGGCAGTAGCTTGCTGGCGTTGAGTGAAGTGTGAAGTTTCCAAGGCGATTTCACGTTGACGACACTCTAGAGCCAGTGTTGCTTGTTGCTTGTCATGTTCGCGTTGCATCTCTAACTCGCGTTGTTTGGTTTCGAGCTGTACTCTCTCACGTTCACGGAGTAGTGCAACCTCACGTTCCTGGAGGGCGATTCCACGTTCGTGTTCTTCTCTCCTCAAGGCAGCTTCACGTTCTTGCTCGTCTCTCCTCAAAGCAGCTTCACGTTCTTGTTCGTCTCTCCTCAAAGCAGCTTCGCGTTCTCTGAGGGTGATTTCTCGTTCTTGTTCTTCCCTCCGTATGGCAGCTGTTCGTTCTTCAATCTTGGCCAGCTCTAGTTTGAGTTTCATCGTTGCCAAGTCAGTTTTATCTGCAATATAGTAAGTTTCATGAGTTTCAGAGTCTATCTTACCTTGCTCTAAATAGTAATCCAGCAACAGGTTGTGTAGGTCATTTTTGTTGGCTTGGTAGGGAACTTCTAGTTGATACTCATGTGCAAGAGTTTGTAATTCAGTCTTCTTGGCACGACTTAAAGTCCCTATTTCACCTGCTGGATTTGCACGGAAAGCTTGGAGACGAAACATGGTGAAATTAGCAAATAAAGGTACACGAATATTCAGTAGTGAATGTCAGAAACAGGACAACGTGGCAACTGGTACCTATCCTGTGGGATCTTTAACAATTAAAGTTAAGTAAAAGATGTTAAATGATTAAATTAAATCAAGGGCGCAGGAAATCTTGTACCCGGTACTCATGTAAGAGGATAAGGGCAAGAAAATCCTACTAACAAATGAAACAGAGTTTCGAAAACAAATGAAACAGTAAATTGCCTCAAAAGTAAAATTGGTAGTCCAAGGATGTAGGCATACCTTGCCAAGTCTCTATAGGACATAAAGCAAGTTTTTCCTACTGAATTTAATATGATACTTACAGAATTAGCGAACTTTTGTGCTCTGAAAAGTAAGCTAATTCCCTACCGTTGTATGTATCATCATCTCTGACTGACGTGTAGGGGTGCGAGGTGTCAACTGGTGACGAGAACTGCTGCTGAGGTCCCAATTCAGCAACTAAAGTTCGAGCTAGAGGAACTATGGCCCTCTTTGTCCTCCTACAGTCAGATTGCAGAAGATTGGGTACTCTTGACCCGGGGCAGACCACAGTACCAGGGTACCAATATGATGATCTGTCAAAAATGAGAAATATCCAAGGGACAAAGATGGTAAACACGAGTAATAACACGGAGGGAGAGATGACCAATTAAGAGTATGACTGAGGCCTACAGTCACCACGTAATCCAAAGTTGTCTCACCTTCACCATATGTTACTCTCGTAATGCACAATACACCTTATAAAAAATGAAATTGAATATGAAAAATAGTAAAGCTACGTTAACAAAGTTAAATACACTTACCATAAATTACCACTTGGCACCAGTACCTGAGTAAAGCTCCAGGACAGGCCCCCATATAATATGTGACGGTAACGCGTTGGTGTTCGGCTGTTCAAAGCTAGGGGTATGGCCTCGTCACATAGTATTAAAAAAAATAGAAAATCTGGAACTTCGTCTGTGGTAAGGTAAGGAGAAGACACACAAAACACAAGTAAATTTTAACAATGAAATTTTAATTACGTTAAAGAAATAAAACATGAATAAAATGGTCAAACAAATTCGTATAATAAAATCAATCAATCAAAATAATAAGAATAATTAAATGACACAATGAAAAGTTACGTTAAGACAAGTGAGCAAAATAACAAGAAGTGCAATATACAAGTAATGAGAGGTGCTGGAATATTGGCTTTAAGCTATCACCTCTCTTAGTACACGTACGCCAAAGCTTACGTCTAGCAGGGAGAAGTGTTAACTGTGAAAGCACGGAATATTCTGAGGACTGAGGTCGTGGCGGCCCCAGACATCAAGTAGTAGGGGGGGTGGAGTGCAGTTGCAGCCCGACCGGCGACCAATCAGAGGAGCCGGCAGCAAGACGGGTAGTTTGGCGGTTTGAGTCTGAGCAGGTGTTCCTGGCTGCATACGTTTTGCGCTCTGGCAAACCTTGGAGATGTTGTTGTCGTTGTTGGACATTTCTTCCATAGTAGTTTTATATAGTTGTATCGACGTAATTGTGGAGGGAAGAGCAGGCTCAATCTCTTGAAGGAGATTATTGTCACAAGTGTTTATTATAGTTATATAATTGTCATATATATAAATGTAATAGAAGGAACAATAAGATTTGAAATTCAATTCATATATTTCCAACCGGTCTCCAAGGTAAACAGCCTCTGTCAAATGGTAGATAAGATACATTATAAATCATCCTTATTATATGTTGTTAACAAAAGCTGCTGTAAGTGTGGACATTTGTATCCAAGACGTTTTTTCTCTATTATTGATTCTCTCCCGCAACCACCACATTCCCTTTTTTTTTTGGTTCATAATGATTGAGATGACGATGATGTTCCCTAATAATACTTCTAATTTCTAGAAGAGTCTTGGGTATGAATTATTCAATATGGTCTCCCTCAGCGCCTTCAGCTGCCAACACATCTGCGCGTTCATTTCCATAGATTCCAACATGGGAGGGAATCCACAGGAACTTGACAACTCTTCCCTGGTTGGTTAGTACCTTCACAACTCTCTTAATTTCGGCGACTATTGAAAGATTCTCGCCCCGATCTTTATTTAGGCTCTGCAGTGCTGCTCTCGAATCGGTGCAAATCACTGCACCAGTAGTATTCTGTTCAATAATATACCCTAACGCCATAGCAATGGCAGTTAACTCTGCTTGTGTTGAAGAGGTAAAGTTCTCAATGCGCGCTTTTTCCTCATTTTTTGGTGGAAAAAATACATCATCCTTCTTAATTACCGTGTATGCTGCACCCGCCCGGCCATTAATAGGATTAGATGACCCATCAGTGAAGATTTGATCTAGTTCATCTCCAGCTTCATTATAAATTTCCTTAAGATACTTGTGGCTCATTTCTTGGGGTACCATGTTGGTTTTTTTCTTTACCATATCATTGATGATAATCCTGCACGAGTCATTCAGGGGATCCACCCAGGGAAGTAATCTTTCTACAGGCATGAGCTCACGAGCTTGTTGAAGCAGGTGAAGATCTTCAAGGTAGCAGACTGCTCTGTGATGCCATTTTTTGCTTCTCTTGTTTCCCCCTGAAAGTAGCACAGAGCTCAATTTTTTTTTAGCCATGTCATTATAATGGGGATCTCTGGCAATCTTAATTGCAAGCTTAGCATTCAGTTCCACAATTCTTTCTTAATACTGGGAAGGGATAATAACTTTTTTTTGTAGATTGGACATTTCAGCAGTTATTTTCTTTGGAACTCCAAGAATGATTGAAATGACTTCATCCTGTATGCTTTCTAGCCTATTCATATCGCTTTGTGAATAAGTACATAAAACAGGTGCTGCATTATCAATGACGGAGCGTACATAGTCTGTGTACATCATTTTAAGTACAGCAATAGAGGCTCCATTGCCATCATTCCAAGTCATAGCTTTCAGTTTCAGTTCCCTGAGTCGACTTTTGCATGTTCCTATGAGTTGATTGAGCTCCTCTTTCTTTCCCTTGTTTGAGCCGACGGTGATGCCAAGGTACCGATAGTGGTCAACCCATTCAAGTGTTACACCATTAATTTGCAGTTCTTCATTTTCTCTCCGCTTGTGATGGGAGTATGCTTTTGTCTTGTTTGTGGAGAGAGTGAAACCGAGCTCAATACATTTCCTTCCAAGGAGTTCAATGGCCTGTTTTATTTTATCAAAGGTGGGAGCTTGTATTAGGACATCATCTGCATATCCCACTAGTTGTGTTCCTTCAGGAAAATCAATATTCGCAATTGCATTCATAAGTACATTGAATAGTGTAGGGCTTAAGACTCCTCCTTGGGGGGTCCCGAGTTCCATATTCATTGTTCTTGAGATTGCTCCATTGAAGTAGACCTTAGCTTTCCTCCCTGTCAGGTAGTCTTCAATCCATTTCATGAGTCTCCCCTTGACACCCATGCATGCAAGCTCGTCCAGGATCGCAACTCCCTGGGCTTTGTCGAAGGCTCCTTTTATGTCAACAAATACAGAGTACCTAGCCGTGTCATTAACTAGGTAATTAATTATACAATTGGCTGTGCTCCGTCCTTTGACATATCCATTGACTCCTTCCCCAAACCTACCTATTTTGTGTAACAGTCGTTTTAGGATGATTCTTTCCAGCATCTTGCAAGTACATGACACGAGACTGATAGGTCTGTAATTGCCAGGGTCATTGGGTTTTGGTATGGGAACAATTTTGGCGTGTTTCCATTGTGTGGGCAGAACTCCATTTAGGAATGATTTGTTAAACAATTGGAGTAGTGGGATTCCCAGACACTTCATACAGTGCATTAAGTATGTCGTAGATAATGCCATCCTCTCCAGGTGCTGTAATTTTCCTCTCTTAACAGCCGCCCTTACTTCCTGGGCTGTGATAGGTTCTCCATATTCGTCCTCACTAGACTGTGCTCTCGCTATTCTGATTCTTCTGTCATTGTGTAGCAGGAGCAATGACAGAAGGATTTCCGTTGAGAGGGAGGAGGAGGATGCTGCCTTACTCCACATGTGAATTAATTCTTCAGCTTTACTCTGTGGATCTTTGCCTCGAGGCATTTTCTTCCGAGGGGGTCTTCGCCGAGTTGTACGGCGCTGAATTCTGAGACAACTTTCAATTTAGTGATTAAGGTCATCAACAAATGTATCAATATCTTCTGGGATTTGGTATTCCCTGAACCAGTCATTCATCCTGTCTATGAAGATTGGCTTCATATCTCGTCTGAGTGATAACCACCTTCTTCTTTTATTTGACTCATTCTTTCTCAAATTGTTCATGTCGACAGTGGTAATCAGTGTGCCCGGTGGTCACAACATAAACTTTTGGCCAAGGTATATAATATGCTACTGACATCTGTGTCATGTGAATTGAGCAGGAGAACATCCTCTTTTATATCCCTCTATAAATAAAATATATATATAAAAAAAATATTTATTTTAATTTGTTTTCTTTATTAATCCAATTATCCTTCTTTAATTATCGAACATTGTAATTCGTTAATTATATATTGTTTTGAATGGGAAAGATGCTTACATACATACATATATATCTCAAAGGCATAGATTAGTTTAGTAAAGTTACTGAAAAAAATTCAATATAATAGTAGTAATTAGGTTACATTTGTATACTACAGGACTTTAGGACTTTCAATCTGAGCCTTGTTAATATTTGTTGCCAGTTGTGTGGGCCTAGCTAGTTTGTTTCCCCTTAGCTGGCAGAATACCACCCCCCTGCAACAGCATTTGTAGGCTTGATGGGCATAGATAAGACCAAGGAGTATGCTTACCTCGACAATTACAACAAAATGGAAATTTTTGGTTTCTTTGTACACTCTTTAGAGTCATGTTTATTACCACAGTACTTACACCTGGGGTAGTACTGACATTTCCAAACCAAATGCCCCCCATAATAACACTTCAGGCATAATTTTGGCTTCTCTTTGTATTTTGAAACTTTTCTATAGCCTAGTCCTTGTACAAAATTTTTTTTAGGAGCCTCACCTTTTATTAAAGCTATAACCTGACTTTGCTTTTTATAATGAACAATGTTCTCTTTACCCAAACAACACTATCATTGTAAAGGAGATGATCGGGATCCAAGTAAGTTGGATATTTGAAAAGTATGACCTTTGTGAAAATACCTTCTTCTGGAACAACCATCACAATATTCTGAAAGCCATCTGTAGTTAAATGTTTAACGGCCTCTTCTGTTCCAACTGTGATGTATGGCTGATGAAGACCCTGACCCTCCTTGAATAGTGGTTTTAAAATCAAAATACTCCATAGTTAAACGTACAGTCCACACCATCTTTTCATTGAAGTTCAGTAGGCATGTTTTTAGGAAATAACAAACGCCTCCTTAGGCAGACCGCCTCAGTCATTTCGTCAACACACAAGTTACTCGCTCTTATCACTGTAATCATTGAGAATCACTAATTCACACTGTATATTTAGCTAGTTGTTTGACTACTACTACTACTACTACTAATTTCTGTTGATCCAAAAAAAAACGATATGCGGCACAGGGGCATTTGGTATGCTCAATGTCCTAAACTTCCTCTAACAAATCAGGAATAAATATTCGTTCACAAATTAGTTGTGAAATTCGATCTCTCTTTTTCACATTAAAATCTACTTTAGAATGATTGAAGAGAACCACAGAAACATTTCACCATCAATGACACCACCTCTAACATCAATGTGATTAAAAAAAAAAAAAAGCAAGACCAGATCGTGGAGCTATTTTCCATAACAACCTTCTGGTACTTTTACTTGAATATCTATCTTGATTACACCTTTTCCTTGTGCTGGCACAGTAAACATCGTAGGCAGCACTGAAGCAAAAGGTAGATTGTAATTAAAATACATTTAATATAAATGGCAATTAAAATATATTTAAATATAAATAAGTCATAAATTAAAAAAAAAAGAGTAAATTCCAAACTATACCTGTACAAGTCATATCCAGCAGCTAGTGTAGATCCAAATGAACCT
The DNA here is from genome assembly GCF_040958095.1 of Procambarus clarkii. Classification (NCBI taxonomy): domain Eukaryota; kingdom Metazoa; phylum Arthropoda; class Malacostraca; order Decapoda; family Cambaridae; genus Procambarus; species Procambarus clarkii. The sequence goes on along the minus strand of NC_091166.1, from coordinate 26,632,310 downwards.
TAACAAGTTTACGTATTGTTCTTCTGACATGAGATAAGACAAGAAAATGTGGTGGTAATATAAAAGAAGTTCCGGTAGGAGAGACATATATCTGTGTTTACTCTCACTCTGACAGAATTAATAATCCCATTAATATTTCTACTCCTTTTATATGTTCCTTGACGTGCCAGTTACCATCAAGTTTCATGGAATATATATGATCTCGTTTGCGTGCCTCAGCCGACAACACGTCTACGCGTTCATTCCCATATAATCCACATGGGAAGAGAATCCACAAGAAACTTTACGACTCTTACTTGGTTGGTTAGTATCCTCACAGCTTTCTGTGCAAGATTCTCGGCGTGTCTCCATTATGAGGCCAAGTTTTTGTGATGATTAAAATTTTATTAAAAGAGCTGTTTTTTTTTTGTAAGGTTGTAAAGCACGTTTCAAGGATATTTTCATCAATATATATTAAAGGTTAGAATGAGCTTGAATTAAAAATTAGGTAACTGTTACTTTAAGCCAACTGTAATCTGAATGAAGTTCATCTTGTGGGTGAGCTGATAGATAATTTATCATAATGTCTTAAGGAGGTTTTACCAAAGTTTTCTTAAGACCTCCTATCCTTAACAACTTTCCAAGATGGTTTTTTTAAAGCTGGTCTCCTTATTTCTTTTCGCCTGATGCTCTTTCAACTGCTGTACTTCGTCCCATAGGTAATTTAATTCTGTCCTCAGAGCTTCAACTAAAACCAATAGTTCAATCATTAAAACATCCATAATGTATAATAAATAGCTTTAAAACAGAGGAGCTTTGGCTAGCACACTCTCTCAGTCTAGGATGAAAGTAAATGTTCCTCGAAAAAAGGTTTCATTTTATTCTTTTGTAACAAAAAAACTTATTATATTCTCGAAACTCCACTAACCGAGTAGTAGTAACCCCTTTTATAAAACAAATGTTCCTTCGGATACCAAGGCACCTTGTGTGTACGTCGCATTGAATCAGTACTGGAAAAGAGTGGTAAAAGATGTTACTTTTCAATATAATATCATAATGATCTTTTAAGAGGAAATGACGTCATAACATTCTGAGAGTATATATATTAGTGAATGTAACTCTTAGGCTGTTCATTTGTGCTAATTCACCAAGGCCAAGATAAGCCCTCATTACCTCCAGTTTAACAGTGAAATAGGGAAAAGTATTAAACTTTAAAACGTTGGAATTTTGCAGGCTTGTAACGTTAGAACATTTCGTCTATTGGTGGAAAAGAGAATTGCTTGTGGAGCCATACCTTCTGAAGGACGATCATGAGGATGCTCTGACTTATAATCTGGGATACCTCCTGAAGGACAATCAGTTGAGGATGCTCTGACTGTTATACTGAAACGTATGGATACCAATGATAATGCATGATAACATTCATTAAGTTATCTTCTCAGCTCATTACCACCAACTTTTCACCAGAAAAATGGATAGAATTGAATATCTATTCCCATAAATGTAAAGGTTGAAGCTTATCATCTTCTTTCCTCACAAATTGTAAGTATTAGTTATCATTCTATTTCATTATTTATGTCGTACCTAGTAGTCTTTATGGGTTAGATTAGGTTAGGTAGCCAAAAATTTTAATAATTTCTATGAAAATACATTGAATTTTTTTTACAGGCTGAAGGAAGGATGGATGTTATTCTACATTTACCTTCTACTCTCCCTGACGTTTTTACCCAATTATCATATAATATATTAATGATTGATACTTCAGCTTCAATGAGTGTTTATTGGTCAGCATTAATGAACCAATGGAATAAGTATATGGCTCCTATTTTAGAGAAGTGTGGAAATGAAACTGTTAGGTATACCTTTAGTGATGTTATTGAGAAAAAGGGATGTAACCCACAGATTCAAAAAAGTTATTTTAGAAATAGTTCTACTGATTTAATCGGAGCATTAAAGAAAATTCAAGAGGAAATTGAAAGTTGTCAATCAAAAGATATTAAAGTGTTTTTTATCACTGATGGCTTCCATAGTGTATCAAGAGATAAGCCTGAAACTCAACTTGAAAAAATCAAATGTCCTGTTTGAAAAAAGTGTGAATTTTTTGTGTTAGGAATTGGAAAAAATATCCAGTTAAACAGAGTTTATTTTTACAAGCACAACTTAATACTGGAAATACAATACCAAATTTATTTCAAGTACTTGAAATGGATGATATGGAAGATGTAATGAAGAATATAAGTAGTCATTGCAGTTCTGTAAAAATACGTTTATATGTAGAAGGCTCTTTATTGCCTGGTGGAACATTAGAAAGTGAATTTTATCTTGATGAGTATGTTTATCTTAAACAATATAATGGTGAAAAAATATACATGTTTACAAATAGCAAAACTGAATATATCCTTCATTTACAATTTCAAGATTTAAATGTAAAAATAATGGATCAACTGATTACACAATGGAATCGGAGAATAATTCAAATTTATAACAAAGACAAACAGAAGTATTATTTTTTGAGAGAGATTATTAACCTAGAAAAAAAAATTGTGATGACTATTTCTAAGGATTATGAACATAAAAGATGTAAGAGGTAATTTTACTGGGCGTTTTAAGGGAGTTTACAATATATTGAAACTAATCTCAGGGAAAAAATCAATGGAATAAAGAAACTTATTGAGGAAGGACAATATCTTAAAGAAATGGAATTAGCTGGTGTAGTTTTGAACTCAATAACAGTATCAAGTCACTACTATTCAAAGAAGGCTTATCAACTAAAAGGATACACTGACAATGACTTTAAAAAGGATATAGATGATTTTGTGAAAATATTTGAAAAAGTAAAACACCATATTCTTGCATTACAAGTTTTACCTGAAAATTGTTGTAGGATTTCTCTCACTTCAACAGTCAGTGATTTACAAGAACCAAAATTTCTAACACTGTTAAATTCAGTCAATAAATTCCAGTTATCGACTGTTTGGAACATAACAGGCATTCCTGTACTTTTTCGTAACTTAAACTGTACAGTCTTAAATATTTGGTCATATAATATTATTCAAATTGTTGAAGCCCCCTTTGATTTAATTGGAGTGACACCCTTGTTGATTTTGTTAACATATATGGGGAAGTTGGTCATAAATACAATGAAATTGAAATTATTAATGGTAAACAAGAAACTCGCTTTAATGCTATTATACCAATTTTCACACCTGAGGAGGCTCATGTTATGGGATCACTGATGGAAACTAACCTTTTTGCTAAAATGATGACTTTTGCAGTTTTGAAGAATCCGATTATTAAGGATCACAATGCTCATCTAGGATCATTAGCTGTCTTGTTGATAAAACTCTTTGAGAAGTATCCAATTAAAAGCCGACCCAAGTATGTTTGTAGAATAATTAATAGTATTCAAGCTACTGTTGTTAATGGATACATGAAACGATGGAAACTGAAAAAATATTGGGAGATTTTGAAAAGTGAAAATAATATAAATCAAGCATTAATGACAGAGAGTATTTTAAAATTTGATGGAATATCTCTTAAGTGTGAAACGCTAATTAAACCCATGTTCATAATGTATATGATGATGAGAGATAATAACCCACAGTCCCCTCAGTATATGAAGACTTTAAAGAGAATCATGAAAATGATCATTTTAGAATATGTGGGCAGATGTGTTTGTAAAGTCAAATTTGAGTATCCTTACTCACATTTTTTTATCACCTCTGATAAATATAAGAAAGAAAAGCAGAAATGTTTGGAACATAATGTTGAAGAATCTGAATATAATATAGAAAATTATTATACATTACATGAAGTTCGAAAAGCTTTAAAACATTTAGATGTGACCAAACTTTGTCCAGCCAATATTTTTCCTTTAAAGGAAATACAAATAAATGGTGAGAAAATTGCAGCCCTTTATTCATGGTCTCATGCAGGAGATTTGTCTTTAAAAACTTTGAGGATATTTGTCATAGAGATGATGAAGGAATTTGAAGAGTATGAAATCGAATTAGTATTGAATGAGTTGTTTAATGACAGTTTTTTTTTAAATGTTTGTATCATGCTTTGAAGTTTCCAAGCTCTCGTGAAAGACTAAAAAAATTTGAGCAAATTGAGGACTATGATAAATGTCGCTTTAATATCAAAATGAGATGATTAGAGAAGTCATAGAGAAATGGAATCTCAGAGATATTTATAAAAAAAAGTGGAAAAAAATTGGGTGATGTCATACATGAAAGTTCACCAAGAAATATTGAATCCAATGACACCTAAGGAAATAATGGATAAAGTCCATCAGATGGGATTGTTTAATTGTGAGAAAACATCATTCCATGATATATATATATCAGATATGATGTTAAAATCTTAACAAATGCTTGTCAGATATCCACTTGCCCCTATTATCTAATTCCCAGTAAGAATTGTGGTCAACATTTATTTATAGAACGATCCCAAATGGGCGAGGCCTTTCCTCATGCTCTTCACAAAACAGCTCATAAGACTAAATATAGTATTAAAAAAGGTCTTGAAGAATTTCAGAATGGAACATATACGAAAAAAGGAAAGAAATTATTAGATTCAACATATAAAGAATACAAAAAACATTTGATACAATTACAAAATATATATAATAACATGATTGATACGTGGTAGGGGGATATATGTATATTAAACTGATGATTTAGGTTTTTTTTAGAATCAAATTAAAGAAATTAGTTCCTACTGGTGTGGGAGATTAGTTGTAAGACGTGATACAAAGGAACTCATATCATCTCGAAGTAAATCTGAACGTTCAGTGGCCATAATTTGACGTTTAACATCCTCAAAAGATGTCGCAGAAATAATATTTGCTGGAAATTTATTTCCCTGCGATTTATGGAATTAATAGAGGCATTAGATAACACCGTTAATTGGAGAAGTAATGCAGAATAATTTATATTAATGTTTTCAAAGCGTCTAAATATATGATGTAAATTTATTAAACTACATAGTTGACCAAGATGTTTATTAACCCCTCTAATATCTGTAGAATATATTAGAGAGATATTGGGGTTGGCAATCTGTAGATGAACAGCATCAATT
>NC_091166.1:26453958-26626749 GCF_040958095.1 Procambarus clarkii | reverse complement strand
TTCTGTCCTACAGTCATTATAGCCTCAAATGAAATAGAAAATTTATGAGGGGGTAGGTTACGATTAGTCTTGATACATGAATGTATAATTTCTGTAGCAGAATACAATTTACCATTGTTTTTAAACATCGAATATTTATGAGCTGCATAGGCCATTAAAATTTTATTTTGTAGAATTTCTCTACCATTCACAAAAATAGTATTTGCTAATATTTCATCGATTATTAAATTACATTTAACTTTCATTTTCGGGTTTAATTTTAATATCAATACAATTTTGAATTATCCAGTTATAGACTAGTATACTTTAATGTTTAAGACACTCTAACTGCTGTTTAATATCGTCGCTTGATGATTGATGTCTAAGAAAATATTCAAATAAAAAATATGGATAACTTTTAGAATTAACTAGCTTAGTTAAATCTTCACAGAGTTTTATTCCATAAACTTCTGTAATTATTTTATGTATTGTTTTCAAAAGGTATTTCAAAATGGTTGAATGGAAGGAATTTAAGAGTTTGATCATATCTACAGTTTCATCGTCCTTTAATATTGGTGGTAACTGTATTTTTTGTTTTATTGGTGATTTTGATTTCATATGTTGATTTACAATACTATCCTTAATACGATTATATTCATTATGAAGAGAAAAAATGTTTAAAACTGCTTTCCCTAAAATTTCAATTTTAATTAGTTCATCCTCTTCATTTGATAATATATTTTTTTTTTTTTTTTTTTGGGTGATGGAACAGTTGACAATGGTACATTTTGACTTCTATTATAATAATAGTCTAATATATTATTAGTAACAGAATCCAGTAATGTATTTACAAATTTAGAGGGATCTTCTTCCATTGTTAAAACAATAAAATTACTATCAACATTTTTATCAGACCCAGAACCTAGATTACTTAATGGTTCAATCACCTCCTGAACTATGTCATCGACAAAGTCTTTGCAAATTTGTTGACGTCGAATCATTGTTCAGTTTCTCAACTTAATTTTTATAAGACTAAAAAAAAAGAATTAATCTCCTTTTATGCCCTTCTAAAAAAAAACTATAGAAATTTAGTTTTCTATTTACCATTCCAAATACAATTATTTAGGACAAAATTCCAATAAAACCATGATTATATATATTTTCGTTGCCATTTATTTAAATTGTTCAATTGTACTCGACCAAACTGCCGAATTTTATATTGCTTGCTAAAATACAATATAACTAGGATGTGGAATGAAATCAGTCTCTCTATTTTTTCAAGCTCCTTCTCGCATATATTAAAAATATTTCTATCAATCTTAAAGTACTATACAAAACAGTATGTTATCATTCAAATGGCCATTGATTGAGGTGCTTTCATTGATCAGAGTCAGTCTCTGAAAAAACCTTCAAATCAAGTAACATGAAGAAAAACACCATAACTAAGCATTTACACATCACATATAGTTGGGAGAAGAGCTGTTTCTGTGAAGATCGGAAAGACTGTTGTTGGACTTTACATCTTTAACTTCATCTGTTCCCCAATCCCTGAAAATTAAAATGAATTTATGATTTTTCAAGGATTTTCGTAAACCCATGAAACCAGGAACATTCATTTTTAATAGATTAATTTTCAACAAATTTCAAATAATAAATATATTTGTATGTCCAAAACTAAATCTAAAATACACACTTACTTACCACAACCTTTTCCTTCTGATAAACTTTCTGTTTCTGAATTCCATAATATCAGTGACGATGAATCTTCTTGGTTCTCTGGTGCAGGGAGAGGGTTGTACTTATCTGATTAATATTGCTGTTGTTTAATGCTTTAGGTAAGGTTGTGACTAGCTGCGATGTAAGGTTTTTGGATAATGAAGCTGTCGATTGAAGGTGAAGATCATCATCCTCCCATTTATGAGGGGATGAAGGTGAGGCAGAATTGGTAGTTTTGTTAGAGATGGGGAACTGGTTTGGATCAATTATGTTTAAAGTTCTAATCGAGATCTTAATTCTGGAAAAGTTGTTATCTTGCCTGAGGTTGTTCCAGATTTCTAGTAAATGGATGGGGTCGCCATTAGATGCATATTTTGCATATTTCAATAAGCAATTTGATGTGAGTGAAAGATAAGGTTGTTTCATAATTTCAAATAAAGAAAGTCTAAAACATATATTTTGGACTGTAGAGATGAATGAGTAGAAGGGTGGAGTAGAAGTGTACCAAATAAATCACGAAGTCTCTTTATATAACTTCTAGTCACTTAGTTGCCACTTCTGGAGAAATATAAAACCATACACACACACACACACACACACACAAAGACACACTTACACACACACACCCAAAGACACACACACACACAAAGACACATACACACAAAGACACACACACACACAAATACACACACACACAAAGACACACACACACACAAAGACACACACACACACACAAAGACACACACACACACACACACAAAGACACACACACACACACACAAAGACACACACACACACAAAGACACACTTACACACAAAGACACACACACAAAGACACACACACCCAAAGGCACACTTACACACACACACACACAAAGACACACACACTTACACACACAAAGACACACTTACACACACAATCATACACACACACAATCATACAAAGACACACACACACAAAGACACACTTACATACACACAAAGACACACACACACACACACAAAGACACACACACTTACATACACAAAGACACACTTACACACACACTCATTCTTACACACACACACACACACACACACACACACACACACACACACACACACAAAGACACATACACACACACACAAAGACACACACACACACACACACACACACAAAGACACACACAAAGACACACACACACAAATTTAATTAAGACTTTTTTATCTATATACTATAAAATTGGAGAATTTAACAACTCAGAAACTTATTATTATTATTCATCTAACCTTAATAAACGTCAATTAATTAAATAGAAAATTTATGATATGTCAGGATTGTTATTTAATAACAAATTTGATTGGGATAAATTTGTCATGTAATATTCAAGAAAGCGATAAATTTAAGATTAAATAATCTTTTAGACAAAAAATGAGATTATTGCTTCATTATATATTAATAATTTAGTGTATTTATGGATATTTCTTTTACAGCCCATTGCAGGTAGACAAGAACATCAGATTATGTTTTTTTTTTTTTTAACCATGGCTAAATATTTATAATTATTCAAAAAATATGACTGAATTTTCTGATGAAAAATTAGAATTTCTTATTGACCATTATATGAAGCAAGGTAATTGGTCCAAATTAAGAAAAAAATGACTATATTAATATCAATGGTATTATTACAGTAGTAAAAGAATCTGACTTGCAACTAAAATATGATGATGTTTATTCAACATCAGTTTAATAGTTACTAAACATACCAACTGATGAAGAAGATGATGTGTTCATGGACGCTTGCAAAAATGAGGACGTCGACAATCTGGCCATATTATGGACTTGATAGAGAGATTCTTGGATGCACCCCCCTCCCCCCTCCCCCCCCCACGTCTTAGTCTCACTATATTTATGGAAAGATAATAATAACACAAATGAGATTATAATAGAGATAGTAATTATTGTATACCTGGGATGGAAGGTATATAAACAGGCAAATTATGAGGGTTTATAGACCAGTTCATCTGCTCCTGTAATCACAGTAAGTACTGTTCCTGAGTGTAGCCGTATACCAAAAACAAATTTATTTACCATACCATTTGATTTTTTATTAAATACAAAAATAATGGGAGATGTTATTACTGAATCACAAGTTAAAATTTTAGTTGGTAAATATTTATTGATATATTAAATTATTCAATTAATCTTTATAATTATAATATAAAGCGTATTTATTTGCCAATGTTTGATATTTTAGATAGTGAATTTAATAATATTATATCAGTTATGTTTGACACATATAGATATATGTCAAAATATTGGGTTTTTAATAATAAATGGAAAATGGGATCATTACCGATGTGAATTTATTCTTGATTTTATTCGAAGACAATTCAGTTATTATTTATACAAACTCCTAAAAAGAATTCATATTATCAAATTATACATCTCTTAGAAAATACGTTACGATATCAAGGATGGGCTCTTATGGAATCTATTTGGACTATACAAGGAAAAATACCATATTCTCTAATTAGAAAACCTATATTGAATGAAAGATGTATTAAACCCATTCTTCTGTCCCATACCGATATATATGACCTAAAAGATAATTTAAGTAATGTATATAATCGATCACCTACTGTAAAATATGTAAATGAAGTAACAAGAATTGTTATTTATAATTTGTATAATTTACTTAAGAAAAATTTAAATGTGTAAATTGGTTAGAGACTATTCTTTTCTGTTCTCTCCCAAAACAAAATCCTAAAAGATTAAACTGCCTTCCTAAAACAAAATCTGAAAACAATTTGGAATGTTTAGGGGATATTCTTCGAACTATTGATCTTCATATATATAAAGATGGGGAAGTCTATAAATATAAGAAACATCGCTGATTTATGAATGTGTGTGTTGTATAGTGTGGAAATAATCTAAATCATATTTTTTTCTTTTGTCTACAGGATGTTTAAGTAAGAATAGACTTATTGATTGGCTTCCATCATCATCATCATCATTATCATCATGATGTTGCTGTTAGAAGATTTCATTTGGCAACCACTTTCATATGAAATTCAACTGTATTTAGATGATGTTTATAGTACACACATATTTAACCTGTGGACAGTTCTTTGTGGTCTTTTTTGGTATTATTCAGGGCTTAGAGAAGTGAATTTTGTTGCACTTGTTTTTTGCCTAATATGTGAAAGAAACAGAGAAGTTTGCAGGAAGCAAGTTCAATATATGGTTATATATTTCTGCTTAGGAATTGGTATATGTACTATAGATGACACAAATGTCTTATTTCTAGTAGCATGTTTAATGATTACTTATTTTATGTGGAAATTAATCTATGGAGTACATGGTTATTATATGGTTTTAAGTATGGGATTAATGTTACTCCTTTTTTTATATGAACTGTTATCAGGTTATATTAACTTTATTTTATTTAATTATTCTATCTTACAGTACATATATCATAATAATCAAAGAATTTGCTGAAGGCCACCAAACACATTTATTTCATGGTGCATTTTTACATTTAATAGTGTTATTGATACACCCAAAGAAAAAGAAATCCTCTCTACCTAAGTTAGTAAATATTGAAGTTGATTTAGATCACATTCTGTTGCAAGATCTTTCAGTTGCACATATTCCATTCTGGGGACATTATGTAAATAATAAATTTTCACCTCAATTCCACCCTGAACTACCAATAGATGGTTATCCACGTTCATCTTTCTTTTCTGAAGATGAACGATTATCTTGGCAAGGTGAGATTGATTATTTCCAGCCGAAATCTACTGTCTTAAATTGTGCATCAAAAATAAGATTAGAAAATCTTCAAAATTTTTGTAAACATGCTAACCATTATTATTGGCAACAGCACATTTTTATTTTTGGAAATCATATACTTACCAAGAAGGAACTTGATGAAATAATGAGTTTTATAAACCCAAAGGACACTGTGGTGTCTATTTATGCTCGTGGTGGATGGGTTGAGAGTTTTTTGCTGGATCGAGGTGTGAGCATTATTCCAACAGAAAACACAGAAAGATTAGAGTATATAACTACAGTTAAATGGTTACCAAACGGGTATATTAGGCATATAGTTAAAGAAACTTGTATTAATAAAGAATATTCAAATGCCAATATACTTATAATCAATGAACCAATTGGGAATTTTTATATGTCTATCGTTAGTATACTTAAAAGTTTCAAAGGACGACTAGTGATAATGTTTGGTTCCAACTTTCCTATGGTTATTAAAAGTGTTTTAAATGAAAAATACATTCATGTACAAACATCTAGTGTGCCCATTTTTATTAGGTCTACTGTTCATTTTTATATGAGAATAGACAATATCATATGATTATTGGAGTTGTTATTGTGTGGAAATATATAATGAGAATTGATGACATTAATAATAGTTTTGATTTTTAAAATTATGCACCCACAAAAAATTCCTGGCTTGTACTAATGTGAGGCTTAATTTAATAAGGAATTTATTTATAAGGTAAATAAGTTAATAAAGGATGATTCTGACTTTAATTATATACAGTTATAATTACCCACAACATCTCAATGGTAATAATGATTTAAGTAAAGCCAGTGACAAGTCAGTCAGTCAGGCAGAACAAGCACAGCCAGTGACAAGTCAGTCAGGCAGAACAAGCACACCCAATGACAAGTCAGGCAGAACAAGCACACCCAGTGACAAGTCAGGCAGAACAAGTACAGCCAGTGACAAGTCTGGGCTTAAGTTTTTATAATTGCTGTTATACAATTACAAATTATTAGCAGGAATTGCTAAAAATTTATAAGACCCAAGCTTAAAAGAACAGGTCATAAATTTTTAACTAACTCAAAATAAGATATAGAAAAACATCATTACTTACTTAAGTACTTATCAACCACATGAGATTTAATGGAACATTATTTTTTTTTTTTAATTTCACCAGGTCTGAAAATGAATGTCGGAGTTATCAAATCTAAAGCTGATGGTAAACTTTGGAAACTGTTCCAACAAATGTTCAACCAGTTTTTAAATACAGTTCTACATTCAAAACAAGTAAAAAAGTTGTTTAAAGATTTGGTCAATGTTCCAATACACTTATTAGTTTTCAAAAAACGTCTGAAAATAAATGTCTGGAGTTATCAAATCTAAAGCTGATATATCTTTGGTAAACTGTTCCAACAAATGTTCATCCAGGCTGGTTATGCTTTTAAATACAGTTCCACATTCAAAACAAGTAAAAAAGTTGTTTAAAGATTTGGGACTGATTTGCTGTTTGTTTCCACATATATCATATTTTTTTCCACTGTTTGTTTTCAAAGGCTGAATCATGTGGATTGATTTCAAATGTTGGGTCAAGTTATATTCATCCCTAAATCTATTCACACACAATTGACATTTTAACCGTTTTACTCTGTGTGTTCCCATATGTCTAGTCAAGTCGCATTTTTTAATGAATTTTTTTCTACATACTTCACATGAAAACCATTTTTCTCTAATGTGTTTTTTTTTTTTCACATTCACTGCACTTTGGATTTTTACCGGTATGAATTGTAAAAATGATAGTCTTCTTTGTATGAGTTGTGAAATGGATGGTTAGTGTTCTTATTGTACTATTTTTTTTCCACATACATCACATAAAAATAAGTTTTTTGTTGTATGGGTTTTTGTTTGATCAAGTGACATCTCTAAGAGAATTATCTCACTTCCACCTGAAAAGAAAACAAAATTAATTAATTTATATAATTATTCTGATTTATAATATATACATTGACTCTTATTACATTACAGTAATATGATATACTTTATTTTTGTTACTTAATAATTAACTTTGTTATAATAGACTTAAGTAAATTATACAACATACGTTTGGGGTTGGGGTTGAAGAAACATTAAATGTTGAATGTGCTTTAGATTGTGTGATTGTTGTTTTACTACTCAGAATGAAGTGTCCATGAAGTATGGCGAACCTGTAATGATTTGCAGAGCCTGGCAAACTCTTTTATATACCAATCCAGTCAGACTGATACAGACTTGAGAGGCTATAGTTACTTATATTTAAAAGATTATTTTTGCTCATGCTCATGAAGTAATTAAAAACGTTTCGTCAGTGATCATCTTACTCAGTTATTTGTGACGTATTTTTCATTATGTTTTTGTAATTATTTAACTGATCAATAACCATTTGAGAATATATTTTTCTCTCTCTCTCTCTCTTTCTCCTACCCTATGTTATATATTTATATATTTACAATGAAGGGAAGAGAAGGGGATGGCTCACTGGGATGTGTTTTGTCAAAGAAAAACCCAGCACAATAACACTGCCTGAGTAGTAGGTGACTGCCCTCAACAAGAAGAGCAAGGGTTTATTTAGACCTGCTCTCTCTCTCTCTCCAAGTGTTAGTTTAAAATATTATTTGTTTCTTCACAATCAATCAATCATCGTGGGAGTGTGATTCTTTATTTATGTTTCTTTTCAGACCTGAACCTAAACGTGTACTTGTCAAATAGAGGATAATGGAGGAGAGAAAAGAAAAAATGAAAAAGGAAGTTCAATTTAATCCACATACAACGATACAATATTTATATGTATGGGCATATGCCTATCAGAAAGCTAGAATAGATGGTATAATGTGGAACACAGCTGCTGCAGATAGGGATCGTTTCAAGATGCGAGGTGTGAGCACTTCAAAAATACTAAATGATGCAAGAATATTTTACAAGGATCATAGAGAAAAGGTTTATTTAGAGCAAATAAAAGATATATAGAAATGAAATATCCTTTATTCAATTCCTATCTATATACTAAATCAGCCATATTTAATCAATGATATAAAATTTAGTAGTATAGAGGGGGAGGGCCCCAAAATGGTTGTATCATTTAAACTATTTAAAAGTTTGTTAAGCAAGCAAAGTTGTACTTAGATTCATATCTCCCAAAACAGGCAACCACCTAACACTAGGACAATTTGTCTTAACATTATATTATATTGATCACTATGTCTTCGTTATCCATCTGACCATTATTATAACACCAATATATCAACATAAGAATTATTAACAAAGCCAAAACTTTGTGAATTTTACACATCTCATTTTCATTGATTGATTTACTCCACACATCTTATTGTTAGATGAAGATTGACTGAATACAGTTCCAACAACCAACACCCACAATACCACCAACATCACCATCATTTTATAATTATCTGAAAATGACAAAAAAAATAGGTCTTTATATATTATAAGCTCAGAAATATATATATAATACAATGGCAAATAACAAGATTATGATTTTTTAATATAAATAATGTAAATGTCATACAATACCTTCAAGAGATGATTTTAAGGATTAGCTAAAGATGCGCGTTGGAGTAACTCTTAACCCAGCTCAGACCGGCATATCTCCTCTCCGTCCCTTATTAGAATGCACAAGACAGTGTGGGTATCTCTCTTACATCCTGTCATCATATACATCACAATAGAATTGCCCAGCTGATAAATGGACCGACTCAACCGGATTTCCTTGAAAAATCTATATATGATTTGATTTACATACCTTATTTTTTAACTAATTATCTTTTTAGTAATAATATTTAAGCAAGTTAGTATATCATGCTTACAGTATTAAATCCTACATATAACAAAATAATCCCAATATTATTACACATTTTTTGTTTAAATCTCTGTTAATTTGTTCAATGTCTATATAATGAGTAGGACCTTGAATTTCTATACCTAATTGTAAATCTGAGAAATATATATCAATTTCAAATAGTTGGTTATTTTTTAATAGTCCTCTTTTGTTTATATCTACTTTGATATTATATTTTTTTTTTTTTGTTAAATGATAAAATATAGATTTATATACACGATATTCTAATTTACTCTTAAATTTTCCTAAAGGAATATTTCTATATTTTTATTCATAGTTTTTTATATCCTATTTACAATAGATTTTTCTTTATAAGAAACAATCACTTAAAAAAAAATCCTAAAAAAAAAAATATGTTACATTTTGAGGAAGAAAAAGACATAGGTGGGAAGTTTGAATGTATATAATTGAAACCAAAAATCCTTGCATAATTTTCAAATAAATAACAACAGCGATGATTTACAAGAAGAAGATGATGATGGGGGTTCTGGCAGGAGCTGTCACTGGTGTGGATATAGTGTGAGTGGTGGTATCTATGATTTTCCCAAATTTCATCTTAACAATGTAAGATAGATAATTTTTTTATGGCACTTGCACTTGGCTCTCTTTCCCTATGTGTTGTTCTACCCCTGTCACCCCATCCTATCTGTGATTAATTTCGTGAAACCATTATAAATATACAGATAAAGAATATCTTTCTCTCATTCTATCACAGATTACAATGGATAAGCTGGTGCTTGCAGCGATGGCCTTAGTGGTGTTGTTCTTGGAGGCGCAAGTTCTGGCGGCGGTGATGATGGCGCTCTTGGATGCACTGGTCCTGGCGGTAATGGTGGTGCTCTTGGTGGTTCTGGTCCTGGCTGTGGTGGTGGTGGTGCTTTTTGACGTTCTGGTCCTAGTAGTGGAAGTATTGCTCTTGAAGGTCCTGGTCCTGGTGGTGGTGGTCAAATTGCTTGAGGCCATATAGGACAACCCCAGGGCCCAGCAACCCCTCGGTCCGGTCCGCAACCAGTCACCCTTTTTTTTCTACAAACCCGTCATGAAAATGTTCACCTGACTCGTCATGATTTTCCTCTTACCAATCACACATATATCATATTGTCAAATGGTAAAAAAACGACTAAGCTAGCTAACTAGCTTGTTAGGAATATAATTTCTAAACTGTATTAATATGGAGTATAATAATAAAAATTATTTATAGTTATGGATTTCACTAAATCACAATGATTCCTCCCTGGACAACAAACCATCCACCATCCTTCTTCCAGCACAAGCGTGCTACTGATGCTCAATGCAAATATTCTTTCTCATCTTCTAAGTTATCATCATTGAGCGAGGGCTCGGGAAGGTGCCAAGGCACCGAACCTCGAAAAACCCGAAGAGGAAGCCGGCACAATAGCCCCGGGGGTGGACCCTGTGATCGCGAGAGAGGCGAATGGGCGTCTTTGGCCGAGGGCAAAGCAAAGCACAGCACGGGAGCAGCAGCAGCACCTCCTCCGTCATGACTGACATGACGGCAGGCGGTTTCAGATGAAAGAGTTTAGCATAATATTTAATATAAGAGTATCATTAGCTAATCAAAACTAAAATAATAATAAACATTATAAATGTATCAATACATTCAGTGGCATCAATTGACCATGAGTTCTATAAAAAGCATTCACATCCGGTACCACTCAGTATGAAGAAGTGTCGCCACTGCTATCCTTCCTGACCCCGACTCAAAACTTAATTTAACCCCCAAAAATATAAAAATTGGTGTTCTATGATAATGTATAAACACATAAACCTCATTGAGATGGTAACTAAAATAGAAAGTTAGTTGGTATAGTTTAACAACCTGTTGTAACATCTGTATTTATAATATAATAATTAATACATGGTCAGTTTAAATGTGCATTTTTTATATAAAATAGGATTAAATAAAGTATTAATATTCAGTTATTCTCATCGTTGATATTTGCACATTGAGCACATATTAAATCAAAACTATTAAAACGTGTAAAACTTACCGCTACCATATCACACGGAAATGATTTTTTGTTTTAGAGCAAAATATTCATCCTTTAGAGATTTAGAACAATGAATACAGTAGTGGCGTTCACTTATATTAATTTCATTAAATGTCGCCAATTGTTGTCCAAGAAGTGTATTAATATCTTTTTCAAATGAATTATTCAGTTCAATTTCCAATACATCAAATTTTAAATTGTTAGTGATTGTTGCAATCATATGATGTTCACAAATTACATCTTTTCCTTTAAATAATCGAACTAATGAAAATGTTGGCATAGTTTGAAATGTTATTAACATATCTGTATAAATGATATAATAATTAAAACTTGGATGATATTCACCATTAAAGGTGCATTTTGTTTTTAACCAAAATATAAAATCTGGTGTTCTATGATAAGATAATGCATAGGCACTATAAATCTCACTGTAAGTTAACGGAGGTGGTAACCAACAATTGCATTCACCATCATATTCATGTCGGTCATATAAATTATATATAGAGAGAACTCATCTAGAAATCTTTCAAAACTCCCATCTATTGTAATAACGCAAAATTTTTCCATAGAAGAATTACAATAATGGTCATAACAGTACATATATATACTTGAAATAGATGAAAAATAACTAAAACATTGTCTTCACAACTCCTTTCTTGCACCTGAC
The DNA here is from genome assembly GCF_040958095.1 of Procambarus clarkii. Lineage (NCBI taxonomy): Eukaryota > Metazoa > Arthropoda > Malacostraca > Decapoda > Cambaridae > Procambarus > Procambarus clarkii. The sequence continues at coordinate 26,614,725 of NC_091166.1, read as the reverse complement.
ACATTTCAGTACTTACAGGAATTATAAAGTTATGTAGTCCCAAAATACAATACATAATCCAACATAAATCCTATTCCTCTTACTTACCATTAGTAGATATACATTAATATTTAAATTGTAACAGGGTTTATTCTGTTCATAGGATAAATGTTTCTAAATTTGATTACTGAAATTTCTTTCACTTTTTTTCTCCAGTCTTCCTCCCTATTAATGACAGAAGAATCTGGCATAAGCACCAATACATCAAAAGAAAAAGAAAAAGAATTAAACGTAGAAAATGAACAAATAGCATTTTGTGGTAACTGTTGTACAAGTGGTGATTGTGGCTGCGATTCGATAATAAAAATTGCAAAGATGAATGCCGCTTTACTATCTTCAAAACTATACTGACTATATCCACTCCAGGAACATAATCGACACGTGTAATTTCACCTTTACTTGGAACATGATTGATTAGAAGGGCCTGTTCACAATAATATGTTTGTTCTGACGATTGAAGAATTATATTTTCGGTCAGATAGAGTGCAGAATGTACCTTATAGTGATTAATATTAGATTGCTGTAAGTTTTGAAAAGAAAAAAGAAAAATAACTGTATATCCATAAAAAATATCCAGAACAGTTGACGTGGGATACATTCGAAGACAAATATTTAACAATTGTAAAATTTCATCTGTATCCCGAGAGAACATTGTCATAGCTGTTACTAAAGACCACACTTTGTTTTTGTTTATCATACCTTTTAAAGGATGATTAACACTCGTCATTGTTTTTAATGTTGATGTAAACACAGGATGATCATTCAATAACTCAAATAGTTCAGTTTTTTTTTCTTGACCCATTTTTGACCAGTTATTCATTTTAGTCTCGATCATCTTTAGAAGGCCTCTCATACAGTATCTTCCATCGGATGTTGTATTTGATGTAACATAATTGTTCCACAATATAGGATGCATTGTAAAGAGACAAATTACCGTCTTCATTGCTGTGTAGAAGTGGACTAGGGAAAAGTATACGAATCCCATATTAATCGATGATAAAGAGTGCGGAATGGCATGTATGACGAATCAAGAATAACATGGCTCCAAATTTTACAAACTCTGGAACAAATAATCAAAAGATGACGATATGGAACCAGTGCAAATATGTTTTCTAATAACACCTGTGGTAGGACGACATTTTTTGGATTAGAGTTTGATCAACACCTGTTGTATTACAGTGTTCAGTAAGCAAAACAGTAAGTAATTTAAGTAGGGTAGTAGTAGTAGTCTTTTTTTTTTTAATCAGGGACTCAAATCTCTTTTTTTTCAACTATCTATCAGGGTGTTTGTGACTGTTGTCACATCTGCACACGTTCAATGTTGAATATACTATCCAATATCATTGGATACTAACCAGAAAACTAATCAATATCGACATAGTATAGATATATAGTATAGTGCTGGATACTGGAAAACAATCCAACATTGAATGACTCATTCATTGAATTACTCATTCAATATTGAATGGTATTCCAATATTTAATATAATATCCAATATCACTTGATACTGGAAAACTACTCAACAGGATAAAAACAATAACATATTTGACTTTGGTTGAATAATTACTTTATTTTTTAAAAATATCTGAATTAAAAATTATATAATTAAAAAAGAGAAAATTAAGAATGAGTAATCTACTGTCAACAATTATTATGTTAATAATATTAATTATTTTCCTAACAGTTATAGTAGTCATTAATTCACGGAAAAAATTTAAAAATACTAAAAAATTATATAAAAAGGAAAACAATTACAATTCCATCAGCCATGACATAACACCAGAGTCCATTGAGCTATCTCAATAATCCTCCCTCGGTCCAACAGAAGCTTCTAAAGTACCTCAAGAATCATTAACGTCCATTGAACTATCTCAACAATCCTCCCTCGGTCCAACAGAAGCTTCTAATGTACCTCAAGAACAATTAACGTCCATTGAACTATCTCAACAATCCTCCCTCGGTCCAACAGAAGCTTCTAAAGTACCTCAAGAATCATTAACATCAGTCAGCAGAACATTAACAACTGAGGCCTCCGAACTGCCTCAAGAACCTCAAGAAACATCACAAACTGAGGCCCCTGATCTGCCTCAAGAAACATTACAAACTGAGACCTCTGAAGAAACATTAACAACCGAGGCCTCTGAACTACCTCAAACAAGTGAAAATGAGTCCTCTGGCGTTCCTCACGTCATCAGTCAAATGGAATCCGTCGAACAACCTCATGAATTACTTCAAGAATTATTACAATCCTCCATCTGTCAAGCAGATTTCTCTAAAACTACACAGGAAACAAAAGAATATGCCCAAGAAACAAAAGAATTCGTTTGTCAAACAGATTCGTCTGAACTTCGAAAATCCAAAATGAAATCTAAACTTATAGAATCATTATTCTCGCCATTTATCGAAGACATAAAAACTTATAAAGGTCTCTTTATTGTTCCCAAACCACCAATTTCGTATAATCCTAAAAATATTGCTGAAACTGACAAGACACTAATTCAACCCTTTAATAAATTCCTTAGTTATTATGATGAAATCCACCAATACTTTACCAATGGTTATCCTGCATATTACATAAAACTATATACAAATTCTAATATTGATAGGGGATATTATACAAAAAATCCAATTATATTAATATTTCCATGGAATTTCCATGATAGTAGCTCCTTTTCAATAGTGCTGTAGTTCCTCTGGTGTGGTTTCAGTTTGTAGCTGTAGTAGCTGACAGGTAGAACCTCCTCGCCTCGTTGTTGCATCAGGACACCACCAACGCCGGTACCACTGGCGTCGACATGAAGGACGAAAGGCTTGGTGGATATCTGGAGAGGCGAGAATGGGGTTAGATCAGAGGAGGAATTTGAGTTGTTTCGAAAGCAACGGTTTGCTGCATGGTCCAATTATACCGTTGCTTGGGACTGGTTAATAGAATTAGAGGTGTGGCGACTGTACTGAAATTCCTCACAAAACCTACGGTAGTAGGAGGCAAGACCAAGGAAGCGCAGGAGCTGCTTCCTGGTGGTAGGCTTGTGGATACTGTTGGATGGCTTGAGTGTGTGAGTCTAACGGAGCTATGCTGCCACTCCCAATAACATGACCCAGATAACGCACTTTACCTTTCGCGAAAGTGGACTTGCCCAGGTTGATGGTGAGGCCGGCTGTCAGGAGCTTGGAGAACAGACGTCGCAGCTGGAGCAGATGTTCACTCCAGGTGTTGGAGGCTACGACGATATCGTCCAGGTAGGCGTATGTGTTATCCAAGCCCTGGATGACACGGTTGACAGCTCTTTGAAAGGTGGCCGGGGCATTACATAGTCCGAAAGGAAGGCGTTCATATCTGAAAAGTCCAAAAGGAGTGATGAAGGCAGATATCTCTTTAGCGCGCTCCGTTAGACACACTTGATAGTACCCCTTAAGCAAGTCCACTTGGGACAAGTACTGGGCACTACCAATGGCATCAAGGATGTCATCTATCCTTGGCAAGGGGTAAGCATCCTTGACAGTTACATTGTTCAGTTTACGATAGTCAGTGCATAACCGCACCTTACCTTGGGGTTTGGGCACCAAGATACAAGGTGAGGCCCAGGGGGACTCACAAGGTGTAGCCAGTCCATGATCCAAGAGGTACTGCACCTCAGCACGCATGACTTCCTTCTTGCTCGGGCTGATTCGGTAGAAGGGTTGAAGAATCGGCCGGGTGTCGGGGAGCAGTTGGATGTCGTGCTGGGTAACATTACACTCTTGGGGATCATCTCGGAACAACTCTTGATGTTCTCTGAAGATCTTGACGAGAGGTGCACTATGATTATCCTGAAAGTATTTGGAAAGATCATTAAGGATTTCGGAATTAGAAAGCGCTGACTCGTTGTCAGTGCTTTCGGGAGGAGAAGCTGGGAAGGTCTCACTGTGGATGTAGGGTTCTGTGAAGGTGGAATAGTTAATTAGGACAGTGGGAGGAGTACCATTATATTGCTTCAGGAGGTTGACGTGGCACAGCTGGGTCTTCAGCCGCCTATCTGGAGTCTCTATTACGTAGTTGTTGTTATTCCTGCACTCTTTGACGCGGTAGGGTCCTGAAAACCTGTTTTGGAAAGGTGAACCTGGGATAGGGAAGTATGCAAGGACGAAGTCTCCCGACTTGAATTTTCTTACTTTGCTGGTCTGGTCGTAATGAGTCTTCATTCTCTCCTGGGCTTTCAATAGATTATCATGGCAAAACGGTGGACTCTCTCTAGAATGTGTTGAAGGTTTTGAAGAAACTGGGGCACATTCTGATGCTCACTGAAGGTGGCATCTCGGAGAGAGTCTTTGAAAGCCTTAAGGGGAGTACGGCACTTACGGCCGTAGAGCATCTCATAAGGAGATACTCCTAGGGACTCATTGGGGAGACTTCTGTAAATACACATTATAAGGTCGATCTGCTTATCCCAATCCTTAGAGGTTTCACTACAAAACTTTTTCAAGAGTCTTTGATAGTCTGATGACTACGTTCAAGAGAACCCTGTGAAGCAGGATGATAGGGGCTGGACAATACCTGTTTGATGTTGAACTCCTCCAGTGTCCTTTTGAAGAGATCACTGGTGAAGTTGGTACCACAGTCGCTCTGAATCTCCCTGGGAAATCCGTATTGAGTGAAGATCTTCAATAGATGTTTTACAACCGTAGCAGCCGTGATGTTCTTCACTGGAACTGCTATGGGAAATCTGGTGGTAGGACACAGGATGGTTAGGATGTAGGCGTTACCTGAACTGGTCCGAGGTAAAGGACCAACACAGTCTATTATGAGTCTGTGGAAAGGTTCCGCAGGCACCTGTATGGGAATCAGTGGCGCTCTGGGAATGGAGATGTTCGGTTTGCCTGCCATCTGACATGTATGACACTGTTTTACGTACTGTTTGACGTTATTTACCATACCTGGCCAGTAGTAGTCTTGACGAATTCCATGGTAAGTCTTGTTGAAGCCGTAGTGGGAGAGTGCTCCGTGGGCCAGGTGTAGAATAGTGGGCCGCAGGCTGGTGGGAATCACAAGTTGTTCGATGTTGGCCCAATCGTCCTCCTCCTTCAGTTTACTGGGTCTATATCTGCGGTAGAGCAAGTCGGTCTCTAGGAAGAACCCAGGAATACTGTCGGGTTGAGTCTCAGCCTGGAAAAACAATGGTGTTAAAGTAAGATCTTCCCTCTGCAACTTACGGAAACTCCAACTTGGTCAGATGCGGGGGGAGTTTCTGAGGGTCTTGAGGGACAGCGGTAGCAGTAGAGTCAGCTGGCTGTGGACGTGCGGCTTGTGCACGGGTGGTCACGAGAACCGGAGGAGAAACTTCATCACTCTCTTGAACCTCTGCTGGAACATACTCTAGAATAGGGTTACTTGGCACAGAGTTACACACCTGGGGTTTGTCCATGACGATCAGGTTGGTCGGTTGCAGGTCTTCTGCCAAGTCGTTGCCTAGGAGAAGTTGCACTCCAGGCATGGGAAAAGGCTTTTCCCTGACGGCGACTTGGACTTCTCCTTTCACGTAGGGACAATCCAGGTGGACTCTGGCGAGAGGGTATGGAGTGGTAGCAGTGAGGTCAGTGATGAAGACAGTTTCTCCGGTGTAGGTGATGTTGGGCACAGCCGACTTCAAGATGATCGATTGAAGAGCCGCTGTGTCCCTCAAGATCTTCAATTTGAAACGTCCCTCCGGATTTTAACCGTTGGCAGAGACAGTTCCAGTATACAGGTGGTTACTGAAAAGAGAAAGATCATTAACATCAACACCAACATTCATCACAGGCTTACCGGACTTAGGAGGAGTTGGTTTTGGTTTTTGTTGGTCAGTGGTTCCCTTGTATTGAGACTTACCACACTTGTCTATGGTATGTCCATAGAGTCTACAATACTTGCAGTACAGTGGTGAACCAGCTTGATCGGGGCTCACTTTCTCGTAACTGTACCACGACTTCTTACTGGAGGATGGTTCGGGTGTCAGCCGACTTAGCACACTTCAGGTAGTCGGTTTCTTCTTTATCTGCTAAGTAGAGGCGGACAGGAGGCGGCACACGTCTCAAGAATTCTTCAACAAGCATCTGGTTGACGAGTTCTGCAAAAGTAGAGACATGTGCTGCTTCCAGCCATTTCATGAAATACCTCCGTTTCGTGTTAGCAAACTCGAGGAAGGTAGTGGTAGTTGGCTTCAGGTGGTCACGGAATTTCCTTCTATAACTTTCAGTAGAGAGGGGGTAGGCGTCCAACACTGCTTGTTTCAGAGTGTGGTAGTCATTCTCAGACGCTAAAGTACTGAGTGTGACTGCAGCTCTACCTGTAAGATGAACTCTGAGAAGTGTGGCCCATTGGTCGACAGGCCAACTGAGTTGATTAGCAAGGGTTTCAAAGGTGGTAAAGAACACATCAACTTCTGCTTCTACAAAGGATGGCATTAACTTACTTGCATGTGATATATTAAAACTGACGGGAAGATTGGCAGTAGCTTGCTGGCGTTGAGTGAAGTGTGAAGTTTCCAAGGCGATTTCACGTTGACGACACTCTAGAGCCAGTGTTGCTTGTTGCTTGTCATGTTCGCGTTGCATCTCTAACTCGCGTTGTTTGGTTTCGAGCTGTACTCTCTCACGTTCACGGAGTAGTGCAACCTCACGTTCCTGGAGGGCGATTCCACGTTCGTGTTCTTCTCTCCTCAAGGCAGCTTCACGTTCTTGCTCGTCTCTCCTCAAAGCAGCTTCACGTTCTTGTTCGTCTCTCCTCAAAGCAGCTTCGCGTTCTCTGAGGGTGATTTCTCGTTCTTGTTCTTCCCTCCGTATGGCAGCTGTTCGTTCTTCAATCTTGGCCAGCTCTAGTTTGAGTTTCATCGTTGCCAAGTCAGTTTTATCTGCAATATAGTAAGTTTCATGAGTTTCAGAGTCTATCTTACCTTGCTCTAAATAGTAATCCAGCAACAGGTTGTGTAGGTCATTTTTGTTGGCTTGGTAGGGAACTTCTAGTTGATACTCATGTGCAAGAGTTTGTAATTCAGTCTTCTTGGCACGACTTAAAGTCCCTATTTCACCTGCTGGATTTGCACGGAAAGCTTGGAGACGAAACATGGTGAAATTAGCAAATAAAGGTACACGAATATTCAGTAGTGAATGTCAGAAACAGGACAACGTGGCAACTGGTACCTATCCTGTGGGATCTTTAACAATTAAAGTTAAGTAAAAGATGTTAAATGATTAAATTAAATCAAGGGCGCAGGAAATCTTGTACCCGGTACTCATGTAAGAGGATAAGGGCAAGAAAATCCTACTAACAAATGAAACAGAGTTTCGAAAACAAATGAAACAGTAAATTGCCTCAAAAGTAAAATTGGTAGTCCAAGGATGTAGGCATACCTTGCCAAGTCTCTATAGGACATAAAGCAAGTTTTTCCTACTGAATTTAATATGATACTTACAGAATTAGCGAACTTTTGTGCTCTGAAAAGTAAGCTAATTCCCTACCGTTGTATGTATCATCATCTCTGACTGACGTGTAGGGGTGCGAGGTGTCAACTGGTGACGAGAACTGCTGCTGAGGTCCCAATTCAGCAACTAAAGTTCGAGCTAGAGGAACTATGGCCCTCTTTGTCCTCCTACAGTCAGATTGCAGAAGATTGGGTACTCTTGACCCGGGGCAGACCACAGTACCAGGGTACCAATATGATGATCTGTCAAAAATGAGAAATATCCAAGGGACAAAGATGGTAAACACGAGTAATAACACGGAGGGAGAGATGACCAATTAAGAGTATGACTGAGGCCTACAGTCACCACGTAATCCAAAGTTGTCTCACCTTCACCATATGTTACTCTCGTAATGCACAATACACCTTATAAAAAATGAAATTGAATATGAAAAATAGTAAAGCTACGTTAACAAAGTTAAATACACTTACCATAAATTACCACTTGGCACCAGTACCTGAGTAAAGCTCCAGGACAGGCCCCCATATAATATGTGACGGTAACGCGTTGGTGTTCGGCTGTTCAAAGCTAGGGGTATGGCCTCGTCACATAGTATTAAAAAAAAATAGAAAATCTGGAACTTCGTCTGTGGTAAGGTAAGGAGAAGACACACAAAACACAAGTAAATTTTAACAATGAAATTTTAATTACGTTAAAGAAATAAAACATGAATAAAATGGTCAAACAAATTCGTATAATAAAATCAATCAATCAAAATAATAAGAATAATTAAATGACACAATGAAAAGTTACGTTAAGACAAGTGAGCAAAATAACAAGAAGTGCAATATACAAGTAATGAGAGGTGCTGGAATATTGGCTTTAAGCTATCACCTCTCTTAGTACACGTACGCCAAAGCTTACGTCTAGCAGGGAGAAGTGTTAACTGTGAAAGCACGGAATATTCTGAGGACTGAGGTCGTGGCGGCCCCAGACATCAAGTAGTAGGGGGGGTGGAGTGCAGTTGCAGCCCGACCGGCGACCAATCAGAGGAGCCGGCAGCAAGACGGGTAGTTTGGCGGTTTGAGTCTGAGCAGGTGTTCCTGGCTGCATACGTTTTGCGCTCTGGCAAACCTTGGAGATGTTGTTGTCGTTGTTGGACATTTCTTCCATAGTAGTTTTATATAGTTGTATCGACGTAATTGTGGAGGGAAGAGCAGGCTCAATCTCTTGAAGGAGATTATTGTCACAAGTGTTTATTATAGTTATATAATTGTCATATATATAAATGTAATAGAAGGAACAATAAGATTTGAAATTCAATTCATATATTTCCAACCGGTCTCCAAGGTAAACAGCCTCTGTCAAATGGTAGATAAGATACATTATAAATCATCCTTATTATATGTTGTTAACAAAAAGCTGCTGTAAGTGTGGACATTTGTATCCAAGACGTTTTTTCTCTATTATTGATTCTCTCCCGCAACCACCACATTCCCTTTTTTTTTTGGTTCATAATGATTGAGATGACGATGATGTTCCCTAATAATACTTCTAATTTCTAGAAGAGTCTTGGGTATGAATTATTCAATATGGTCTCCCTCAGCGCCTTCAGCTGCCAACACATCTGCGCGTTCATTTCCATAGATTCCAACATGGGAGGGAATCCACAGGAACTTGACAACTCTTCCCTGGTTGGTTAGTACCTTCACAACTCTCTTAATTTCGGCGACTATTGAAAGATTCTCGCCCCGATCTTTATTTAGGCTCTGCAGTGCTGCTCTCGAATCGGTGCAAATCACTGCACCAGTAGTATTCTGTTCAATAATATACCCTAACGCCATAGCAATGGCAGTTAACTCTGCTTGTGTTGAAGAGGTAAAGTTCTCAATGCGCGCTTTTTCCTCATTTTTTGGTGGAAAAAATACATCATCCTTCTTAATTACCGTGTATGCTGCACCCGCCCGGCCATTAATAGGATTAGATGACCCATCAGTGAAGATTTGATCTAGTTCATCTCCAGCTTCATTATAAATTTCCTTAAGATACTTGTGGCTCATTTCTTGGGGTACCATGTTGGTTTTTTTCTTTACCATATCATTGATGATAATCCTGCACGAGTCATTCAGGGGATCCACCCAGGGAAGTAATCTTTCTACAGGCATGAGCTCACGAGCTTGTTGAAGCAGGTGAAGATCTTCAAGGTAGCAGACTGCTCTGTGATGCCATTTTTTGCTTCTCTTGTTTCCCCCTGAAAGTAGCACAGAGCTCAATTTTTTTTTTAGCCATGTCATTATAATGGGGATCTCTGGCAATCTTAATTGCAAGCTTAGCATTCAGTTCCACAATTCTTTCTTTAATACTGGGAAGGGATAATAACTTTTTTTGTAGATTGGACATTTCAGCAGTTATTTTCTTTGGAACTCCAAGAATGATTGAAATGACTTCATCCTGTATGCTTTCTAGCCTATTCATATCGCTTTGTGAATAAGTACATAAAACAGGTGCTGCATTATCAATGACGGAGCGTACATAGTCTGTGTACATCATTTTAAGTACAGCAATAGAGGCTCCATTGCCATCATTCCAAGTCATAGCTTTCAGTTTCAGTTCCCTGAGTCGACTTTTGCATGTTCCTATGAGTTGATTGAGCTCCTCTTTCTTTCCCTTGTTTGAGCCGACGGTGATGCCAAGGTACCGATAGTGGTCAACCCATTCAAGTGTTACACCATTAATTTGCAGTTCTTCATTTTCTCTCCGCTTGTGATGGGAGTATGCTTTTGTCTTGTTTGTGGAGAGAGTGAAACCGAGCTCAATACATTTCCTTCCAAGGAGTTCAATGGCCTGTTTTATTTTATCAAAGGTGGGAGCTTGTATTAGGACATCATCTGCATATCCCACTAGTTGTGTTCCTTCAGGAAAATCAATATTCGCAATTGCATTCATAAGTACATTGAATAGTGTAGGGCTTAAGACTCCTCCTTGGGGGGTCCCGAGTTCCATATTCATTGTTCTTGAGATTGCTCCATTGAAGTAGACCTTAGCTTTCCTCCCTGTCAGGTAGTCTTCAATCCATTTCATGAGTCTCCCCTTGACACCCATGCATGCAAGCTCGTCCAGGATCGCAACTCCCTGGGCTTTGTCGAAGGCTCCTTTTATGTCAACAAATACAGAGTACCTAGCCGTGTCATTAACTAGGTAATTAATTATACAATTGGCTGTGCTCCGTCCTTTGACATATCCATTGACTCCTTCCCCAAACCTACCTATTTTGTGTAACAGTCGTTTTAGGATGATTCTTTCCAGCATCTTGCAAGTACATGACACGAGACTGATAGGTCTGTAATTGCCAGGGTCATTGGGTTTTGGTATGGGAACAATTTTGGCGTGTTTCCATTGTGTGGGCAGAACTCCATTTAGGAATGATTTGTTAAACAATTGGAGTAGTGGATTCCCAGACACTTCATACAGTGCATTAAGTATGTCGTAGATAATGCCATCCTCTCCAGGTGCTGTAATTTTCCTCTCTTAACAGCCGCCCTTACTTCCTGGGCTGTGATAGGTTCTCCATATTCGTCCTCACTAGACTGTGCTCTCGCTATTCTGATTCTTCTGTCATTGTGTAGCAGGAGCAATGACAGAAGGATTTCCGTTGAGAGGGAGGAGGAGGATGCTGCCTTACTCCACATGTGAATTAATTCTTCAGCTTTACTCTGTGGATCTTTGCCTCGAGGCATTTTCTTCCGAGGGGGTCTTCGCCGAGTTGTACGGCGCTGAATTCTGAGACAACTTTCAATTTAGTGATTAAGGTCATCAACAAATGTATCAATATCTTCTGGGATTTGGTATTCCCTGAACCAGTCATTCATCCTGTCTATGAAGATTGGCTTCATATCTCGTCTGAGTGATAACCACCTTCTTCTTTTATTTGACTCATTCTTTCTCAAATTGTTCATGTCGACAGTGGTAATCAGTGTGCCCGGTGGTCACAACATAAACTTTTGGCCAAGGTATATAATATGCTACTGACATCTGTGTCATGTGAATTGAGCAGGAGAACATCCTCTTTTATATCCCTCTATAAATAAAATATATATATAAAAAAAATATTTATTTTAATTTGTTTTCTTTTATTAATCCAATTATCCTTCTTTAATTATCGAACATTGTAATTCGTTAATTATATATTGTTTTGAATGGGAAAGATGCTTACATACATACATATATATCTCAAAGGCATAGATTAGTTTAGTAAAGTTACTGAAAAAAATTCAATATAATAGTAGTAATTAGGTTACATTTGTATACTACAGGACTTTAGGACTTTCAATCTGAGCCTTGTTAATATTTGTTGCAGTTGTGTGGGCCTAGCTAGTTTGTTTCCCCTTAGCTGGCAGAATACCACCCCCCTGCAACAGCATTTGTAGGCTTGATGGGGCATAGATAAGACCAAGGAGTATGCTTACCTCGACAATTACAACAAAATGGAAATTTTTGTTTCTTTGTACACTCTTTAGAGTCATGTTTATTACCACAGTACTTACACCTGGGGTAGTACTGACATTTCCAAACCAAATGCCCCCCATAATAACACTTCAGGCATAATTTTGGCTTCTCTTTGTATTTTGAAACTTTTCTATAGCCTAGTCCTTGTACAAAATTTTTTTTAGGAGCCTCACCTTTTATTAAAGCTATAACCTGACTTTGCTTTTTATAATGAACAATGTTTCTCTTTACCCAAACAACACTATCATTGTAAAGGAGATGATCGGGATCCAAGTAAGTTGGATATTTGAAAAGTATGACCTTTGTGAAAATACCTTCTTCTGGAACAACCATCACAATATTCTGAAAGCCATCTGTAGTTAAATGTTTAACGGCCTCTTCTGTTCCAACTGTGATGTATGGCTGATGAAGACCCTGACCCTCCTTGAATAGTGGTTTAAAATCAAAATACTCCATAGTTAAACGTACAGTCCACACCATCTTTTCATTGAAGTTCAGTAGGCATGTTTTAGGAAATAACAAACGCCTCCTTAGGCAGACCGCCTCAGTCATTTCGTCAACACACAAGTTACTCGCTCTTATCACTGTAATCATTGAGAATCACTAATTCACACTGTATATTTAGCTAGTTGTTTGACTACTACTACTACTACTACTAATTTCTGTTGATCCAAAAAAAAACGATATGCGGCACAGGGGCATTTGGTATGCTCAATGTCCTAAACTTCCTCTAACAAATCAGGAATAAATATTCGTTCACAAATTAGTTGTGAAATTCGATCTCTCTTTTTCACATTAAAATCTACTTTAGAATGATTGAAGAGAACCACAGAAACATTTCACCATCAATGACACCACCTCTAACATCAATGTGATTAAAAAAAAAAAAAAGCAAGACCAGATCGTGGAGCTATTTTTCCATAACAACCTTCTGGTACTTTTACTTGAATATCTATCTTGATTACACCTTTTCCTTGTGCTGGCACAGTAACATCGTAGGCAGCACTGAAGCAAAAGGTAGATTGTTAATTAAAATACATTTAAATATAAATGGCAATTAAAATATATTTAAATATAAATAAGTCATAAATTAAAAAAAAAAAGAGTAAATTCCAACTATACCTGTACAAGTCATATCCAGCAGCTAGTGTAGATCCAAAATGAACCTTAACAAGTTTACGTATTGTTCTTCTGACATGAGATAAGACAAGAAAATGTGGTGGTAATATAAAAGAAGTTCGGGTAGGAGAGACATATATCTGTGTTTACTCTCACTCTGACAGAATTAATAATCCCATTAATATTTCTACTCCTTTTATATGTTCCTTGACGTGCCAGTTACCATCAAGTTTCATGGAATATTATATGATCTCGTTTGCGTGCCTCAGCCGACAACACGTCTACGCGTTCATTCCCATATAATCCAACATGGGAAGAGAATCCACAAGAAACTTTACGACTCTTACTTGGTTGGTTAGTATCCTCACAGCTTTCTGTGCAAGATTCTCGGCGTGTCTCCATTATGAGGCCAAGTTTTTGTGATGATTAAAATTTTATTAAAAGAGCTGTTTTTTTTTGTAAGGTTGTAAAGCACGTTTCAAGGATATTTTCATCAATATATATTAAAGGTTAGAAGAGCTTTAATTAAAAATTAGGTAACTGTTACTTTAAGCACTGTAATCTGAATGAAGTTCATCTTGTGGGTGAGCTGATAGATAATTTATCATAATGTCTTAAGGAGGTTTTACCAAAGTTTTCTTAAGACCTCTATCCTTAACAACTTTCCAAGTGGTTTTTTTAAAGCTGGTCTCCTTATTTCTTTTCGCCTGATGCTCTTTCAACTGCTGTACTTCGTCCCATAGGTAATTTAATTCTGTCCTCAGAGCTTCAACTAAAACCAATAGTTCAATCATTAAAACATCCATAATGTATAATAAATAGCTTTAAAACAGAGGAGCTTTGGCTAGCACACTCTCTCAGTCTAGGATGAAAGTAAATGTTCCTCAAAAAAAGGTTTCATTTTATTCTTTTGTAACAAAAAAACTTATTATATTCTCGAAACTCCACTAAACCGAGTAGTAGTAACCCCTTTTATAAAACAAATGTTCCTTCGGATACCAAGGCACCTTGTGTGTACGTCGCATTGAATCAGTACTGGAAAAGAGTGGTAAAAGATGTTACTTTTCAATATAATATCATAATGATCTTTTAAGAGGAAATGACGTCATAACATTCTGAGAGTATATATATTAGTGAATGTAACTCTTAGGCTGTTCATTTGTGCTAATTCACCAAGGCCAAGATAAGCCCTCATTACCTCCAGTTTAACAGTGAAATAGGGAAAAGTATTAAACTTTAAAATGTTGGAATTTTGCAGGCTTGTAACGTTAGAACATTTCGTCTATTGGTGGAAAAGAGAATTGCTTGTGGAGCCATACCTTCTGAAGGACGATCATGAGGATGCTCTGACTTATAATCTGGGATACCTCCTGAAGGACAATCAGTTGAGGATGCTCTGACTGTTATACTGAAACGTATGGATACCAATGATAATGCATGATAACATTCATTAAGTTATCTTCTCAGCTCATTACCACCAACTTTTTCACCAGAAAAATGGATAGAATTGATATATCTATTCCCATAAATGTAAAGGTTGAAGCTTATCATCTTCTTTCCTCACAAATTGTAAGTATTAGTTATCATTCTATTTCATTATTTTATGTCGTACCTAGTAGTCTTTATGGGTTAGATTAGGTTAGGTAGCCAAAAATTTTAATAATTTCTATGAAAATACATTGAATTTTTTTTTACAGGCTGAAGGAAGGATGGATGTTATTCTACATTTACCTTCTACTCTCCCTGACGTTTTTACCCAATTATCATATAATATATTAATGATTGATACTTCAGCTTCAATGAGTGTTTATTGGTCAGCATTAATGAACCAATGGAATAAGTATATGGCTCCTATTTTAGAGAAGTGTGGAAATGAAACTGTTAGGTATACCTTTAGTGATGTTATTGAGAAAAAGGGATGTAACCCACAGATTCAAAAAAGTTATTTTAGAAATAGTTCTACTGATTTAATCGGAGCATTAAAGAAAATTCAAGAGGAAATTGAAAGTTGTCAATCAAAAGATATTAAAGTGTTTTTTATCACTGATGGCTTCCATAGTGTATCAAGAGATAAGGCTGAAACTCAACTTGAAAAAATCAAATGTCCTGTTTGAAAAAAGTGTGAATTTTTTGTGTTAGGAATTGGAAAAAAATATCCAGTTAAACAGAGTTTATTTTTACAAGCACAACTTAATACTGGAAATACAATACCAAATTTATTTCAAGTACTTGAAATGGATGATATGGAAGATGTAATGAAGAATATAAGTAGTCATTGCAGTTCTGTAAAAATACGTTTATATGTAGAAGACTCTTTATTGCCTGGTGGAACATTAGAAAGTGAATTTTATCTTGATGAGTATGTTTATCTTAAACAATATAATGGTGAAAAAATATACATGTTTACAAATAGCAAAACTGAATATATCCTTCATTTACAATTTCAAGATTTAAATGTAAAAATAATGGATCAACTGATTACACAATGGAATCGGAGAATAATTCAAATTTATAACAAAGACAAACAGAAGTATTATTTTTTGAGAGAGATTATTAACCTAGAAAAAAAAATTGTGATGACCTATTTCTAAGGATTATGAACATAAAAGATGTAAGAGGTAATTTTACTGGGCGTTTTAAGGGAGTTTACAATAATATTGAAACTAATCTCAGGGAAAAAATCAATGGAATAAAGAAACTTATTGAGGAAGGACAATATCTTAAAGAAATGGAATTAGCTGGTGTAGTTTTGAACTCAATAACAGTATCAAGTCACTACTATTCAAAGAAGGCTTATCAACTAAAAGGATACACTGACAATGACTTTAAAAAGGATATAGATGATTTTGTGAAAATATTTGAAAAAGTAAAACACCATATTCTTGCATTATAAATTTTACCTGAAAATTGTTGTAGGATTTCTCTCACTTCAACAGTCAGTGATTTACAAGAACCAAAATTTCTAACACTGTTAAATTCAGTCAATAAATTCCAGTTATCGACTGTTTGGAACATAACAGGCATTCCTGTACTTTTTCGTAACTTAAACTGTAGTCCTAAATATTTGGTCATATAATATTATTCAAATTGTTGAAGCCCCCTTTGATTTAATTGGAGTGACACCCCTTGTTGATTTTGTTAACATATATGGGGAAGTTGGTCATAAATACAATGAAATTGAAATTATTAATGGTAAACAAGAAACTCGCTTTAATGCTATTATACCAATTTTCACACCTGAGGAGGCTCATGTTATGGGATCACTGATGGAAACTAACCTTTTTGCTAAAATGATGACTTTTGCAGTTTTGAAGAATCCGATTATTAAGGATCACAATGCTCATCTAGGATCATTAGCTGTCTTGTTGATAAAACTCTTTGAGAAGTATCCAATTAAAAGCCGACCCAAGTATGTTTGTAGAATAATTAATAGTATTCAAGCTACTGTTGTTAATGGATACATGAAATGATGGAAACTGAAAAAATATTGGGAGATTTTGAAAAGTGAAAATAATATAAATCAAACATTAATGACAGAGAGTATTTTAAAATTTGATGGAATATCTCTTAAGTGTGAAACGCTAATTAAACCCATGTTCATAATGTATATGATGATGAGAGATAATAACCCACAGTCCCCTCAGTATATGAAGACTTTAAAGAGAATCATGAAAATGATCATTTTAGAATATGTGGGCAGATGTGTTTGTAAAGTCAAATTTGAGTATCCTTACTCACATTTTTTTATCACCTCTGATAAATATAAGAAAGAAAAGCAGAAATGTTTGGAACATAATGTTGAAGAATCTGAATATAATATAGAAAATTATTATACATTACATGAAGTTAGAAAAGCTTTAAAACATTTAGATGTGACCAAACTTTGTCCAGCCAATATTTTTCCTTTAAAGGAAATAAAAATAAATGGTGAGAAAATTGCAGCCCTTTATTCATGGTCTCATGCAGGAGATTTGTCTTTAAAAACTTTGAGGATATTTGTCATAGAGATGATGAAGGAATTTGAAGAGTATGAAATCGAATTAGTATTGAATGAGTTGTTTAATGACAGTTTTTTTTTTTTAAATGTTTGTATCATGCTTTGAAGTTTCCAAGCTCTCGTGAAAGACTAAAAAAATTTGAGCAAATTGAGGACTATGATAAATGTCGCTTTAATATAAAAAATGAGATGATTAGAGAAGTCATAGAGAAATGGAATCTCAGAGATATTTATAAAAAAAAAGTGGAAAAAAATTGGGTGATGTCATACATGAAAGTTCACCAAGAAATATTGAATCCAATGACACCTAAGGAAATAATGGATAAAGTCCATCAGATGGGATTGTTTAATTGTGAGAAAACATCATTCCATGATATATATATATTCAGATATGATGTTAAACTCTTAACAAATGCTTGTCAGATATCCACTTGCCCCTATTATCTAATTTCCAGTAAGAATTGTGGTCAACATTTATTTATAGAACGATCCCAAATGGGCGAGGCCTTTCCTCATGCTCTTCACAAAACAGCTCATAAGACTAAATATAGTATTAAAAAAGGTCTTGAAGAATTTCAGAATGGAACATATACGAAAAAAGGAAAGAAATTATTAGATTCAACATATAAAGAATACAAAAAACATTTGATACAATTACAAAATATATATATAATAACATGATTGATACGTGGTAGGGGGATATATGTATATTAAACTGATGATTTAGGTTTTTTTAGAATCAAATTAAAGAAATTAGTTCCTACTGGTGGTGGGAGATTAGTTGTAAGACGTGATAAAAAGAAACTCATATCATCTCGAAGTAAATCTGAACGTTCAGTGGCCATAATTTGACGTTTAACATCCTCAAAAGATGTCGCAGAAATAATATTTGCTGGAAATTTATTTCCCCCTCGATTTATGGAATTAATAGAGGCATTAGATAACACCGTTAATTGGAGAAGTAATGCAGAATAATTTATATTAATGTTTTCAAAGCGTCTAAATATATGATGTAAATTTATTAAACTACATAGTTGACCAAGATGTTTATTAACCCCTCTAATATCTGTAGAATATATTAGAGAGATATTGGGATTGGCAATCTGTAGATGAACAGCATCAATTAACCACCCGGGACAATTGTTGAAGATCGGATGATTATGACAGGTTTCGTATCGTTTGATTTTATCTGTCATTAGGTATTCACACCATACTCGTGCCATTCGCAAGTCAATGAGGTTGTTTATGCCTATCAGTGATTTATTTTCATAAAGAGCAATATCACGTTTGAAAATGGGATCGAAAATATTTGGGATAAGAGGACATTCAAGCAATTTATGTTGTACAAAGTATAAACTATCACTAATATTTTTACAAGCCTCTATTAATCCTGAATATACCGAATTGGATGATGTTTGATTAATAGGATAGGTAAAATATGGCATTATAGTAGTAGTAGTAGGAGTACTATTAGTAGTGGTAGTGGTAGTGTTTGTGGTGGTGGTAGTAATAGCATTAGTAGTAGTAGTAGTAGTAGTAGTTAATTTGTACATATCATGTGTTGAATCTAATTGATTCTGAATTGAAGTATGTTGGATCATTTTCCAGAGAAAAGCTGTAATATCAGTTCCTGGTTCCAAAAGTTTATAAAGATCTTTTTTTTTAACAAATTCCATATCTATATAGTTGCAAGTGTAATAAAAACATATATATATATATATATATATATATATATATATATATATATATATATATATATATATATATATATATACTATAACTGGAGAAATAAAAAAAAATGAATGAACTTGATGAAATACCTTATGAATTAGTTGATGATGAAGGCCAACCTTTAATTAACAATTTAATTGACTTTGATATTAAAAAGTTACACTTGGTTCCTAAAATACATTTTCTTTCTATTTTTAAGGAAAAACACAACTTTATTCAATCTTTTACTCAAAAGGAATCTGCTTTTGTAGCGGCCTTAACATTAGCATTTATTCAATATGGCAAGAAAAATGGATTTATATTAACAATATCAAATATTGTACATGAGTCCCTCTTAGAACCTAATTGGGGAATGTCAAATACATTTCCTCTTGAAATATATTGGCATCGAAATGGTGACTATTCATCACCCAAAACTTTTACTTCAAACAAAAATCATTATATTCTGAACCGTTTTCATCATATTGAAAAAGAAAGAAAAAAAATCTAAAATGAATGTATTTCAGTATACAATATTTCTTATTATTATAATTTTAATAACATTATTTTGTTTTTATTATTTGTACATATATTTGTTTGATACCTTAGGAGAAAATGATGTATAAAGGAGTTAATTGTAGTTCCCACAAGAGTTGTTGGTAAAAATGTTAATATTTAAAATAAATAAAAAATAATAATGATATATATTTGTTTGATAGCTATATAAAGGAGTTGTATGGGAAAGGAGATTAACACAAGTTCCTACCTACCCCTGAGTCTCCTTAGTCTTTCCAAATAAGTAATTTAAAATGGTAATTTACGAAAATACCACTTTGGTGTTAACGAAACAGAGTACATTCTCAGTAGTAGTTAGTGAAAATGTAATTAATGAAACTAACCATAATAATGATGAATTTTATATTATCTTACATTATTCATTAATTTCTTTTGTTTTGTTAATGTTAATATATTATGTATATTTGATGTCATATGATTGGTGTATTCAAAAATATAATGAATATTTAGAGAATCATTCTAAGAAGAGAAAGGAGCATGCATATCAACAGATTAATATTATATAAGTGATGTTATAATGATAATGTTGTAATAAATTTAAAAATGCTTGGAGTACACACAATATGCTATATATAAATTTATTTACTATATTATAATATAACTTATTTATTTGGGAACTGTTCAGAGGTTATGTATTCATTGTCGTTGCTCGGAGGAATCAAACCCCGGACCCTAGATCCACAGCTCAGAGCGCTATCCACTCTGTCACCGCTTACCCTTATAATATATACTCTATGTATATTGTGGTCAACGTGTATGTAGCAAATAATTTGCATTGGAATTTATATAGTGTCTATTAATAAAAGTACATTACAAAAATTATAGTATTTACATATTTCCTCATCAGTGTACTGTTTGTTACTTACTACAATCATTCAATATGGATCTAATTAATACATATCAACAGCTATAAAGATATGTGAAAAAAACATAGTACTATTTTATCAAATCTTGTATTTTCTCCTTAAAGTAAATCTTCGAAACCTAGTACTATTTTATCAAATCTTGTATTTTCTCCTTAAAGTAAATCTTCAAAACCTAATTTCTGGCATCTAATTATTACTAACACCCAAGAGGTCATGTCCCCTGCCTTCATTAACAATTAATAAAAAAGTCTACGCTTTACGAACTCCACAGTAATTATTCTTTACATCCTTTCTGGTCTTGTAATTATATAAATTTACACCAGTTAGTTTCTTTAATAATTTCTTCTTCTTCAGGTGTCAAATCGTTAGTTATATGAAA
The DNA here is from genome assembly GCF_040958095.1 of Procambarus clarkii. Classification (NCBI taxonomy): domain Eukaryota; kingdom Metazoa; phylum Arthropoda; class Malacostraca; order Decapoda; family Cambaridae; genus Procambarus; species Procambarus clarkii. The sequence continues at coordinate 26,594,116 of NC_091166.1, read as the reverse complement.
TATTTCTCTGATTTCTTCTACTGTCAATTTTGTAATAATATTGGCAAACATTTTGATTCCTTTGTCAGTTAGATCTTTAATATTTAAGTAATCAGCCGCCAAAATTATTAGCAACAATGTATCTTGTTCAAAAAAATCAAAATCCCATTTTGAAAATGACATTATATCATTATTATTGTGATGGTAACCACACCGTTCAATTATTTTTTTTAAATAATAGTGTTTACATTTGGAAGAGGAATAGCTTCATCATTGGTATCATCACTCAAATCATTTAAAATGGTTTTTATAACACCACTCTGTCTGATAATATCATATTCTACTTCAAAAATATCACCATCACTACTTTGCAGTTTTTTTATTGAATAAGGAGGAGGAGGAGGAGGATGATGTGGTAAGGAGGAATAAGAACTTGTTGCCATTATTTATTTCAGACTTTCTTGACTCAGTTGTAGAAGAGAAATACCCCAAATGAGGGATTTCATAAAATCTGAGGGTTGAAATGAATCGTGTTGTAGTTCTTGGTTGATCGGTAAATGCTTTAAGTGAAAGACTGCAATAGAAAATGTATTTTCATTAAGATGAGACTTGGGAAAATATTGAATGATATAATGAGAACCGAGAAGTTTTAAACTTGCTTCTTTATCATTAAGATATTTTTTACTTTTATTTACTAATTGATGAGGATCCCACTTACCCTTTAGATTTTTAGATTGAAGCTGAGAAGAAGGTATCACCAATGGGTTCTAAGAGCAAAAAGAGAATAGATGACCAATGATAAGCTACTACTAAACCACTGTCAGCAAGACTGAAGATACTAATAGGGTGGGGTAAATTAAAAACAGGTGGTATTTTAGGGTTTAGCATTGTAGTTGCAATCCAACCTGTATTGGTAACAATTTCAGAAAAATAAAGAAATCTAAGTTGGAATAACCCAAGTGCATGGCAAATCACTTGTGAAAAATGAGAAAGATACTATACCTTTCTTTCGTGTCTCACTATCATAACCTAAGAGCAAGAGTCCTGGTAATTGGCGTAGTCGGCATCTTCCTGTTACATATTCATTATGATTATGGTTTTTATCATTAGAGAGTGAATTATATATTTGGCTACAATATTTGAGAAACATGGTAACAATTTGATAAATCCTTTATTGTCATGTAGTGGAAGGTAATAATATTCATCAAATTTTGAATTATTCTCTGAGGAATTATTAATACTCCACGACCAACTTTCATAGGAAAAAGGCATGTAACTGAAAGCACATTCTTTTAAGGAATTAACTTCTTTGTGACAAATAAACATTCTATATTTTTTTTATATGTCTGATCTTTGGGTAACAAAATAACAAATAAAACAGCTATATATTTTATTATGTTATATTTATAATTACAAAATGGGCTTTTGATCGTCCATCACATTATCACCTATATAATATATGCTTTAGTTATGTTTAAAATTAAAAAAAGAACATATAACTACATACATAATAAATCAAGTAACCCCAAACAAAACAATGAACATTCTGACATTGTTTGTTTTTTATTATCCCTAACTATTTTCAAAATAATTTGTTTTTCTTCTTCTGTATAATTAGCAAGTGTTTTTTTTAGAGAACTTGGCTAAATTTCTAAGGGAAACAACATTTATTTGACCATTATATTTATGGTTACATTTATATACCATCTGATTAAGTAAACTCATATAAAGCCAAGAATTAGACATTTCTTGTTTAATACCATTTACAATTTGAGGATAATACTTAATCTCTTTTTTGTGGTCTTTTACAAATTGAAAACTAGATGCATGCCAAGACATTTTATGTAGATTCTATAGTGTGTAAGCTAATGATGCTACAAGTGATAATTTATTTAATTCATATGCACCAATAATATTGGGGTGTAAGAAAAAATAATCTAGTTCATTATTCATCTTTTGATAAATTTCTTGGTATAGATGTCGTTGGTAACTCATCATTTCAAAATGTATTTGAATTTTGACTTTATTCCATAAAAAATTGGTAAATTCCTCAACCTTAATATAAACTTTTTTATCCGTTTCAGTTGTTTGGTCTTTTATACGAAGAATAAATTTTAAATCAGCATCATTTATATATTTTTCTTGAATGGCTTTTGTTAACAACAAATCTTCAATTTCCTTTTGGACATAAGTTGGAATAAGTGGGGTAGCACATAACTCCCATACCATATCTCTAATACACATATCAAAATTGATCATTGAAGAATATTTGTTCATAAATATATCCTTTAAATCTGGTGTAAGAAACATAGAAGTAAAATTATCTATTTCAGAATTAGGTATTATTTCATATATTTCAACCATTTTTGTTACTTATTCTTCAGCTCCTCTTTGTGTTAATGGTTCATATACATACTTCTTTTATACTATATACTACCCATCTAATAATGTAAATCTCTATGACTTTCAAAATTTCCAATTTCTCATATAAATTAATTATCCCATATAATATTTTGGATCTTATTAATTCTTTTTTCTCTCTTTCCAAAATATACAATTTCTCATTTACATTCTTCAATATCGTATTTAGAATCTTAATGTTTTTTTCTCTATTACTTTCCATAACAATATCCAATCTTTCATTTATACAATCCCACCTCTTATTTAGGATACTAATTCTTCTGTCTACAATAGCAAATTGTCTTGATATAACTTCATCATGTAAACAACAACACCCAATATATTTTTCTTTTACTTGGATATTTGGGGGATTAATCTTTTCTATAAAATTTCCAGATTTTGGTTTAACTTCTTCATTTACCTCTTGATTTTGTTCTTTAGAAAACGTCCGTTTTCGCTTCTTCCCGCCTTCTTGGGACGTCTGTTGGTCTTCAATGGGGCCTCCTGTCCTTCTTAAGTTGGTTACACTTTTCCGGGGCTCTAGATTTTGTTCTTTAGAAGACTTCTTCCCGTCTTCTTGGGCCGTCTGTCGGTCTTCAATGGGGCCTCCTGTCCTTCTTAAGTTGGTTCCACTTTTCCGGGGCTCTAGATTTTGTTCTTTAGAAAACTTCTTCCCATTATCTTGGGCCATCTGTTGTCCTTTAATGGGGCCTCTACCTGTCGCTACACGTTCTTTTCCTTTCTCATTCAATTTCCTACCTGTTTCTTTGTCGATTTTTTCTAACTGTTTACATTTTTGTACCCATTTTTTCCATTTTAAAACAAAGTTTTTTTTTTAAATTTGTCCATTTTCACATGTTTCTTCTGGAGGTGGTTATTATTTCATTCACCCGATGATTCTGGAAATGAAGCGTTAATTTAAAAATATAATTTATATATTTTTCATCAACTATTATATAAGAACTTACAAAAGCTTATTTTTTATACAATATTATGGGTCTTCATTTCTTCAACAAATGTTTAACTAATACCAAGATAATGTTAACTGTTCAAAATGACAAAGAGCTAAATCAATATTTAAAGAAATTCTTTCCTTCAGATCTTAACCATTTAAAATATATTGGGATTGATGGTTCCGTTTTTTTCCATGCACATACCATAAAAGGGAAACAAATTGGAACAATTGATATCAATGCTACAGCCCAAAAAGTATGTAATATAATTTGTGCCTATTGTGATATTCTCCTGAATTTACTAAGTAACAATAACACCGATGATGATGATGATAATAATAATAATAATAATAATAATAATAATAATAATAATACTAATAATAAGGGAAGAACTTGTAATAATATGATAATACACTTTGTTATGGATGGAAAGTCTCTCTTTACAAAAAATCGTAGCAATCAACGAAAATTTAACCCCTTTTCCATTCTTTCTCCCCATGAAAAATTATCCTTAGAAAAATGTACAATTGCAATGATAAAAAAAATGGACATTCAACATCCTAATATCATATTTCTATTATCAACTGAATCATTACCTTTTGATCAACGAAATGAGGGTGAAATAACTCTATTTCGTTTTATTAATAAAATTTTAATAAAAAATTCCCGTTACATAATTATAAGTAATGACTGATATATCAGCAATGTACATTCTTCGAGAGGATGATCGTGTTATGTTGGTTATCCCACCATATAATGGACAATCATACATTGGATTAAACAATTATAATCATATTATGGTTAAATTAAATATAAATTCTCAACAACTATTTAGTTTAACAGTATTGTATTTTATATTTTTTGGAAGTGACTATAATTTAGGTCTCATATCTTGTTGGACAATCAGTAAACATGAAATTTTAAAAAACTCCATTTTACATGAAGAAAAAGATCTTGTTTCAATTTTTAATCAAATGAAAAGATGTCGTTCAACTAAAAATGAAGCAATCATATGGCAGGAGTGGGGGGATTCTGTAACATACCAAGACTATTTATTTCTTTTTAAATTAATTGTATATGAAGCAGTTCATAGTGCCCGATATTATAAATCATTAGGGCAAAGTAATCCATCATCATTAAATTTATATTCAAATAATCACATAAAAGTTTTAACTAAAACTATAAAATTAATTTAATAATAAGTAATTATTTATTACCTGTTAAAAACCTTAAGACAATTATTGTATTGAGTAGTAATATTTGTTCCAAATTCATCCTGAGGATTGAAATTCACATATATTCTAGGCTTTATTACAATGGGTTGTCTATGTCGATTAATTATATAGGCATGTCTCTTTTCGCGACTTACATTTTTATAGTAACTGGGTAAAATATCTTGGAGTTTACAAAAATTTAACTGGGATAGGTTGATCGTATTAGAGTATTTTAATTGGGAATTATGAACAATAGCAGTTTTAAATAAACGTTTGGCTTCCATCCAATCAGATAAATTTGTAAATGCCCATAATATGATCTTGATTTCATCTTTAGCTTTAGGAACACATTTCCATTCATTACACCATACATCATTAATCATTAGACTTGTTATAATATAATGCAAAATATCAATAATTAATCTTTCATTACACACAATGGAAACTGGGCGTTGAATTATGGAAAAAACATTGTGTTCAGTAGCAATGGTTTTAGCAGCAAACAATTGGCATTCAATCCCCTCATAACCAGCAATAAAACCTGGCGAAGAGTACTGGTTGGAACATTTTTCTATAATTTTTTTATCATTCGAATTATATATGGCAAGTTTTACAATTCGACAATAATTTCCAGTTTTCTTGTTCTGCAGACTCATACCAACTCCCTTGTTAGATATGTAGAATATGCTTTCCTGATCATCTACAGGGATATTTACATTTGTCTCATGTAATGAATATTCAACATATATATACATATCATGGGCCATAAATGGAAGATTAATTTTTTGTCTTTTCAATACATCTGCCATTTTAGGAAGATTGTGGTGGTGGGGAGGATTGGGATGTTTGCTGCTGTGGTGATGACTGAGAGGGGAATGGTAATTGGGTATTGGGAGATTGTGGTATATAAGGATTTTGATGAGTATGGGTGGGGTTGACAGTGGGAGGGGGAGGAGGAGGAGAAGAGGTAACAACACTTGTTGGAGGAGGATGGGAATGATAATAACAGTAAGGAGAAGTGGGGGTATATTGACACTGACATTGATAATAAGAACTAGGGAATTGTTGATGGGGTGAATAATGGAATGAAGAGTGTGTATGTAGGGGCAGTTGGGTTGGTGGTGGTGGTGGTTGTTGTGCATATATTATGGGTGGGATTGTTTGTGCAGAATTTGTAAGATTTTTTAGTTTTTCATCAAATAATTTACTGATTTCTTCAGCCCTCTTTGTTGATTCTTTTAAATGAGTTTCTTCATTTAGATGCTGACAATTTTTAATGTAATCGTCAATTATATTTAAAATAACTTCATTCTCTACATTTTTAGTCCATTCTAAAGCTGGTCTGGCAGGGAAAACAGGAAGACTAATCAATAGCTGTGTCAAAGAATTAATAAGAGATTCTAGAGTTTCTTTGGTAACATAATTTAATGTATCATTATCTGTGAGAGTGGGTAAATTTCCCGGAATTAACGTAGTATTTAAAAATTTTGTAATGTCATCAGTAGAATTGACATGAAACTGTAAAGGGTTAGTAATCATATCATTCCCAACAACTTTAAAATTTATTAGATTATTAGAAGAACTATTCATGTTTTAGCATAAGATTTTTTAATATGATAAATAATATAAAAGGTATTTATCAAGACTATAAGTTCTAATTATTCTAGCTGTCCTGAATTGAGCTCGGACCGGGGTATCTCATAATCATGGCAGATGATACTAAATCCACCCTTATTACATCTCCAACTGAATTAATAGACAGACTAGGAAAAGAAATTATTTATTATGCTGTCAATTGTTTTTTGGACATACCCCAAGTTAAGATTTACAGTTTGTGTATGGGTTCCAATTGTATGCAAATTAAGGATGATATTCGTCTAACTGCAAATGCGGTATCCCCAAGCTGGATATATGATCCAATGGAGCATGAGGATGAGGAATATGGTCATTTGGAATCTGAATTTCGCAATGCCTATATTATACTTCTTTGTAATCTAAGTGTATCAATACTAAATTCTATTTTGATAGGTTCTCTTACATTGAAAGATGTTAGAAAAACATTGCTTATATATAAGTTTGATAAGACTTTGTTGGATTTTGATGTTAGCCACATGGATGAAATAATTAAGGAACATCCCATTTCCTATAATCGAATTCCATATACCTATTTGGATTACTCATTCAATGGAACATCAATAAAAGAGGTTTTGGGAATACAAAACTCCCCTGAAAATATTTCTAAAGACCACCACCATAGAGGGTCATTGGTTTTGGATAAATTCAAAACTATTGTCAGTTTGTTTAATAAACACAAAAACCGAGAGGGCACTTTGACAGTTATTACTGGTTTAATGGCCTCAGGAAAATCGTCTCGACTTTTGCAACTTACTCAAACACATTGCAGAGAAAATAAAAATAAAACCATTTTGATTTTGCCTAGATGTGTACAATTAAAACAAATAAAATGTCGATCAATAATTCCGACTGAAATCCAAATCCGGAGTGAAACTTACTTAGATTATAAAGACTATATTCTTCACTTTGATACTATTTTTATCGACGATGCTCATTTTTTTTTTATCCAGAAAATTTAACTGAATTTGTTCATGTATGTCAAGGTTGTGGAATTGATGTGATAATTGCAGAACTGAGTGTATCATCATTTAGAAATGATACATTTAAAGGTTTTGTTTTTTTAATGTCTCAGGCTAATAAAATAGAATTACAAACAACATCCTGTACTCTATGTAATTATCGTACAGCCAAGATATCATTTCGGTTTAATTGGCGTAAACCAAGTAATTTTGTGGGTGATCATCGTAAGTATTTAAGTGTGTGTTCTCCTTGTATGATTGAATTAGCACCATACTTTCTATGTCTTGGAAAAAGTAATTTTGACAAAAGTGATTTGGATAAAATGTGTGGTACTATTTTATAATTATTTATATATGTTTCTAATATATATACAGTTTGAAAATTGTTATTATCAAATGACACATCCCAACATTAAAGAATTTATAAACCGGGTTAAAACAGATGGACATATATATATATATATATATATATATATATATATATATATATATATATATATATATATATATATATATATATATATATATATATATATATATATATATATATATATATATATATATATATATATATAAACAAAATAATTAAAAATAAGCATAAAAATGAACTCACTGTCGATCTTAAATATGATAAAGAAAATGAAATTTTTCTTGATGATGACGGTATAGTCTATTTCCCAGAAGTAAACAATGAAAATATTAATTCACAAATAATTAGAGTAAAAAGTAATCAGGTTCCATTATTCAGCCATCGGCCACAATTTATTTCACAAAAGAGAAAGAATGAAGATAATACTGAAATTCCTCCGAAAAGGCAGGAATCTTTATAATAAAGATGATTATAACTGAAATAGTTTATCCGGATTCCATCTTTCGATATTAAATTTATCACACTCCAAATTTTGAAAAAAATAAAGTCCATTTTCCCCTTCAACTATTTTTGTTGATATTGTAAACAACATTCTGTTGTACATGTCGCTAATATATTGACCTCTAAATTTTACAATAAACATTAAATGGCATAAACTATTGTAAACGTTTTTGTTGAGGGACAGAATTGGATTATTTATCAGAATGTTAATTTTATCTTGACTCTTACAAATATACTTAAATGTTTGCATATTTTTGTTTTGAAACATTTTAAAAAAATTCACATCATCTCTAGTTACTACTTTTAAAGATGTAACACTAAAAATGTTATAAATATTGTAAAAATAATACATAGAAATACAATAAAGACTTAAAACATAATTGAAATATTTTAAAATAACGGTATTAATATTACTACTATTATCAACCAACATTTTCATTACATTTACAAAATATAATTTAATTATATTATCCTCTTCAAACATGAGGTAGCTATTTACAATCTTATTAAATCTCTTACTACTGAAGTTATTGATTTCTAAAAGATTATTAACATCAACATCATTTAGACTGATACTACTACTGATGCTACTATCACTATTATTAGATTCTTCCTGGTTTATAGGTCGAAATACTTCATTAAAATATATAGAAAGGGGAGGTGGCGTTGTTGGCTGTTTGTCATCTGATTGTCTTTCCCTTTCTTCAATGTACTTTATTAATTCGTAGTCACAGGGGTATATTTCCTGGCACGTGAGTCTATCTATAGTCACAGGGATATATTTATATTCCCTGGCCTGTGGGTATAGTAGTCACAGGGGAATTTTGGGGATTCCCTGGCGGCGCAGTTATCATAGTCAAGAGGGGTAGTGGGGCAGGGTGTTGGACCATGCACAGCATGTGGCTCTAAGGAGATCAATGTGTTAAAGGTCAAATCCAGTCGAGAGAGAGAGATTAAGTATTAACCACATACGTAATATATAATATACCTGGATGAGCAATAGGTTGCCGGGGGTCAATTAAATCATGATAATCAGGTGGAACCACATTAGGTACAACCTCACCTGGGTTCCTAAATTGTCCACGTGTATCTAGTCGAACTATATGACCTGGTTGAGTGAGCATAGTTAAACCAAAATACCATCCCTCAGTTACTCCCAAGGGATTAAGGGTAGTAAGTTCATGCCAAATACTCTCTGAGTAAAAGCTGAATACAATTGGATGGCCCCAAATAGCATTAGATAGTCGACGATCGTCAGTCGTCTCATAAAAATGCTTGTCTTCATATCCGGAACTAACCGCTAATCGATAGATATACAGGGGATAAGTTTCCTGCCGGCGCCTATAATGATTAATCAATTTTGTCTTATGAACAACAGGCCAGTCATCTCCTCGTTCATCATGTCTCAAACGCCATAGTTTTTGGTGTGGATCAGCTTTAATGTGACGATTCATCCAATCACAGGCATTTACCTTTGCTATTGCCGGTTGATCTATAATAAATTCAACATCACTTTTTAATGTTGATTTGGCTTTAGACATCAGGGGTTGGAAAAGGGGTTCGAGTTCATAGTAAGTGTGCATTTGTAAAGGTTTGCCACCATTCTCTAGTGTATAGTAAGCCAAATCAACTCGATGAGGGTCCATTGTGTTATGACCAATTTTCGCACAGGCATTACTAATCAAATTTTTTTCACGAAACAGGCCAACTAATGAAGGAATTAAAACCTCAACATAACCACTGAAATAGTCACATGAGCAACCATATCCTTCTACATATTTATTAATTTCATTGTAATTATTTTCATTTAACGCATCGTACACGCAAGGTGCCTTGGTATCAGATGGAACATTTGTTCTATATAAAGCGTTAGTAGTTGTGGTGGTCGTGGTGGTGGTGGTGGTGGTTATGTCTAGAGAGGAAGAATTATTATTAAGGTGAACATGGATACAAGAAGGTTCCATTCCTTCTATATTCGTTACTGTTTCAGGAACAGAACATTCTACACATATGCCTTCTTTGACTGGATTAAATTTAGATATGTCTACAATATTCAGATCATGAATCCATCAAACTTTTTTGCATCCGTTACCTATAGTAAGTTTGGACGTGGATTGATCACAATGTTTTCCACTAAATAATCCATGAGTTGTACATTCACATGTGAAATTGTAATCTTGCCATATTAATTTACCTAATGTGGTTGAACGTACTGGAGCTGTAGGTATTTTTAGGGGATTAGTAGGAGATATTTCAAACCAATATCCATCCTGCCAGGAGGCACTAGCTGGCAATATTTCAATTACCTTCTTTAGAATATAAAGGATAAGGAAAAAATATACAACACTGATTTAGTTTCATACCTTCCCACACTTTACAGGCTTGATGATGATTGTCATCCTGATGATGTCCATATGTTGATAAAATTAATAATGGATTATTATCTAATGCATCATCATCGCTTTCAGCCTGATCAATATACCATTCTAATGAAGATATATTTTTTTGTCTTGTTATACCATAGTGAAATAACTTTCTTTTTCTTTGTATCGCCTCACCTCCTATAATTATTGTACATATAAATAAGTAAATTATTATAAGAAAATAAATAATAGTTATCATTTTTATTTATTTCCTTTCATTGTCATATAATGTTCACGTGGTGAATCATAAATAGAATTCTCATTCATATATATAGTGGCTGAAGGCAGAGAATGAAAAGAAGGTGAAGAAGAAAAAGAAGAAGGAGGAGGAAGAGGAGGAGGAGGAGGGAGAGGGGGTAGAGGAGGATAGGGGGAAGATTAGGGGGTAGAGGAGGATAGGGGGGAAGATTAGGGGGTAATGAATAGGATGCCATTATTAATGGGGTGGATTCTGATTGTGTATTACTACTAGTTGTTAAAGTCATAGTGTTAACTGGAGTTGTTGTAGTAGTAGTAGCATTACAATAGTGTTTATAACAATAATGATATAAACAAATGGTTATTATAATATATATAATTAATATGGATATAAGGCATATACATAAAATAATAAAATATTGATCTATTATTGACAAATAATATAAGTCTATTATATGTAGTTGACTATTGGGATTATTATTGTTCTCAATTATTTTTTTCAGGAAATTAGTAGATTGATGTGTATTTATTAGTATCTTATTTAGATGTGAAAATACCGTATTATAATTATAAAATAATCTTAATCCATCAGATGATGTTTCTGAAAAATTTGAAAAGGCATAGCATGCCCTATTTAATTCTAATAAACTAACACCCGGATATAATATATGTTGTTGATATAAGCGATGACTAATATTACCACCACATAATATGTTTAATTTTATGATATTATTAATAGAATAAATCCAAATTCCAGGTACAATAGGTAAAAATATAGGATTGAATTTTTGTGTTAATTTATAATTACATAATTCTAAAATAGCCTCATCAGATTGATTAAAAGCAGCACAAATACAATTGTGAGATTTGTGTGAATTTAAATTAAAATATGAAAAACTAATGATGACTAAGGTACTATTAATAACATCAAAGTTTTCCTTTGACATTACCATATACCAATATTCACTTTCAATTTGTAATACCATTAAGTACTTGTTATCTTCAACTTCTAAAGATGCACTCCATTTTTCGTTAACATTTGTATAAACTGGTATTACTGAATACAAAAATCCATGATTAGGTGGATTATTGGTGGTAACTATGGGAAAATAAACTACTAATAAAAACCTGTTATCAGTATAATATACTGACACCCGGCAGAGTTTATAATAAATTGACATTAAATCATCAATTGATGAATCATTAAAGATCAATTTTTTTCGATTTCGAATCTGAATTAAGTCATTTCCAAATGGTAAACGATTGAAAATATATCTTGAGAGTATTCCTGTAGAATACATTAAATCTAATTCTACTTCTGTGTGTTCAATGTCTGATATAATTGTATTTATGGTACTATGTATAAAACTGATATATACACACAATTCTCTATGATTTAATTCTGTTTTGTTAATTGAATTTAACATTTCAATTGTTTCCTTGAAAAAAATAATTTGTTCAGAAATAATTTCTTTATGTGGATATTTCCATACAAAATGATCATTGGATATTATTGTATCAGAATTTTTTTAAAATTTATATTTTTTTATAAGTTCTTGTTGTCGATTAATAATTCGAATAAGTTTATAAATTCCATTAAATGTTTCAAAAGGACATTTTTGCTTACAACTATTCAAAAGAGTTAAAAATTGATTGAAAATGTTTTCATAATTTGTAAAGTTGAAGCTATAGAACAATCTTTCCTGTGAATCTACTAACAGTGTTTTATACTGGCGGGCAAAAGCAACACCAGGTTTGATAATAACTTCAAGTTCATTACTATCCACACTCCCTGATGCTATTAAAATTATTATGAATGCTAACATTTTTTTAAACATAATTTTAAGTTTTTTTTTACATAAAAAAATGGATATGAATTTTAACTGGCATAAAAAACCATCAAATGTTTTTGTAGCCTCTCCACCTAGTTCACAAATCGTATTTCAGTATAAAGACGAAGATGATGTCCATAAAACATGTACACTTTCAATTAAAGAAACACTCAACACTCCTGGAGGGGATGTAATTATAACTTGGGCCAATCGTAAATACATTAGTGACCTATTCAAGCTAAAATTAAAATCATTAACTTCTTTGGAATCAACTTTTACAGAGCACCAACAAAAGGAAGAAGATACACGTATTGTGGGATGTCTTCCAGTGGTTCTTCTAGATATATCTACAACAGAAAATAATCTTATTCTAGATCCCCGTAGATTAACTAATTTGTTTATTCAAATCATAAGTCGAGTGATCCCCATTGAAACTATCCTTCCACCAGAATTAGTCAGGGAAGTTAACATGACGTTTTATATACGTGATACTAACATTTTTTCTTCCTAGACATGGTGTGATGACTAACATTCCAGATCTTATATTTTCCGCTCTTAATACACTGGAAACTGAAAATATATAGGAATTAGGCGATAATGGAGAAAAATTAAGCCATGAATTGCTATCAATATCATGTATATTTAAATTCTTGATTCCCAAATTACAAAATATATTTATTTCTTCACACAGAAAAAGAAATATTTCTGGTAAGATAAAAAGTGGAAAATTCAAAATGTCTCCTGAATTCCAAAAAATACTTAATGAAAATAATTTATTAAATAAAATTGAAAAGTGGTCAGAAAATTCTCTTAAATTTATATCTGACAAACTTCGTGAATATTCCGTATTTTTTCTAAATAAACTGGGCGATGTAAATGATACAAATATATGGGCAGTTAAAGAATTTATAAATGTTGCTCAAAAATCTAAAACCATCCCAATCTATTTTAATGAAAATATTACTTTCCGCATCATGATTCATGCCATTGGTGAAATATTTCATTCTCTCTTTACAGATATATTGCCAAACGAGTCAATGGAATCAGCAATTCATGGCGCACTATATCACATGGTTTATCTCCATGATTTAAAACTATTGGATACTTTTAAAAAATATTTATATATTCCTATTTTATACCGCCTAATATATTCTTGCTATAAAATTAATTCACGATTCATAAAACCATCACTTGCATATTTATCTGAGAACCATAGTGATATATATCACAGTCTATTAGAATATCAAAATAAAAATCCTTTATGGCAAGGAAATGAGAACACTGACCTGATCGCGTGGATGGAGATCAAGTGTGGATCGGCTCTGTCTCATTGCCTCACAGAGCGAGAAATATCTGAATGATGAAAAGTTTATGGATGCTTTATATTGGACAGTTTATGACATACCAGGACAAGCTTTAGACTATTATATAATTTTCCTCCTAATTGTATACAAAAATAGCTTATCCCTCAGAAATATAAAGTTAGGCAATACCATGAGCATAGAAAATAAAACACTAAACTGTAAAAATCTAGTATCTCCTTTTTTCCGTATATTTGTATGTTTTTATGATTATATACAAAATATTCCACCTCATCTCATTACGGTGAATATATTAAATAGTTCCGAATTTGGAGAATTACCACAGTACCGTCACATTATCATTACAGCATTAAGCAACTTTTTTAAGGGAAACGAAGATATATTTTCGTCACTATTAAAAGATTAAAACACAAATTTAAAAAATAATTCACAAGCACAAAAATATTGGGATGACATTAACAACCCATACCCACAGTTTCACTGAAAAAAAACACACATTGACATATATCACAGTCTGTTATAATATATAAAAAAAAAATCTGTTTTGGTAAGGAAATGAGAACACTGACCTGGTTGCGTGTGGAGAGCAACTGTGAAGAATGTGTGGAGGGGCTCTGTCTTGTATATAGCCTGACAGGAAACTGTCATCATCTCATTGAATCCCATTTTCTATTTGAGTCCTCCTCTCTCTCTCTCTCTCTCTCACTCTCTCTCTCTCGCTCTCTCTCTTTCTCTCTCTCTCTCTCTCTCTCTCTCTCTCTCTCTCTCTCTCTCTCTCTCTCTCTCTCTCTCTCTCTCTCTCTCTCTCTTTCTCTCTCTCTCTCTTTCTCATTCACTCTCTCTCTCTCTCTCTCTCTCTCTCTCTCTCTCTCTCTCTCTCTCTCTCTCTCTCTCTCTCTTTCTCATTCTCTCTCTTTCTCATTCACTCTCTCTCTCTCTCTCTCGTTCTTCTTTTCTTTTCTTCCACTAAAATTAAACTAAATTATAAAATATCTTCCAGACAGTCAGCAGCGAGAATTCCACGTGGTGTATAAATTCCACCGTCATAACCACAAATAAGTAAACAAGTACATTACAATAGTTTTATATAAGCATATCCATATAGAGCTATGTCTTTATTAGATGCATCACGTGACAGTTGGGCCATTTTAATAAAGCTTTAACGGTTCATTCCTTCAAGAAAACTTTGATGAGCTCGTTCATTTATTTTGCCGACAATCTGCCATAAATGATCGATTGAAAAACGAGATGATTCAGACTGAATCATACATTTTATAGTATTATTATTACTTACACTAGGAAATATTTTTTCAACAAAATCAACATAGGATGGTGTAGGTTGACGAATAAACTGTAGCAAATCATTATAAGATATCGAAAAAACGTTTTGAGTTTTAGTTATTTTATGACAAATCTTTCTAAGATGAATGAATATATCATATGCTCTCGAGGAAGATTCAGTTATAGCTAAACGATACAGAGCTCCATGAATTTAATTTCTATTAAGACCATATAGGTAATATAACATTAAAATTTCATCAAGATCAAAAGCTAAACGTAGACTACCTGGTAAGACAAAATTTGTACGAGGATGGAAAAGAATAACGGCTTCAGCTTCAGAAGCCACATTATGACTTACTGGAATAACTTGCATGGCATCACCATCGAAGTCGGCATGATTACCATGCACAATGCTAGTGGGGATAGCCATGACTGGATAGATCCAAAAAGCTTTCACCCGATGCAAGGTAAAATTTCTATCATCAAGTGTAGGATAACGGTGGGGAAGAACATACGTGGACAATCTAGTCGTCTCCATACACTAATAGGAAGAATACATTCATCTGGTTCAAGTTCATTACAGGGGGTAATAATGACGCGGACTGAACCAATGTATCGTTTATTGTGTCCATGTTGACGTATAGAAGAAAATTTACCACTTTTCATTCGACTCAACACTGATCCATAACTCGTTTAAACTTTACTCATATTTACACTAGGATCTGAAATAAGTTTTTTGTAAAACGGCAATGATCGTTGATGATTCATAAGGAAGGCTAAAGGTGGAATTAACCGGTGAATTCCATTCGATAACTTTATATGCACCCTATAATTGAGTTCATTAGGATCATTTCTTATTTCAATTTGTGATTGGGTTGTAAGTCGCTCAAATAATATTCTTGGGTTTCTAAAGAGGAATTTATCATGAGTGTTATTATTATCTGCTTTTGATGAGCTATTTCCTTGCCAAATATGATTAAGGTAAATTCGAAATTCAGCATATGAATGTTCATATTTTGTTTGGCACGCTTTACATTGCCATCCACCTGTTGTTGGACGAAAAATACGGTTTCTCACTTTAAGATAACGAAAAAGTAGGACAGATTGACTGACTAAATGCTATGAAA
This sequence comes from Procambarus clarkii, assembly GCF_040958095.1. Lineage (NCBI taxonomy): Eukaryota > Metazoa > Arthropoda > Malacostraca > Decapoda > Cambaridae > Procambarus > Procambarus clarkii. The sequence continues at coordinate 26,577,922 of NC_091166.1, read as the reverse complement.
TATTTTAGATCTGTCTTAACCAGTTGGTTTGTTAATTTAGATATTCGTATATACTTATACGATATATTTTCATTTCCAATATTTTGTTTTCCTTTTATGTTGCTTTCAAAATTAGTAGATTTGGATTTAATGTTGCAAATATTTAATACAATGTCATCATAAGTTTCTAATGAAATTGTTAAGGGTTTTATTGGATAATATGATTGTTGTTTTTGTCCCAATTGGGAAACTTTTTTACCCATGAAAGCTTTTTCGATATTTAATGATGTATTTTTATATCCCCTAATAGGCATTAACCATTTGTAAGAGGTCATTATAGTGAAAGAGTGTTAGTATTTATGAAAAAATATTACACCGCATTCCTATATAAAGTACAGTACCCTTCCTTCTGATATTATTTATTCTCTGACTCCCAAACCTTACAATGGTTAGGAAGAATCCCACTCAAACTAAAGCTTCAGCATCAGTTATGGACATAGCAGCAATTGCTAATCAACCTGAAGTGGTTGAATTAACTAACAAGAAACAATCACGCAAAAGGAAATCACAATCTCCTAAGGCTCTATATCGTAATTTAATGATTATTAATGAAGAACAGGAAGACGAAAAATATTTAATTACATACAATTCAGGTAATAGGAAACTGAAAACCAAGGAAGAAATTATCCAAAAATTGGATGAAACTTTTCATGTATTTAAAGAAAGTCAAAGAGAAGAAAGTAAATACCACATCATTGCAGGGCATGAAGATAAAAAAATGGACAAATGTGAAAGTATTTTGATTAAGTTTTACAAAAAAAAACATTGCCACCACTACAAGTATCAATTCCAAATGTACCCATTCCCGAAGTTGTGGTAATGGAACCTGATGAAGGAAAAGAAATTTCGGCTTCAGAGTTATCAGTAGAAGAAGAATCATCGCAAGCACTATTTATATCTCCATCAACATTCACAGCAAAAACAGACGCTAACCTTATCCAAGATCCATTATGTTCATCAGAAAAAGTTGTTTTTAACACCCCTCCATCTTCACCATCACCATCATTTCCTTAGGTGCTTTAATTACTGCCACCACCACCACCACAACAACCACCACCAACTCCAACTTTATCCATCCCCCCCTCCCCCCCCCCCCAAAAAAAAAGTGGTAATAGAACAGATGATGATGGAAAAGAAGAAAAAGAAGAAGAATTTAAAGCACTATATATCTCATATCATTGTTCCATTTTGATCACCATCATAATTCCCTTAGAAACTTAAAATAGAATATTAAAAAAATTGTATAAACTATATGAATTATACAATTATAACTATAACCACCATAATATAATAAAAAAAAATATAACTTATTTTTTTTCCTAATGTATATATATATAGCTTACCATTTCATTCACCATAATTTAGTTCAACATGTTGAAGAACAAAATAGACATAGGACAGATTACATCACTATATCAACCTCCTCCAGATGGTTGTTATGCTGGTGTTGTTGTTGATAGTATATTTAAACATAGAAAACTGGCAATAATGAAGAATATTGAAACTATTTTAAAAAGTCTTAATTATCAGCTTCTCTATTTACCATCAAAAAGTAATGAGAATAATGGCACTTATGATGATTTATTAGAGATGTTAGAGATACTTCCACCCAAACTACCAATATATACCAATTCCTTTCTTTTGATTTATGTGACGCATGGTAATGCAAATGGATACAATGAAGACGAAGAGTTACTAAATGTACCTCATTATAATAGTTCACCTCTAAATATCAGGCAGCTAGTCGAACAATTTGAAAATGAAATTAACCGGCCCAGTCTTCAAAAAACATATATATTTATTGTGGTTACTGACAACAGTAGCAGCAAAAAAGACTCCTCAGAATCCTCTTCCTTTGTATCTTTTTATACAAAAGCTAACACTAATGTAATGTATGTTAGAACAGAGACATCAACCACATCTTGTTTAGACAAAATACTCCTAATGAATGCTGACCTAAGATCTATTGTATCAATTATTTTAGGGGAATTAAATTCTCTGTAACACTGTTATGAATATGAGAATATATATCGTTGGGAGTTGAATTTTCCAACTGGCATAAATTATCAGACAGCTTACTGGGACGAATATTAATGTAATAATGTTGTCGACATTGTGGACATGGAACAATAATGGGCAACAGGCTAGGATAGCTATTTATAACATATGCTATGTTGGAATCTTTTCTAAACCGATCATCTTTCTGGCTATATTTGGCCAGTTTGTGGAATATTCGCCAATAAAATGGGCCCCAAAATTTTGTACCCATACGCTGAGGCAAAGGATATGTTTTTGTGGTAGCTGTCGTATAATGCAATGAACCGGGTGGAAATTTAGATGTGGCTGTTGAAATGAAAGATAATTCGCCTTCAACAAGAGGTACTGCCCCATCAGCTTCTAGTTTATTCAGAAGATCTACCAAATTTGAAACTCCATTAATGCAAAAGTTTGTCTGAAAAAGTTGTTGTAAATATTTTAAGCGACTGATATCATTTGTTATATAGGTTTCTAAAGCAAAGAATGAAGGCTTAATTTTATATTTATTATTATTCTTAATGTTACTGGTAATAATAGACTGGGCCTCGAATAAGAAAATATTATGAAGTTCCTTGGGACTTTTTAGTTGGATACCATTATTATCTCTGTCATCATCACCATCTTCATCATCTACATAAACCACCATATTGACGACTGTTTGAAGTGTATATAAAAAGGATGAAATTAAGATATTATTGGCGGACTGAATAGTTGATGAGTTGGTTTGATAAGAAGGGTTTAGAGCTTGAATGTAATAATCTAAGATTATTGAAAACGTATATAATATAAATGTTGGTAAACATAAAATGGCTGGAAATTTTACGTTCCTTTTATTATCAAAAAACAGTTTATAATTGAAAAGACACTGCTGTTGCTGCTGCTTTTCCATTTTTTGTATTTCTCTAAAAACAATATTAATGTTTAATGATAATTTGTACATGACCCTGGTAACGGGAATATCTTGAGGTTATATTGAGATGATTTTGGGCTATTTAGTGTTCCCGTGGCCCGATCCTAGCTAGACCAAGCCGGCAGTGACAGCTGACTAACTCCTAGGTACCTAATTACTACTAGGAATCAGGGTGAAATAAACTCTTCCTAATGTTTCTCGCGGGCACCCGGGATTTCGATCCAGTGTGCTGTCAACTCAGCTGCGCGGAACAATTTTACTTCTTTAATTTAAATATGAAGTGGAGTATTTTGAAAAAAGTTTTTTTTTTATGAATTATCCTAAATAAAAACAATAAGCAATGACTGTATTTTTAATAATAATATTATTATTTATAACAGTTATAATAATTATTTAGTTATGTAAAAGAGGAGAAAGAGGAGGAGACGAAGGAATAGATGCAGCAGGTGGAAGTGTAAGTGGCAGTGAAGGAGGGGGAGGAGGAGGAGGTGAAGGAACAGATGCAGGTGGTAGAGGAAGTGAAGGACGAGGAGGAGGAGGAACAGATGCAGATGGAAGAGGAAGTGAAGGAGGAGGAGGAACAGATGCAGGTGGTAGAGGAAGTGAAGGAGGAGGAGGAGGAGGAGGTGAAGGAACAGATGCAGGTGGTAGAGGAAGTGAAGGAGGAGGAGGAGGTGAAGGAACAGATGCAGGTGGTAGAGGAAGTGAAGGAGGAGGAGGAGGTGGCGGCAAAGGAACAGATGCAGATGGAAGAGGAAGTGAAGGAGGAGGAGGAGGAACAGATGCAGGTGGTGGAGGAAGTGAAGGAGGAGGTGAAGGAACAGATGCAGGTGATAGAGGAAGTGAAGGAGGAGGTGGCGGCAAAGGAACAGATGCAGGTGGTAGAGGAAGTGAAGGAGGAGGAGGAGGAGGCGACAAAGGAACAGATGCAGATGGAAGAGGAAGTGAAAGAGGAGGAGGCGGAGGCGGCAAAAGAACAGATGCAGATGGAAGAGGAAGTGAAGGAGGAGGAGGAGGAGGCGGCGAAGGAATAGATGCAGGTGGAAGAGGAAGTGAAGGAGAAGGAGGCATAGGAATAGATGCAGGTGGTAGAGGAAGTGAAGGAGGAGGCAAAGAAATTCCTCAAGGCCTATTACAATCTTCTTCAATTAGTCAAATAGAAAATTCTGGGCCTCAGGAACTGGTACAATTCTCTATGACTCAAACAGGGAAATAATACAACATTAGGAAATCAATTTTAGAATCACTATTCCTCCCTTTTATTGAGGAAGATATAAGAACAAAATCAGGTTTTTTCATTGTTCCTACATTACCATTATCATATAATCTTAAGAATAAATTAGAAATTGAAAATACCTTAGTAAAACCTTTTAATACCTTTCTTATTAATTATAATAATGCTTACAAATATTGGCATAATAGTGAATCTTTTCACATAAATAAAATATTGCAAAATTGTGTATATGATAAAGGATATTATTCCCAAAACCCAATTGTTTTAATATTTCCATGGAATATTTCAGATAGTGTTGACGTTACTGATATGAGTGAAATACGAGATGTCCAGTTAAATAATCATATAGAATCAATACGAGTAAGATCACAAAATGAATCCAAACCAATTTACATGAATTGACTCTGGATATCATGTACCCATGCAGCCAGTCAAGATTTATTTATACAGGGATTTTCAAAATATGATTTCCCAATGGAAGAAGATTCATTACCGCCATTTGTGGTAATGAAACTTGAACTTCAAGAAGGTAACAATGAAGTGGAATTTAAAATTGAGACTAGGAACATTATATTTAAAAATATTAAATTGAACATTAAGGTAGAGGGGTCTGAAGATATGGATATGGTAGAAGAGGTGGAGGAAAAAAAAGGAGAAACTGGAGAAGGAACCACCATTTTCATATAATCCCAATAGACCATTATATACTACTACAGTTCGTTCTCTTCTTTCCTTCCTTCAAAAATATCAATTATCCTCCTCTCTTTTTAATGATGGTAAATTATCATATTATTTTTTAATAAACTTGAATCAAATTCAAATTTCTATAAAGGGTATGATACAAAAAATCTAATTATATTAATATTTCTGTGGAATAATAATAATTTCATACCTGACACTTATAAAAATATAAACGAGGTAGGTGATATTAAATTAAAGAATCATATTGAAGCACTACAAATAATAGAACAAAATGAAGGAGAGCAGTCATGTACCTATGCCAAATGTCAGGATGAGATGAGATTGTTCAACCTCTCCCCCTACTCCTGTTAACCCCAAAATACTATTTGAAGTACCCCACCCCATTCCCTTTCTTCCTCCCAAAAATGTATCATGTATAACATAGGCGATTTTTTATTTTTTTGGCTGGAACCAAGTACATTATCAAATAAAATTTTAGTATATTATAAAAAATAGATACAATTATGTCAAATCAAAATCCAGTTTAAAGTGATACAGAAGAGATGGAGGAAGATGATTCAGATACTTCACTGGAACTGGAAGAAATGAATTACCCCTCAACTTCAACTTCTACTCCAAAGACAAAAAAATCAAAGCTAAATCGAACCAGCACGACACAGGATGATGATGATTCACTGGAAGATTTTACAACTTCAACTCCCCCAAAATCAAAGTCAAACCGAACCAACACCCGTCAACGAACACGGGGAACCTCACCAGGCCCAGACACCAGAAGATCATCTTCGGATATTGGATATAACAAACGTATATTATTTCAATTTAAATATTCTATGACGATGAATGATGTGGTAAAAGAGTGTAAATATAAGGTAATAGTATCTGAAAATATAAATCACATTACATTTAACAAGAAATTCTTCACATTTGTAAATTGTAAAACTTAACCATTAAGATTGTTAATTCACCAGTATATTACATTATCAATGTATAGTATTATAAATACCAATTATGAACCCAGATCCCGTGGTTCATGTTATCAAGCTGATGGCTCCTATCTTTTTCCCACGTCGTTTTGTGGAGATTTGCTCATTATCCGAAAAATATATGACATTGTTGGCCTGGGAGGAATCGGTAGAAATCTTAAATGGAAGATAAATCCAGCTCATGTTTCAGATAATGGTATTCTTTCAAATTATTGTGCACAATATATTGAAAAAATTAATAAATCAGCTTCTAGAAACAGTGAAAATAAAAATATATTCATTTATATAAAATTACTAACTAATTTATGGACATTTTTAACTGTACAAAAAGATAATGAGTGGCAAAATGCTCTTAGAAATAATCTTATTGATGAAATTGGAAAATTAAGTAAAATAATGAAAGCAACATACAAAAATATTTATAAAGTAGGTTTTTGTGTTGAAAAATCTCCAATAGATTGGAGATTCTAGTGGAGATAAAATCTCCACCAGAAAATTTTGCCAAATATTTAGATGAAGTAAGAAATATGAAACACTTAAATTGTAATGTTAGTAAAATGTCTAAGGAAGAAGCGATAGAACTTCATTTTTCCCTATTACAAAAATTTAATGATATTATAAAAACTGATACTCATATGTATGAAATTCAATATTATCTGGCATATATACCACCAAATCATTGGAAGGAGTCTCAAAATGAGAGTAATGAAGTTAAGGGAGAACAAGTTTTTTATAACAATTTAAACCAGTTAAACTTTAATCCATATACATGCAAAATATCTATTATGTAAATCCCGTTTTCATTTAATCAATTTCATCACATCCACCTATAATTGTTGGGATATAAGTAGAGGTAGTAGATATTGGAAAATTAGTTTACATATTATTTTGATTGTGGGGTGCTTTTTTTTATTGTAATAAAAAATAATAAGCATAATGACTACATCACTGAAATATATATACCAAATTAATAATAATTCTTCAGAAAATAATTTGTTAACTTTGACATTCAACCAAAATAATACTTATATTGATGATTTATATCCAGGTTTATCGGAATCATCTTGTAGGTTAGCTCTCAATCGATTAATTTATATAATGTACTCAATAACAAAAAATATAGATGAGGTTAGTATTAGTAATCATCAAGTTCAATTTTAAAGTGGGCACAATTCTGAAATTTTCATCCAACAAATATATTATATCGCTGGTTTAACTACTAAACCAGCCTCAAATTTAATTAGTTATCATACAATTAAATATGATCCAGAAATGTTTATTAAAATATTAAAACAAAAGGCGCCTCAATCTTTCAAATTACTACAACGTTTTGATTCGAAATTAATTTACTTTTCTCTTCTTACAAATTTATGGCATACTCTTCTCATGCAAAAAAACACAAGACATTAACATAATAAAGAACAGTATTATGCATCATCTTATAAATAATTGTTTTTATAATGAGGACCAACCAATAATTGAATCTGGAATACTTGACATATACACACCTTTTTACAGTCCTATGCATATCAGTAAATTAATTAACCGAGTCATTGAACCTTACCATAAAAATACAAATAATATACATATTATAGAAACTAAAGATCTTACTCATTTACATTATGAACTTGTGATATCTTTACATAAAAAAACAGATATTGTATCTAATAAAATAACGGCAATGGTAGCTTTCTTACCTAATAAATATAAAAATAATCATAACCTAATAAGATCTTTTCCCTATAAATTAATCAAAGATAATCCTTCAAATATATTAAAGAATATTTTAACTAATTATAAATATTTCTATACAAAAAATAGAGAAATAATGTTGACGAAAAACAATAAAATTCTGAACAAAAAAGTAGAAGTAGAAGTAGGAGTAAAAGTAGTAGTAAAAGTAGAAGTAAAGAAGTAAAAGTAGTAGAAGTAAAAGTAGTAAAAATAAAAGTAGAAGTAGGAGTAGAATTAGAAGTAAAAGTAGTAAACGTAAAAGTAGAAGTAGAAGTACAAGTGTAAGTAGAAGTAAAAGTAGTAAAAATATAAATAGAAATAAAAGTAGAAGCAAAAAAAGTAGTATACCAGGCAATAAAAATCGTGGAAATATAAATATGAAAAAATACGTCAAAATAGTAGTAGTAGTAGTAGTAGTAGTGGTAGTAGTAGTAGGAATAATAGTCCAACAAATTCGAGTTCAAGGTCAAATCAACCTAAAAAGAAAAAAGAGATCAAATTTTAAATAATAGAGTGAGTAAAAAATCCCAAAGCAGAAGCCCTCTAAAAACTATTTATTTTAAACCAAAAAATAAAAAAAATACTAAAAAAGGATTGAAAAGTATAATAAAAAGTAGAAGATGGGATAACAACATTAATTATTTGGAATACAAAAATTAAATATTTTCGTATAATTTTCCATACCACTTATAATAAATAATAATTTGGAATACAAAACATATATATAATAATAAAGATCTTTTTCAAATTTAAATAATTTTAAAATAATATGTTTCATAACTATAAGATGATGATAAGATTTTTCAGTCATAATTATAGAAGTTTCATTATCATGTTTATTTTTATTTTGAATATGTGAAAATACTTCTTCATCACTCGATGCAAGTTGAACAGGAATCCTATTATGTTTAATTAGATACACAAGAAATCTAAATTGATTATGTTCATAAATATTACTAGTTATAATTTGTATTTTTTTTGTATATTCAATCATGTTTTCCAGTTCAATAGTAATATTATAACATAATATTACATAAAAATATATTTTACGATCAATTATGCGTAACATTCCGGATTCACAATTGATCTCCCCAATATCACCAGTTTTAAAACTCCAAATACCTCTTTTGGATAAGAAAAAGTCTCCACCATCATTTCCTTTTCCAGTAATCCTTGAATATTCTCCGGCCACCATAGGACCACTCACTACAACTTCCCCTCTAGGAAGCGGCTTATCTGTCGTTTTAAAATCTCCTTCAATCCAATCAATTAATGATAGTTTTACTCTATAATTAGGATCACCACAATGTAATACATCATCACTTTTGTTGCTGCTAGTAATACAAGCCGTAGTTTCTGTGGTACCATACCCTATTATTACTGAACAATTGAATAGCGTTCAAAGCTTTTGGTATGACTCTTTTGAAATTAAATCACCTCCAATGATAACTGTCATCAATCGATTACCAAAAAACTGCTCACATATTTTCCGTAAAATATATTTATCCCAAACATGAGCAATCCATTTCAGTTTAAAAAAATTTTCAAAGGCAATGTGATCCCAAATTGAATAATTATTTTTTGTAATTCCATTCATTATGTATTTTAACATAGAGGATACAAAAAAAAAACACAAGTAGGTTGAGCTTCAATAAAATCCCCATGACATCCTTCCAAGATCTGCGGACTTTTGTTAGTTAATGTAGAAGGTGAGGAATAGGCAATTGTAATATTCATAGCAATACAAGATAATTCAATTATTAATTCTGTGACATAAGCCAATGGAAGATATGCTAAGTATAAGTTCCCCAATTGTCAATAATCAGCACGAATACAAAATGCTGATACCGCAGAGAAAATATTACCATGAGTTAACTTCACTCCTTTAGGTTCGTCAATAGTACCACAGGTATACATAATAAATGCCACATCACTCTCATCAATATATTTAATGTTATCCTTACATATATCCTCATTTTCTTTGCCGGCAAATATTAAACTATAATATGAAATTGTTAAAATTGTCACTCGTTTTATATGGTGAAACTGTTGGTCCTATTTTATTGATATGATCATCTAAGATAATCTATTTGAGGACAAGTAGGTAAAATTTCTTTTTGGAGTTTAGCTAATAATGGTCCACAAGAGGTAATAATAATTCGAATTTCTGTTTCCAAAAGAGAATTAATAATTGTTTTGGGGGGCAAGTTTGTTGGAAGACTGACGACAATTGCCCGTTGTCTAAGGCATCCAAGAGCTGCAATAAGCCATTTTTTCTGGGTTTCAGCATATATGGCAATCGATTGTTGTTGATTCACCCTATTATCATTATTATTATTATTTTTATTATTAAAGTTAAAATAATTGTTTAAACCAATGCCGAATTTAATTACCAATTCATTAACCTCTTGATAAGACTGGTATATATATTTTCCTAGATTAAATTTTTCTACACATTTGTTTCCACCAAATCCTTGTCTTTTTTCTAAAAGCTGTCGAGTACCTAGACAATCATCTAAACCATAATTGGCAGCAGCAAATTGTAGAATAGAAGGGGCTGTAATTGCTTGAGATTTTATTAAATTATTAACTAGAAAAAATCCATTATATCTTCCTCCCTTTTTGAAGCTCATATTTAGAAAAAAAAATTGTCTTGGTTTCTTATTATATTTATATATATATATATATATATATATATATATATATATATATATATATATATATATATATATAAAATACAGATTCAGCACTTTGAGATTTGGGGAAACGACAATTTATATCATTACATTATTATTAGTTGTTTTACACTAATCAAGTGTTGACCACTCACTGAAGGTCCCAACACAATCCTGACTTCTCATCCTTTCCCTCCTTATCCTCGTCCTCTTTTCCTTCTTCTTACTAATCACTTTCCACATTGATATTAAATTTAATTCTATCAAATGGAACTAGGTCATTAATATTTTTAGCTAACAGCTTACATTCCACCTCATTATTACCGTCCTGAAGCTCAAAATCTGATCATTGTAGTAATAACCAGTGGCTGCATGCTCAATTTCCTCTTTAGAGAGAGCTAAGTCATATGACATATGACATTCTACAAGACTAGGGTCAGCCTTTTGCAGTTCACTCAAGGTGGTACCCATGCCTTGGGCAGATGTGGCAGGAGATAATGGTAGACTCTCCACTGTGTCCTCGGCCTTGTCATCGAGTCGGGCCATGAACGTATCCACAAGGTCCACTTGGTCACAAAGCAGCTTTAAGATTTTAAATTATTTGGGATGTGGTGGTAGTTTATAAATTGACTTCATACACAGTTTAAATGTAGATATGATAAATAAAACCCAGTAGGCTCAGAAATCTATATTGGTTGATTAAATGGGTAAAGGGAAAGGAGTCAACTCCCAAAATAATGAAAAACATTTGCTTTCTCACTAGCAACAACGAACAACGAGACAAAATGTCATATAAATTAAGACCTCACCCACCTTCCCCCCCCCCCCACCACTTCTCTCTACCAGGAGAGTAGCACCCAGAGCCCTCCGTCAGACCTTCAGTTTGTGGCTCCAGTGTGCCTCATCCACATCGTGCTCAACCTGCTCCCAGCCACACACACCCACCGCTCCACAACACATTCAGTATCCATCTATCTTTTGACCACTCAATAAGCAACATACTGGTCGTCCTACTTCTGGAGGATTCACAGTAAGATTAAAGTTGTATTATTATTATTATTATTATTATCCTTTTGTCATATATATATATATAATCCATTTAATTATTAAAGGTTTAAAACACTTTAGTGCACAAAAAAGTGAATGTCCCCAAAGCATTTGCTATCCCACCACGAAGTAAATAAACACGAAGATGACTCGCCGTGACACCCAAACAGAAAGTAAATGTTCATACTCTTTCGTTTGTTGCCAGCCTCACAGTCATCCTACAGCGCTTATTTTGATATCACTGAACTCGCAATAAAATTTCCCACCCAGACATATGCGTATCAATGTCTAATTATGTTCCCCACGAGTGTGGGAACTGGGCGAAGCGTTAGCCGTGATTTCAGCAGCGACGACACTGTTGTGATTGTACCCATGAGCGTAAAAAGTTTTTACTTTGCTCATGTTTTTCAAGTTTATACTTGTTTCACACCGTTGTTTTTGGTTTGTATAGTGCTCGGAATAAAATTCTCTACACAGACATATGGATATAAATGTAGAATCATGATCGCGGCCAACACAAGAGTGTGTGGAGTGCCCGATTACCCTCGTTGTGTCACCAATTCAATAGTCTCTCCTCTAAGTTACAATACATTGCCGTTTTCTCAATTAGGCACTGTGCCTATTAGAGAAAACAAGAAATTTAATGGCAAACAAATTCATACAAACCCCAAGTCGATCGAGTAGTATATACCCACTATAACACGGTCCGTAAATGTACGTCGTGATCCGACAAGCGCTTAAATAAACCTTCCCGTAAATCCAAGTGAAGTTCTCAGAAAAGTGTTAATTAATTAAATTTAATTTTCAAATTATTGAACTGTACATTTTTTTTCTGCCTCGTTTTTCTCTGAAATGATATACTTTCATTATGAAATAGGCAATTTTTCTAATAAATTATGGTAATTTTCCTTTTTTTTTTTTACAGTTAAAGATGGTGTGTTGTTCATTATGCAGAGATTAAATAACTCTTGACTGTCCCATTTGGTGTTTATAATGGATTTGCAGAAGAAGAAAAAAACAACAACAAAAAAAAGTTGAAAAAGAAAGATCATGATATACAGAAAAAAACTGATATTGATCTAGAAATTTTGTTTATAGAAAACGATAAAGAATTAGATTATAAAGAATTAGATGTTTTGTACCAAATAACACTCTGTTCAAATACATTTTATATCCATATTATTTTTCCAAATCTCTCTCCAGATAACAATAAATGGGTTAAGGATTATTTAATGACTGACAATAAATCAATATCATTCATTAGAATAACAGATATACTTCGCAAGCATGCAAATTCATTAAATAGTGGCAAACTAAAAATGTTGACTGTACTATTTGAAAGTGTTATCATCAAGTCAAGTAATGATGAAATTGATTAAACAAATGTAAAATGTTTCACTATATAAAAAAAACTAATTGGGTTATATTTATATGGCAGAAGAATATTGTAGTATTATAATGCAAAAAAAAAAAATATATATATGACAGTATATTTAACCTTCTTCTACCTTTCTCTTCTTGTAAACTTAAATATGAAACCCAAACTAGTTGAATTATCCATGCTAGATTATGTGTGGATATATTCATGGAATGTTGAAGAACAAGAATTTTATGGGATTCCAGTGCCTCAAAGTCAAATTCAAGATAGTGGTTTAAATCGTGAAAATATAGTACCACAAGACCCTATACGAGTAATTTTTGATACATCAAATTTTGATCACTTAGTTTTAGTTACACAACAACGTGAACTATTTGATCGTTCTATGATATTTTTGTATAATTGTGGGCTGATAGATTATTATACTCTTGAAGCTGAACATAGTCAGAATGGTCATTTGATTATGGGTGAAGCCTCATTGGAAGATTTGCAATTGGAAAAATATCGAGGTTATGCCGCTCGCGTTTTTTGTAAAGTTTATCGTAGGTGTATGGATCTCTTTAACTTTCTAAAATATAACTATCATCCATTTGGTATTAATGCAATGGGTAAATATTTTAATTCATACCAATGTTATTTTGACTGTGAACGACGACACAATCCAAAATTTCAATCTAGGGGTTTATTTAAAGTACATGACAATCAACTTGTTTTTGTGAGTGGGGATATCGACAACTTTTTTCCACCATATCGGATCCTCTCATTTGATATAGAAACTAGTCGGTATGATTTAACTGGTGCCATTCCTCTAGGGGATAGTTCATATGATAGGTTAGTTGCTACTTCTTTTCAGAGAGCAACTGTAATGAATGTCCAATATCCAACTGAATTAAGTGACATAAATACCCTTTTGGTTGTATATTATCCAAATTCTCAAAACAAAAATAGAGAATTTTCCATGATAACTAAACAAGGAACTTCGATCCATGTTGAATTATATTCTTCAGAAAAACAGACTCTTTCTCGATCTTTGTAGTTACTAAGCAAACCTCAACATATTTTCGCTACTGGTTATAACACTGATGGATACGACCATCCATTCCTCTTCAAACGAGCACTATTTCATGGTCTTTTACCTGGACATTTATTTTTCCACACTTACACTTTAAGGTCATATTGTGATATGAGAACCATACCCCATATGACTCCACCTTGGATTTTAGATGTAGATGTTATGATTTGCCGTAAAAAAAAATTTCCAGTTGGTAAGTTTCTTGAACCACCTTCTGATAGTTTAGATGCTTGTGCAGAAGCTATAATGGGCAGCAACAAAGTAGATTTTAATATTGTAGCTATAAATAAAATGTATAAAAATTTAGAAGACAATGGAGAGGAACCGGATAGTTTTTTTTTTTAAATTTTCTAGATTATTGTACTGTAGATGTGGATCTGGTCACTCAATTGAATGGGCACCTTAATACTATTAGAATTACAATGGGTTTATCTCCTATGGGCGACCTTGACCCATACCATTGTCTTGATGCCAGTTCTACAGCTATTGTGAGACGTTACCTTATAAATTTACTTAATTCAATTTATACGGCTCCTATTGACGATCATCTCATTACTAAGGTAAACTTTTATTCACAATCTCAATGGGAAATAGGTCGTATTCTTCCACAAAATCGATACGCTAGACATTCCATCGAACAAAAGGATCATTTGGATACAGGTAGAAAAACACTTACAAAGGCGCTGAAGTTCTTGAACCGAAAATTGGAGTACATTTAGCTTCTAATACTCATTCAATATTTGTTTTTTATTTTTGTTCATTATATCCTAGTTTAATTATTGACTATAATTTAAATCGAGGGTTCGTGACTCGAATTTCACGTTGTCAACTCCCAGAAGTTGATAAAAATTTATTTCATATACTTATTATGGATGAAGATCCTTATTTTGCTTATGTGAGTGTCAAGGTCCAAGAAGGAAAACCATACACTCAATCACCATTACGTCAGATATGTGAAAAATTAGTAAATGAACGAGGTATTATGAAAAAATTAGGAATGACCACTCAAGCTAATGCTCTTAAGATTATAGTAAATTCTATTTATGGGGCAATGGCGGCCATTAAACTACTCGCAGATGAACTGGTCCCATGCATGGTTACTGGTTATGGTCGGTATCATCTTAATCGGGCTCAACATTTTTATACTAAAGATGAAAATGGAATTGGAGAGACAGTTTTATATGGCGACACTGATTCATTATTTCTGAAGGTATCTCGTTCAGCAGGAACTGGAGATGAATTAGCTAATCGTTATAATACTAATCTCAGACAAGATATACCTTCTACATGTTATCTCAAACTAGCTTTCGAAAATGCATTTGGTGTTCTAGTGCTAATAAAAAAAAAACATTATATGGCTATACAAGAAAGACAAGTTGGCAATAAATGTAAAATCAGTGGTTATAAAAAACGTATCAACCTTAGTAATCATCGTGACTTAACAAATTTATTGCAACATGTTCTTATGATTTTACGGGACAATGACCCAGCTCACATTTTTAAGAATGTTAGAAATGAAGTAACACAATGGTTTAATCAAATAATAAATCAAAATGATGATGAGATCAACCACCAGCGCTTTTTGAGTACCATTAAAATTCGACCTCTTCATATGTATAAATCAACTAGTTGCATTCATTATTGCTTGGGAACTAAAATTGAGCAACTTCATCCAGGTACAATAACAGCAGAAGGTGGTACTCATATTTCATACTATACAATGGTACCATTAGTACCAAGGGCTTTAACTTTACCCAAGAGTGTGTGTCTATGTCCAGCTATTACATATAGACCCCAAATACAAATAATTAATCGTTTAATGGGATTAATTTCTGATATAGGCCAAACTGTTAATGCCCTTATTCAGACTGCTGATTCAGAAAATGCGTCTCAATATAGTATAGAAAAGTTAAGCTTGGATTATCAAAAAAATGAAAGATATCAGCTCTATGAAAAACATGTTGCACATGGTTATAGACTTTGTAATCTGAGTGCCTGTGAGCTTTTGTTAAATATTCCTTGCATTGAAATAACTTCAATATGGCCCTCATTTCATTAGGAGTGTTTAGAAAATTCAAAATTTTATATGTCGTCTTTGACTAGAAAACATAAATGGTGGTATACTACTACTACTACTACTAGTAATAATAATAATAATAATAATTATAATAAGAATAAGAAAAAAATTCTGAATGTAATTTTATTTTACGTACAACTTTTCATTATGATAAGACCAAAAGAAAAATGTGGGTGACTCTAGATTCTGATTCTCAATGTCGAAAATTTAGCAATTTAAAAAATATATCACATTTTCTTTCTGGTAATGTAAGCAAACTGACTCATTTGGTACCAACGATCTCAATGGTGAATAGTAGCAATATTAATAATACAGACATTTTATTCTCATTAAATTCTAACTGTTTCGAAGAGATGTTAGCCTTTTTTATTTTTGTTTATAGTTTGGAGTGTGATATGTATGATATAATTATGGAAAATAAACAAAATAAGAGAGATAATGATGATGATCGGTGGTTAATTATATTACCATTTGTCGCCATAAGGCGAGACACATTATATATTTATATTATTTATTTATATTTTATTTATTTTTTTAAAGTCAGTCAGTATATAATTAGGATATCAAAAGCCCATAACTCATTATATCATTTGGACTCTTTCATACAATGAATACCTCAGGATATTATGGTCAATATTTACCTTCTACTACCTATCCGCCAGCAGCAACAACAAACAATAATTCAAGCAAAAAATACAACCTCAATATATCACCAACCAACGACTACAGATGGAATTTATCAATCTCACCCCCCTCCCCCTCAACTTCAAACTGAAGAAAAGTATTATAGCACCCTCAACTTCATCAACGAAGATGAAGAGGTTATGGAAATTATTGCAGAAATGCTGAACAAAGCTTCAAGTTCGAATTATTATATACTTCCCAATGAGCCACCCAATATTCACAAAAAATTGATAACCATCGAAAATTTAAGAGAGTTGAATAAAAACAATATTTTAGAGAAATTAACTAAATTTAAAGAACAATATGAAAAAATCGGTAGTTCTGTATTTGAAGAAAAAATCAAGGCAAATAACCAAAACAACATGAAATATTATAGAATTAACAATGATTATTTAACTAGCTTAACCGTTAAGTTGTTGGAGGTCAAATGTTTTATAGTTTTGGGAGGAACAAAATTTGCCTTAGTACCTAATAAGATTGGAAATATTGAATTCGGTGAAGATATTCAGAAAATATTTGAAGAAAACCTAATCCAACCAATAGCTGAGGCATTAAAAATTTATAAACCTTCCCAGGGTAAAATCTGGAGCACGTCAATGTATATAGATGGTCATAA
The DNA here is from genome assembly GCF_040958095.1 of Procambarus clarkii. Taxonomy (NCBI): domain Eukaryota; kingdom Metazoa; phylum Arthropoda; class Malacostraca; order Decapoda; family Cambaridae; genus Procambarus; species Procambarus clarkii. Next base: position 26,560,734 of record NC_091166.1, on the reverse strand, counting down.
AGATAAACAATGTTCTTTAAAATGTAATGAAATACTTATACAAAAACAGCCACAATTTCAGAACGAGTGTTTGCGTCAACGTATAAATTTAGGTGTTCAATTTTGTCCTTTTGTGGCCAACCCTAAAGAAGATGAAGTTTACATGGGTTCGCCGCTAGGAAATGTTTACATCAAAAATTCTAAAATATATGGGATTGGTCGTAACCGAATCCCTTACTCAAGTGAAACCTTTGTTGAAATTAGAGAATCCCCGTGTCCTGTTAATGCTTTAATTTCATTTGGTTTATCTGAAATTGGAGTTTTTAACAACAAAATAATTCTGTATCTACGTAATTTAGATTCTGTTTTTTATTCAGATGTCCCAGCTAACAATATCCGAAATCAAGCCTCTGATGCAATTAAACAAATTCTTTTAACTAATAATAGCATTAGGAACAAACTAATGCCCAAATATAAAGATATTATTTCTAAAGTAATAGATGAAGTTCAGGCAGAAGAACCTATATGTAATGGAAGTGTCACAGCAGAAGAACCACCATTCAAACGAATAAAAATTGAGAAAAAAGTTAATGAGGACGTTTTTAAAGAGGCAGAGAAGTGTAATTTGGATGTGGAAAATAGTAAAATAGTAGCTCCTTTAGTCGGAGAATTAAATGAAGAGGAGAATTGTATTAATTATGAAAATCAAGAGGAAGCAGCATTAAATTTCCTTAATATGTTCTAATAAGAAATTATACATTAAAAATGATAATGTAAAACTAAAAATTATTAAAAGAAATTAATAGATTTTTTTATTATTCCAATATGCTATCTTTTTTTTTAACAAAACTAAATTCTATTTTTTTTTTTTTTTTTAGTAAATCACCGTTTGTAAGGAAATTTGCCTAAAAATTTTGCGAAATTCTTCTGAAATTTGTAGGTAAATCACATACTGGGAGCAAACACGATTTTGTATTAAAAGATAGTTGAGTGCTTCCGGGACCCACACCATGGAGAGAGGAGATAAAAAAAGTTTCTCCGGCTCCTTTTCTTTACAGTGGCACGCTGCCTCCCAGAGAGAGCGGACGTGTGTGTCTCTGTCTCACACAGGCTAGTGCTGTTAACGGGGTTTGTGCCTTGTGCCTGCTACCCTGGCAGTGTCTTGTGCTCGATTTTCCTAGTGGGCCATATAAATATAGTAAATCACAGCAAATCTATTTAATTTCTTCTGTGAATTTTGATCGATTCACATATCAACCTTTTCCTGACACTAAAGGAAAATGAATGTGCTAATACTCATATTAAAAGTTGGATTTACCAAAAGTTGTATGTGGTCCCAAAAGAAAAACACAACTACACCAATTACATCTTCCCACTTAATTGTAACGGATGAAAATGAGAAAACATCAACAGCCCCTCTAACATCATAGGAAAATGATACAGAGATGGAAACATCTACATTTGTCTCACTAATGATAACTTCAGAAAATGAGAGAGCAGCTTACAGCACAACAAGAACTAAAAAGAAAAAGATAACTAAACCTCTTATTAGCAACTCACATTCTTCATCATCAACAGCAACAACAACAACAACAACGACAACAACAACAGCCAAACCAAGACTGGTAGTAATATCAACAGAAAATGATACTGATGAGGAGACAGCATCCACCCCTCAAGAAAGCCCGTCAACTTCAGATGAGGAGATAGAAACTACTCTGCCCTTAACAACAACAACAACAACAACAACAACCAATGATACTGATTCTGAAGAAAGCCAGGCAACAACATCATCAGAAAATTATTATAACTATGAGGAGTCAGAAACTACTCCTCCCTCAGCAACAACAACCAATGATACTGATGAGGAGACAACAACAACAACAACAACCAATGATACTGATTCTGAAGAAAGCCAGGCAACAACATCATCAGAAAATTATTATAACTATGAGGAGACTGGGCGAGGTGAAGGTCGGGGACGTCCGCTCTGTCGGGCCAGCTGTCCTGAACCGAGCTCGGACCGGCGTATCTCCGTCCCTTCGGTAGACGCTAGGCTGCGTGGGCGTGTTCTCGAGCGGCGCGGCGTGCCCACAACAACCAATGAGACTGATGAGGAGACAGCATCTACCCCTCAAGAAAGCCAGGCAACAACATCATCAGAAAATTATTATATAGATGAGGAGACAGAAACTACTCCTCCCTCGACAACAACAACAACAACAACAACCAATGATACTGATGAGGAGACAGCATCTACCCCTCAAGAAAGCCAGGCAACAACATTATCAGAAAATTATTATAACTATGAGGAGACAGAAACTACTCCTCCCTCAGCAACATCAACAACAACAACCAATGATACTGATGAGGAGACAACAACAACAACAACAGCAACAACAACAACAACCAATGATACTGATGAGGAGACAACATCTACCCCTCAAGAAAGCCAGGCAACAACATCATCAGAAAATTATTATACAGATGAGGAGACAGAAACTACTCCTCCCTCGACAACAACAACAACAACAACCAATGATAATGATTCTGAAGAAAGCCAGGCCACAACGTCATCAGAAAATTATGATGAGGAGACAGAAACTACTCCTCCCTCAACAACAACAACAACAACCAATGATATTGATTCTGAAGAAAGCCAGGTAACAACATCAATAGAAAATTATTATACAGATGAGGAGACAGAAACTACTCCTCCTCCTTCTCTTCTTCCTCCTCATGATACTGTCACAACTAAAAAGGCAAATATTACTAATCTTATTAGCAACTCACATTCCTCAACAACAACAACAACCAATGATATTGATTCTGAAGAAAGCCAGGCAACAACATCATCAGAAAATTATTATACAGATGAGGAGATAGAAACTACTCCTCCTCCTTCTGTTCCTCCTCCTCATGATATTATCACAACTAAAAAGGCAGATGAGGAGACAGAAACTACTCCTCCCTTAACATCAACAACAACAACCAATGATACTGATGAGGAGATAGCATCTACCCCTCAAGAAAGCCCGTCAATTTCATCATCATCATCAGTTTCTACTATTTTTACCCCTGAAAATTTAGCGACAACAGGAGAAAGCCAGGCAACAACATCATCAGAAAGACCGGCCAAGGCTACAACACCACCACCATGGGAAAATGATACAGTGACGAAAACATACAGTTGTCTCAACAGAAGAAACAATAATTATTAAGGCAACTACCCCATTAACAACCGAAGAAAGCCAGTCAACTTTAGAAACAACAGAAGAAACTCCTAAAGAAGAAACCACTGACTCGACAACACCAAATGACACACAAGAAACAATCAATATCAATTCGACTGTTCTTATTATTATTATTATAATTCCTATTTTTTTGATAAGTTTAGTACTTTTGATTTGGATTTATAATAACTTCTCGTCCTATACATTAAATGAAGATATAGAATTAAACCACTCTAATCAGGTTAAAACGAAATATGATTTAATAAAAACAAAATTGTTCTAATCAATTTCTTGCTCAATAATTTCTGTCTTAATGCATTTATTGAATGATTAAAAGCAAAATAAATATTTGATCATTTATTATTCCATTTTTTTTTTTTTTGTGCACACACACACACACACACACCCCGGTCTGGTATTCTATTTACAGTATTAACATTTAAATTTATCCAATAAGAAGGTTAATTTGTTTTTTAAAGTTTCGAGGCCTATTAGCATAATATTTTCAGGCTTTAATGCACCTGAACTTTCAATATTGAAATAAAATTGTTTCCGTTTAATACAATCTTCCAGAAAATAAGAAGAAGTGTTGTTACAGCAATCAAAATCTATATTAATTGTCGGATTCCATTTGGCGTGGTTTTTGCCAATCCCCTTGATAGCATATGCTTTTAAGCATAATTCTTGTCCATTATTAAGTTTAACCAAAGGAATTGGGATTTCTTTATGAAAAGATGGTATTATATCAGATGTTGATATGAGGTATTGTTTGTCTTCACAACATTTAACATCCAAAATAAATTCTACTGCACATTTCGTACAAAAGTTAATACATTGACATTTCCATGGAATCTTTAATTTATTAATGAATTCATCTGAAGGTATTGGAATTAGACCTAGACGATGAATAATGAACTCATCACTTAATATAGTTGTATTTTTTTTAATTTGAACCCAATCAATGGCTATCGTAGGAGTCTCAGCCATAAAAATCCGCCGCAATCCATTTACTAGAGCTAAATTTATGTTTTCTATTTTAAATTGCATCATGTCAGGTGATAAATCTAAAATTTTAATTGTTATCTGATCTGTATTGGTAGCCATGTCTTGAAATAATATTGTTTTGAATAAACCGTTTACCTAATATATATATATATATATATATATATATATATATATATATATATATATATATATATATATATATATATATATATATATATATATATATATATTTATATATATATATATATATATATATATATATATATATATATATATATATATATATATATATATATATATATATATATATATATATATATATATATATATATATATATATATATATAGTATGTAAGGTTACAATATATATTCATTTTAGGAATAAAAAAAACTTAAATTATCATGGAATACCGGAAAACCATACCCAGGTCATACATACATTTATCACTCTTTACCCATCATCAGTCATCCATCCCTCACCCATCTGCCCCTGGCACTGGTCCAAGAGCAAGGGTCACTAATTCTCTTCAACTTTGAGGAAATAATAAGTAAAGTTTATTTATCTTTCCTTCTAATTTTTCGACATTTTAAAATTACTAAAGGACCTTGGGTATCCCCACTACCATCAACATCAACATCATTATCAGAATCTTCATCATCATCATCACCCACATTATTATTTTTATGAATATCAGTGTCATTAATTTCACAAGTCTCTCTATTGATCTTAGCATATCTGAAATTATACTTAATATTATTAGTATTCATTTTTTGGGAAGATACATTATCATAGTCTAATGCACTGTACAAAATATATTTCTGTAAACTTACTACTGCCTGTTGATGTGTAGCAGCAGTTAGTGAATCAAACACAGTAAGTAATTTGAAGTGTAATTTAGTGGCATCTCTAGAATTGATCTCTTTGATATCATGATCACAAATTACAGTGTCCGTCAATTTTCTAACAAATTTGTAAAATAATTCACTACTATACATGTTTGCTTTTTCAATAAAAATTACCATATATAAAATATTATTATCTATATACTTTTTATTGTTAAATTGAATATGTTTTCTTAACTTACCAATTTCATTATTAAGATATTTATAAATTAACTTTTGATCCTTCCGGTCTTGTTTTACCATTAAAAATGTCCATAAATTGGTTAACATTCTAATATATAATATTATGTATTTGTATTCTAACGAAAAACCTTCATTTTTAGGTATTTGTTCAATGTATTTAGACAAATATTGTTTTAAAGTTTTCATGTCAAAGAAACGAGTATTAAATTTCAGTTTGAATCCTGGAAAGCCCAATCCAGCGATTTGATATATTTTTCTAACTATAAAGTTATTTTTATTGGATTCCGATTGAGGGAAAATATAAGTACCATTGTTTTGAATACCCCTTGGACGAGAAGAAGAATTGGGAATTCTATGAGAGGGGGCATTTATTCCACCCTTCTGGAGTAGACCATAAGAAGATTTATTTCCATTAGATGGACCAGGACCACTGATCTCGTCTACTTCATCTTCAATATTATCTTGTATGACATTTCTATGAATTTCGTCATCTTCTGTTGGAATGTTTCTATCTTCTCTTACTTTGGCTCTTTTGAACCTCCTAATTAATCCATAATTCATTCCCCCTTTTTTTACTGATCCTAATCCCTCTCCTGTAAATATATTAAGTGAAATATAGTAATGAATTAACAATCTTAGTGGTATTTCTTGTTTTACTGTTAACAGTGGGAAAAACTTTTTATTAAAATTACCAGTTGAATATGTTTTTGAAATTCTTATTTGGAAATATTTTTCTTTTCCATTACGATTTTGGAAATTAAAAACAATTAATTGACTCCTAGTTGAACTGGACATTTATTTTATACTATTTATTTTTATATATTTTATAAACAAAAATTATTTTTTAATAATTTTACATACACTTTCTAAATTTAATAAAGTCGAATCATCCAAATTAAAAACAATTAAATCTTCTGTTTTTATTTGTTTTTAAATATCATTGAAAAGGTTTTCTAATTTGTTATGTTTGTTATTATTGTTTTCTCCATTTCTTGGAGATTCTGTTTCAATTTGTTGTTTAGGGGACGATTTATTATTTCCAGGTGAAGAAAACATTATATGGTTTTCAGTATATTTTCATTTCACACACACACATATAAATAGAGAGTATATATACTTTTTTTTTTAGTACCTGTTTAATTTAATTTTGAGTTAATCTGGCAAGATTTCTATCATTTATTTCACAATTTTGTTCATAAATTCCCTCTATGATACTAATAGTTCGTTCATTCACTGGTAAATGGGATTGTGGAATATTTGCCAAACGATTGCTGTTTATTGGTAGCCATGATACCTGGTATACGTTTTCAAAAAAAAGATGAGCATCTGCCAATGAAATATTTTTAAGGGCCTTGGGGAAACTACACAAAAGAACTGACAGACGATGTAGGGTAATAAACCCACTATATGGTTTCTCTACCAGATGGCACTCTTCCATTATTTGGGCTACAATTCCACGTTCTGGATAATATAACTCAGTTGCCTCTGTAATGTTAATTGGGAGTGTGAGAAAGTTAACAGTCTGGTTCATTGATACAAACCAGGGCGAATTGAGTTTATCATGACAGTTAGCATGAATAAAGAGTGCCATCATTCCTTCAGTCAGACGCTTTTTCTTTTGATCATCAGTCATGAGATGAAATTGGGGAAAAATTGAATATTGAAATGACGTAGGCACTTCAGAATCAAACCGCGCACTGAATGAAATGAAACGAAGTCGTTGCATCAAGGCTGAGTCATATTCGCTGAAAGTTGGGCAATTGTTGCCAAACAAAAAAATAGGTGTTGCTAAATTATATGTATCCCCATCCATATAGTTTTGACGAATCCACATTGGGGCATGACCGCTCAATTGCTTTAAAAATAGAGAATTAAGGGTTTTAGTCTTACTCAGTTCATCTATGTACCACATTCTAACCATTTTTCCACCTCTTCCTAAATCATGGGTCCGTTCTTGGAGACCCTTATGAGCTGTATGTACTGAGAGAATACCTGTTAAATCACCAAGAGTTAGAGTAAGAGTATTTAATAAAGCAGTTTTTCCCGAATTTGAATCTCCAATACCCAAAGTTATCTTTTTGTCATTTTGTCGATGGCATGCTTTTACTATTAGTGGAAAAAAATAAATCATAGTAGTTGCATCATAGCAAAAGATTTGTGCTAGTGTTAACAAAATATCAACTAATTGACAATTACAATTAGGTTCCACTGGTTCACCAACATCATCTTTTCGTATAAACCGTCCATTTACCTTTAGATTTTCTTTTAAAATAGCATCTAGATGGTAAATTCTTTCTTTGATTGGAATTTTACGATTTTTTATCCCATGACAGCATTCTTCAATGAGTCTATTAAGAAGATCTTGATATTTATTTTCTATATTAATATTTTCTGAAACTCGGTTTAGTGATTCTAAAGAAGTAACCATATGTTTTAGCACATAATATTTGACAAGTTGAGCTAATCTATTCATACCATCATTCCAAAATCGATCTATAAAGTTTATGTGATATTGTTCACGACTAAGTAAGAGAATTTTATGTTTCTCTTCAACTGTCAACTTCTTATAATATTTTTTTTTTTCGCTTTCGTAATGTAGAATATCTTTTTATATTGGATTACATTGCTGCATAAAAAAGGTACATTTTGGTATGTGATCTAATAGTTTCAATACTTCACTCCAATCATAAATAGTTGGTCTTGTATCAGAATTTGTATTATTTGATGATTTGTACAGGGGAAGTGGTAGGATATAAAAAATTTGGTTCATCTCACTACTGCTACTGCCGCTGATGATATAACATTGAGAAGAAGCAATAAAATATCGAGGTATATCCAAGATTTTCATGTTGGCATAAAAACTCTTTATAGAATTTAGAAGACTATTCTGAATAAGACTTCGCTTCTTGTAATTATTAATATTATTATTATTATTATTATTATTATTATTTGTAGAATCAGTAGGTTTTTTTTTGGCTCTACCTTTGGCTGAAGGAGAAGGAAGGTTTGAGTTTGAATTCGATGAAGTAGAAGATGAGGTTATTGATGGAGAAGGCGACAACAGAGGAGGAGGTGGTAATAAGTTGCTGTTGGATTGTAGTGGTGTTGATGGTAAGGTAAGTGAAAGAAACATTTCATTTTCCAGTAATTGTGGTTGTTGTTGTAGTATGCTATCAATTAAAATAATTTGACGTGCAATGTAAGCTAGGTCTGGTGCTAGTAAAGAAGAATTAATGTGATTATTAGCTACTGATCACTTCTTAGTAGTATTCTCCCAAACATTAATCTGGCGCGAATTCTTATCACATATAATAGGTTTATATATAGCTAAAAAAAAATTATATTCCGTTATACCAAAATTCTGTATGAAAGAAAAAGCTATTATAATACGAGGAATTTTAGTAGGATGTGAATTACTATTAGCTGATGGTACTACCCGATAAGTGTCACTGTCAAACTCTTCCACATTTATATTCATGACAAAATCCAATCTTTGAGAATCAATTTTTTCTACTAGATCAAAAGCTTCTTTCATTGATACCACATCACTAACAATTAGAAGATTTAGAGGACACAAAATTATCCAATCTTCTAATTCTTCTTTTACTTGCTGGTGTTCCTGATATCGGTTAAGAAGATAGATGATTTCATAAAGTGGTCCAGTATCTAAGTGATTAAAATTTAAATCTCTAATTATTTGGGCTATAAAATAATTGTAGTCAGGAAATGTCATTCCCAAGGACTTTTGATGGGTCTTTTTAACATATAACAATGCTAAAAGATACAAGACAGTGTGAAGATGTTGTTTACTCTGCAAACATAAACGGGTTATATGTTCAATGGTAAATGGCTGAATTCGTTTCAAGAAAGAATTGGTATCTCGACTGGTATTGCTACTGGCAACTTTTCCGCGAATAGATGTTTGCCTTAAAGGTTGAACTGTAAACACTTTTTCAATACGATTTGCTGTCATTTGTATTTTATCGTATTCAAAGTTTGCCTCAGCGTCATTGTCATTTTCATTTGTAAGAAGAATCAGGTAATGCGGAATTTCGTTAATATGTATAAAACTATTTGGATATTTTTCAGGTATAATTAAGAGTTGGTTATTCTCTTCTTGTTGTTCCTCTTGAAAATGAAGAGATTTATATATAGAAAGTTTATATTCCTTACTAAGTGTAACAAAAAATAAACCCACTATAATTTTATTGATAATATTGTTAACATTGGAAAACATGTAAAAATCTTCTTCTGTTATATCTGGTATTTTTTCTTTATCTCTCTCCCTAAAATTATCATAATTTTCATATATAGTAAAATAATTTTCGGCGTCATCAATATTTTCTTTGCTTTGCATAAATGTTTGAACATTTTTCTGAAAAACATCCAGAGCATATGTATCATCATCCAACCTGATAATAGTTGGGAATGAAGGTTCATGATATTTACAGATATTAAATAAGTCAAAAACTTCACCCATACTTGATAAAATATATGAGGTTGGTGAGTTCGACATATCATAAATATTATTTTTGTGGAAAACCGCATATGGTAAATAAGTGCAGTCCATTTCGATTAAAGGTGTTTGCAGTTGAATTTTTTGAGAGCCAAAAATACTATAATTGGTAGTAATATCTACGAGGGTAGGTAGGAGTTCTTTGCATAAATTGGACATTAGGGCAAAATCATAATAGGAAAGAGTTAGGTGGGGTATTTCAAGATGAAACCCTTGAGTAAACGTTTGTGATTTACCTAAAATATAAAATGGTAGCCAGTCTAGACCTAAATAATAAACAAAATGAGAAACAAGTTCATATATGACATAATTTTTATTATAATATATCTGTCCATCAACAATAGATGTTGTTAATTGTAAGGATGACCCTGATTGTTTAAGTGTTAGATATTCTAGGTACTCAGCTGTCGATAAACGAAATGATTCAAGAGTACACATTTTTTTTAAATCAACATCCAAGATAAAATGTATATAATCAAAACTAGGTAGACGTATGACATGGGAACCACTTATAGTGTTTGTCTCAAATGATGAACTGTTCCATTTGTTAATAAAATCAAATCAATTTCTCTTTTCCCACACATATCTGTTAGTGATCCAAAACCATATAAACTCGTCTTATTTTTTCTTGATGAAGTACAACTTATAGTTTGAAGATCACGAGTTATTTTATTAAAAGTCCCAGTATTGGGATTGAGATGTGAGTCTTGATAAGTTCGTTTTAACGGATCATAATTTTGAATAAGTGGATAAGTATAATATCTATCATTCATTTTAAAGAGCAACATAGTGAAATTGTAGTATACTTATAGATGGGGAAATATTTTTTTTTTTTTACTTTAAAATAATATACGTCCGTCTTTAGCTAATAGGGAAGCTTTTGTGAGACGTTGGTCGAAAGGAATTTTGGTATTGACATTGCTCACCGATATAGTGTCCATTATCCATACAAGCACATATGGTGGCTATTAAATTAGTTTTCCTAACATAATTAATAGGAAATCCTCCATTTAAACATTTATGATCAGTGTCATAATTACAAACACTATTAATGCAAGTAACTCCTAAAGAAGAAGAGCAAAATGTTTGACAGTCTTCATTATTTTGGCATGCTATATTGTTAATAGTACAATCCATCTCTCTTGTAATATTTTCATATGGAGGGTGTGACATTAATATTAAATTAGAGTCTTTCTTTGGATTATTACTCATATTTTTCTTATAAATGTAATTTAATATTATTGAATAAAGAATTAAACATATAAATATAATATAAAGTTTCAATATTTTTTTCTGACCACAGATAACAGATAAAAATACATTCGCCAATTGAACAAGACACTTTCAATTACTAATTTGAGTATGTTAAGAGGTGGGCATTGTTTTTTTGTATTTAGTTTTCGATCATGGATAATAGCCCGTTCTAAATTCCCCATGATAGATGTTGGAAATGGCATTAATGTTGACAATATATAATTGACTAAAAGACGTGTCAAACGACCATTTCCATCTGAAAAAGCATGGAGAGTAAGCATTTCTAGGATAAACCATGAAATTAATTTAAAAATCCATTCAAATTCTTCCTCTGGCCCTAAAAATGTGAATATTTTTTGGGTCAATGTAGAATTGTAATTGTCCAAAATAGTCAAAATACGATTTTCTCCATCCTGAATTGAATGGATATGTGGATATACATACAAACCCTTGACACTTGTGTTATTACTAATCTTTGTACAGCGTATATTGGTACTTACATAACCACATTTTTCGGGTGATAACAATCCTCTCATTAATATTTTGTGTAAATTTAAAACACAAGTTTCAAGATCAATTAAACCTAATAAAGTGTACATATCCTTATCTCCTACTATCTCTTCCTTAATCTTTTTATGACCTCTAATGAAATTTAAATATTCTATTGCTCTTAGTAAGTTTCTAACCTCTCTAACTTTCCAATTAGTGATTAGAGTTTTCTTCTGGTTGTGTGGCCAAATCCCAATATTTTCATGTTGCATTAAATTAGTTAAAAAAACCATATTCCATGGTTTTTACAACTAACCCTTGAAATTTTTTATTATTATCTAGACCTAAATATATTTGTTTAAATTTATTAATTTCAGATACTTTATTTTTTAAGTTTAGGCTTAATTCATATGAAAAAAACATCATTTATATATTTTTTAAAAAAGTTAAACAAGCATAATATACTACTATTTTATCTTTATGTTAAACAAATAAAATAAAAAATGACACCTTTTTTCTTTGTTTTAGGATTCGGATTTACTCTGCGAGCACACTGCACAACCTAAAAACTACTGTAAATGCCGATTTGGAAGATGTATCTAACCAGCTACAGCTTGTCTCAATGCCAGCTGTATACACACGCATGATTCTCCAGCTTGTGGGATTCTTTTGCTTTATTGTTTTCAATGGCTCCAATTAAGAACAACGTGAATCGTCGAGATCCTCTCCCTAAGGAGGCACCCACTACTTTTACATCAGAACAACAACTCTATGATGGTCTCCCTAAATATTATATATTAAAGGGGACTCATCTGTACTCTGGTATAAGAACACTGACTTATGTTCAAGAATGCCATAAGAGAATAAAAAAATTTATCTCCCCATCCTATCCAGAATTGGAAGATAAACAAAAATATAAAATATGGATAACTAATGATCAGTTGGAAAAATTATCCACATTTTCTTACATGGATAATAACAATGGTTGTTACATTTGTATAAAATGTAATGCCATATTTATATCATTCCAGAAAATAATAGATCATGAGTGTAAGAGAGCACCATTTGTAGTATATCCAACTACATTAAATAAAATTAATGAAATATTATATATAATAAAGGCAATGAAAAAAAAGCATAAGCATAATAATGATGATGATGATGATGATGATGATGGTAATGATAATGATGATGATGATGATGATGATGATGATGATAAATCTTTTGAAGAGTCAGCCTTTTTATTTAAAAACAAGTATGAAAATTTAAAGACTCAAATATCAAGAAATAAACAAATTTTCATAGATGAAGGGTTTAGATTGAAGAATGAAATCATTCCAATTATGGAATGTAACTGCTGTGAAGTAAAATTCCCACTTCCAAAATATATAAATGATATACTGAAGATAATCGAGTTACATAAGAATGAAGTGAAACCCAAATGTTCTCCAAAGAATATGAATTTGACATAATCTTTTAAAATAATACTGGAAAGTTTAAATTACATAATTGAGAAACAATTTCAGTATAGGAATTGTGATATAGATAAGAATAGATTATCTAGAATTATCCTACAAAAAATAATTTCATCTGGTTTTATACATCAAGATAAACGGGAAGTTTTAGAAGACTACTTTTTAGGTATGCAAATCAGGAATTTATTCAAAAAAGAAGAAAAAGAAAATATTCTTGTTCCCTCAGTCATAAAGATTAGAACAAAAATCCAACAAGCCCATCATCATCATCATCCTATCAAGTTGTATCAGGAGAGAAAATTAAAAAAAAAAAAACAAGGCTAAAACTACTACTAACATTACTGAATCAGCAACTACATCATTGTTATTCCTGGAGATAAATAATGATAAGGATAATGAAGATGATAGAAAAAGAAGAAACAGCAGCAGCAGCAGCAGTAGTATTAATAGCCGAAGTAGAAGTGGCAACAGAAGAGACATCAGCATCAGAAGAGGCAGTAGCAGCATAAGAAGTAGCAGCAGCAGCAGAAGAGGCAGCAGCAGCAGTAGAGGCAGCAGCAGTAACAGTAACAGTAGTAGTGATGGTGGTGGCGGTGGTGGTAGTAGTAGTAGTAGTAGTAGTAATAGTAATAATAATGATGATGATGGTGGTAGTGATAACAGTAAAGAAGATAATAATGAGTATGATACAGGCAATAAGGAAGAATTAGGGTCATTGACAAACAAAGATTTAGATAAATCTGCTACTACTACTACTACTACTACTACTACTACTACTATTACTACTACTACTACTACCACCACCACCACCACTAGTGCCACCACCACCACCATCAACACTACTACTAGTACTACCCTGACCACCATCGTTGCCACTGCTGTTGCTGCTTTGGAATCTGATGATGAAGAATCAGTTTTGGAAAATAAGGTGAAGAAGAATACAACAACATTTAAAAGAATTGCAAACAAAACTCAGGAAATTGGAGTTCATCATGTTCAACAACAACAACAGCAACATAGAGAAGAATATCTTTTGGATCAATTTCCTGATTTCATTGATGTCCTTTTTTCTTCAGAAACTAACCCCACAAGAGGAGGAGAAAAAAACAACAACATTTATTTGCCATCTACTTCAAGCTCAAATTATCAACTAATATCAGAAACCACCAATTTACCAGCAGCCAATTTGAAGTGTAATTATCATCAACCTAGCATGCAAATTGAAGAAGAAGAAGAAAAAGAAAGAGATCTGACTTATATAATTGAAACATATTGTAAAACAGGTGAATCAATTAATAATGATTATCAACAACTAATGGTGTCGTTTCCTGAAAATACAATATCAAGTTCAGGTTTGAATGAAGATGCAGATGTTAATCAACAACAACAACAACAATTATTGGTACACGAAGATCAACAGTTTTCAAATACCTGTTACAATGCACCTCCGGTAGATGATGTAAATTTATATCATGAACATTCATTGACATTCCTTGATCCAACAGTGTCACCATCTACCTCAGGAGCAGGAAATCCATTACCCACTTTGGGTTTATCTCTAAATACAATTTCAAGTTCAGATTTGAATGAAGATGTATATGTTAATCAACCACAACAACAACAACAACAATTATTGGTATCTAAAGATCAACAGCTTTCAAATACAAATACAAGCTACAATGTACCACCTCCGATACATGCTGATGGAAATTTAAAGCATGTACATTCATTGCCACCAACAGTGTCACCATCTATCTCAGGAGCAGGATCCACATCTGGAAATTCATCATCCACTTTGGGTTTATTATCTCTTTCAAACCAAGATGAGAAAATAACAAGGAAAGTGGGTTTATTATCTCTTTCAAACCAAGATGAGAAAATAACAAGGAAGCGGAAAAAGGAAGAAAGGAAAAAGAAAAAGAAGGAAGAAAAGAAAAAAAAGAAGGAAGAAAAGAAGAAGAAGAAGGAAGAGAAAAAGAAAAAGGAGGAAGAACTTTCTGCAAAGCGAATAAAATATTTGGTTATACAAACTATAAAACAATCATTCCCAATATTATCTGAAGAACCTCAAACCCCATTGACTTTGTCAGTCTCCTCCTCATCATTATCATCATCATCATCATCATCATCATCATCATTATCATCATCCTCAAAAAAAAAAAAAAAAATAGTTGTTAAAATTTAGTTGGTTTTGATTGTTAAATTTATAGACATGGGAAGTAAAATTTTCTTCATTGTCAGTAGGTTTTATAAATAAATAAAAGAATAATTTGAATTACAGGATGCATGTGCAGTTAAACCATGTACTGTATATATTTTTTAGTACAAATTAACAAATTTATAGTAATGTATCTACTAAAGAATTGGAATCTGCTAAAGCTCAAGTGCAACTATAAAAGTATGAAATATTTTTATCATATGCAGCAAAAATAGAGCTATATAGTCCTTCGAATGTAGAAGCTGGGGAGTTACTACCATAGTGTTCGACTGTAGTCATGTTTATTTTCCTGATACCCAAATTTTTGGTTGGTGCCGAGAGATGACTCTGTATGATGGTGTATTCCAGACGTCTGTTAAGATCGATGTTGAAGGATATGTTGTTGGCTGAAGTAATAAACAGAGAAAATAAATTTCCCAGTAATCCTTCTCCTTATACAAATGGTGGATTCTCTACTGTCTGCTCCCATCTGTTGACATCACGGCAGCTGGAAGCAGCTGACTGGATGGAAGTCATTAATATAGTGCCAGTCACTTCTAAGCATAGACAGGTACACTATTTTTCGGGTAATCATTATTTGTTTATGTTGTAATTTATGGAAAAAATTTGACTTTTTTTTTTTTTTTTTGTAAATGTATTATATATAGAGAGAGAAGCTGTGGGAACCGACCTGTGAGATTTATATTTATTTAATTTATATGAATTTATATTTACGTTAATTTATATACTTCGATAGCAATTTGTATAATGTTAAGTGGACTGTATTTCTGCAATAATGTCATAATCTCACAAATCGATCCTCTACACATTAGGGGGGGGTTATTAAATTAATATATATGCAGCCAATCAAACTACAGTAACTACATACATTGAAGAGGTTCCTTATCTTATAGTACAGCAGGTTAGTCCACCAGGTATAACTAGGGTGTAGACACCAAATTATCCTCTTTGAGGTAGCTTCCATATCACCCAGTAACTGGTGCACAAATCTTGCTTCCTCGTCTTGACCTGTCAAAAGTGCGCTAGCTGTGAAGCCAGAATCCTATATATGACAAGCTATATCAGAGAAAACACTATACAGTACATGGAACATTAAAGACCTGGCTTAATTACCTTTAGTTTGAGGCTTCCACGTGATCTAACCGGGTCACCCTATATCCTGACATTAATGGCCATAAATGAATGATAAACGGGTTTCGGATAGACACTTAACTTGAATTTGTAGACAGCGTGTTGACAATGGTACACCTTTGGTTTCCATAACACTACGTCCAAGTAAATTTAACAGGAGCCGAATTTGCTCCCGTGTGAGCCTCTGGTCTAGTATAAAACAATGGCTGCCCCTTTCCTTACTCTGACGCCTGGCTTACATTGTCCACATGTCAGAAAGTGATAGAAGGGTCACATTTACTCTACTTTAATATTGATAATTAAGTTAATTTATATGAGATGTTTTTATGATGGTAAAGTCCAAAGACTAATGTATTTAAGAATAATTCCCAGCAGAATAGCTGGTCAATTTATAATGGTATGTGGTGATGATATCCCGTTTTCTTTAGACGGTAATTCCACTACAAGTTACGTTTTCTATGGGTAACTTGTTTATACAATACAGCTATTATCTGTATGATTATTAAATGGTGTCGGATTTTCCGACAGAAGCTATATCCTAACTTATTGTATATGATTTTGGTGCAGGGTGACGACAACTATCATTGTCCATGATTAGAGGTAATCACACACAGGAGCCTAATGTAGAAAGATGTAACCAGAATGAAGCTAATATTGCCGAAGTTTCACTGAAAGGAGAGAGCGTGGAGAATAAGGCGGAGTGTTTAGCCAAGTATATTGTGTTTTCACTGATAGAGAAGACAAAGGCGACAACTAATGATAAAGTTGAAGAAACACTCCTCAGATGTATCAAGACGATGGTGCACAGTCACGAAAAAGAATTTAAGGGAATATTTAAAAAATTGGACATTACTCATGACACTGGATATGTGACATTTGTTGGAGTTGTCAATGAACTATTTGAAGGTGAAAAGATGGCTATTACTTGGGGCAGGATAATTGCACTATATGCTTTTGGTGGACAGATGGCTTTGTATTGCAAAGACAAAAATAAGGAGGACTTGAGCGAAAAAATAGCAACATTTATGAGCAAATATGCCAGTGAAGTAGTTGCACCATTTGTCAGGAGAGCTGGTGGATGGATAAAAATATGTGAAGAATTTCCAGCAGAAGAAGGTGATATGTTGCTGGTTTAGATATCATTGTCCCTGCAGGTGTATAAAGCCTCTCTCTCTCTCTCTCTCTTTCCTCATCCACAATAACTTGAACTTCCCCAAAGTCAGATAGAAGAAAATTATAAAATTTAAAATTATTGGCTACATGGCCTTGTATGATATATAAGACAACCCACAACCTTATATTCCTTATATTAGTTCTCCACTGTGAAGGGAAGAGACCTCGCTTGGAGCTCGTATATATATACTATATATATATATATATATATATATATATATATATATATATATATATATATATATATATATATATATATATATATATATATATGTATATATATATATATATATATATATATATATGCGAACAAGCCTGAATGGTCCCCAGGACAATATGCAACTGAAAACTCACACCCCAGAAGTGACTCGAACCCATACTCCCAGGAGCCACGCAACTGGTATGTACAAGACGCCTTAATCCACTTGACCATCACGACCGGACAAAATGAGGTGATAGCCGAGGCTATTTGAACCACCCCACCGCCGGCACTCAGATAGTAATCTTAGGCATAGCATTTTACCAAATCACCTCATTCTTTGGGGCACACGTGAGGAACACAAATGCGAACAAGCCTGAATGGTCCCCAGGACAATATGCAACTGAAAACTCACACCCCAGAAGTGACTCGAACCCATACTCCCAGGAGCCACGCAACTGGTATGTACAAGACGCCTTAATCCACTTGACCATCACGACCGGACAAAATGAGGTGATAGCCGAGGCTATTTGAACCACCCCACCGCCGGCACTCGGATAGTAATCTTAGGCATAGCATTTTACCAAATCACCTCATTCTTTGGGGCACACGTGAGGAACACAAATGCGAACAAGCCTGAATGGTCCCCAGGACAATATGCAACTGAAAACTCACACCCCAGAAGTGACTCGAACCCATACTCCCAGGAGCCACGCAACTGGTATGTACAAGACGCCTTAATCCACTTGACCATCACGACCGGATAAAATGAGGTGATAGCCGAGGCTATTTGAACCACCCCACCGCCGGCACTCGGATAGTAATCTTAGGCATAGCATTTTACGTGTGCCCCAAAAGAATGAGGTGATTTGGTAAAATGCTATGCCTAAGATTACTATCCGAGTGCCGGCGGTGGGGTGGTTCAAATAGCCTCGGCTATCACCTCATTTTGTCCGGTCGTGATGGTCAAGTGGATTAAGGCGTCTTGTACATACCAGTTGCGTGGCTCCTGGGAGTATGGGTTCGAGTCACTTCTGGGGTGTGAGTTTTCAGTTGCATATTGTCCTGGGGACCATTCAGGCTTGTTCGCATTTGTGTTCCTCACGTGTGCCCCAAAGAATGAGGTGATTTGGTAAAATGCTATGCCTAAGATTACTATCCGAGTGCCGGCGGTGGGGTGGTTCAAATAGCCTCGGCTATCACCTCATTTTGTCCGGTCGTGATGGTCAAGTGGATTAAGGCGTCTTGTACATACCAGTTGCGTGGCTCCTGGGAGTATGGGTTCGAGTCACTTCTGGGGTGTGAGTTTTCAGTTGCATATTGTCCTGGGGACCATTCAGGCTTGTTCGCATTTGTGTTCCTCACGTGTGCCCCAAAGAATGAGGTGATTTGGTAAAATGCTATGCCTAAGATTACTATCCGAGTGCCGGCGGTGGGGTGGTTCAAATAGCCTCGGCTATCACCTCATTTTGTCCGGTCGTGATGGTCAAGTGGATTAAGGCGTCTTGTACATACCAGTTGCGTGGCTCCTGGGAGTATGGGTTCGAGTCACTTCTGGGGTGTGAGTTTTCAGTTGCATATTGTCCTGGGGACCATTCAGGCTTGTTCGCATTTGTGTTCCTCACGTGTGCCCCAAAGAATGAGGTGATTTGGTAAAATGCTATGCCTAAGATTACTATCCGAGTGCCGGCGGTGGGGTGGTTCAAATAGCCTCGGCTATCACCTCATTTTGTCCGGTCGTGATGGTCAAGTGGATTAAGGCGTCTTGTACATACCAGTTGCGTGGCTCCTGGGAGTATGGGTTCGAGTCACTTCTGGGGTGTGAGTTTTCAGTTGCATATTGTCCTGGGGACCATTCAGGCTTGTTCGCATTTGTGTTCCTCACGTGTGCCCCAAAGAATGAGGTGATTTGGTAAAATGCTATGCCTAAGATTACTATCCGAGTGCCGGCGGTGGGGTGGTTCAAATAGCCTCGGCTATCACCTCATTTTGTCCGGTCGTGATGGTCAAGTGGATTAAGGCGTCTTGTACATACCAGTTGCGTGGCTCCTGGGAGTATGGGTTCGAGTCACTTCTGGGGTGTGAGTTTTCAGTTGCATATTGTCCTGGGGACCATTCAGGCTTGTTCGCATTTGTGTTCCTCACGTGTGCCCCAAAGAATGAGGTGATTTGGTAAAATGCTATGCCTAAGATTACTATCCGAGTGCCGGCGGTGGGGTGGTTCAAATAGCCTCGGCTATCACCTCATTTTGTCCGGTCGTGATGGTCAAGTGGATTAAGGCGTCTTGTACATACCAGTTGCGTGGCTCCTGGGAGTATGGGTTCGAGTCACTTCTGGGGTGTGAGTTTTCAGTTATATATATATATATATATATATATATATATATATATATATATATATATATATATATATATATATATGTATATATATATATATATATATATATATATATATATATATATATATATATATATATATATATATATATATATATATATATATATATATATATATATATATATATATACCATCAAATGCATAATAAAGCACAAAAAATATTCAAGGAAGGGGGTGGTAGGAGAAAAGCACACAGAAACTGTATTGGAGGGGATCTAAACATTCCCTCTAATGCGTTATGCGTGGTTTCCTCCGAGGCTATGGGTCCCCCTTCTTCCAGCTAGAGGTGGTACTCCCTTCCTATGATATATATATATATATATATATATATATATATATATATATATATATATATATATATATATATATATATATATATATATATATATATATATATATATATATTTATATATAAAAGTGTAAAAAGTATTATTAAGACATGTAGTTTTTCATTTCAACAGATATCATTAATCTTTATGGACACTCAGAATTTCAGTGCTGGAACAGAAACTTTTCTACAAATGGGGGAACAGGAACTTCTAGTCATGGATGAGGTAAAAAAATAAATTTAACTCTATATCATCATCTGAGACTCCTCATTACAAATTTTCATAAGATTGTGATTTGTCTTCTTCAGTCAAAGGATGACTATTCAAGTTATTATATTTTATCCAATATGTTATGTAAAACTATGTTGTGAATACAATATAATAAATGATGTTCATTTTTTTTTTTTTGTCATCTTATAAGGTAAATGTGGTACGATTTGATATGAGATTACAATTCGAGGGGGACAGCAAGGACCAGCACTCCCGAGGCACAGAGCGCCGGTGCAGGTGCAGCAGGCGCAGCAAAGACCAGCACTCCCGAGGCACAGAGCATCGGTGCAGCAAAGACCAGCAGTCCCTAGGCACAGAGCGCCGGTGCAGGTGCAGCAAAGACCAGCACTCCCGAGGCACAGAACATCTGTGTAGCAAAGACCAACACTCCCGAGGCACAGAGCGACAGCGCAGCAGGCGCAGCAAAGACCAACACTCCCGAGGCACAGAGCGACAGCGCAGCAGACGCAGCAAAGACCAGCATTCCCGAGGCACAGAGCGACAGCGCAGCAGGCGCAGCAAAGACCAACACTCCCGAGGCACAGAGCGACAGCGCAGCAGACGCAGCAAAGACCAGCACTCCCGAGGCACAGAGCGACAGCGCAGCAGACGCAGCAAAGACCAACACTCCCGAGGCACAGAGCGACAGCGCAGCAGGCGCAGCAAAGACCAGCACTCCCGAGGCAGAGAATGGAGGTGCAGTAAAGACCAGCACTCCCGAGGCAGAGAATGGAGGTGTAGCAAAGACCAGCACTCCCGAGGCAGAGAATGGAGGCGCAGTAAAGACCAACACTCCCGAGGCAGAGAATGGAGGCGCAGTAAAAACCAGCACTTCCGAGGCAAAGAATTGAGGCTCAGCAAAGACCAGCACTCTCGAGGTGGAGAATGGAGGCTCAGTAAAGACTGTCACCTCCTTGAGTTATCACAGAGTAGCGGCGCTCCAAAGACCAACTTCAATCATGCTGCTCTTACACCACCTGTGCTGACCTGATGCTAGGAGAAAGAGGAGGAGGAGGAAGGGTTGAATTGTACTTACCTCAGTACACGCCTGAGGTTTCAGCAGGTGAACACCTTCTGTTGTAGTTCTGAAACAATTTTAAAAATAATATTTATATCTTGTGTTGGAAACAGGCTCATATAAACTTGTAAAATATTTTATCTCTAATAAAAAAAAAATATAACAACCAAAAGACCTGATATAAAACCCTCATCACTTTTAACTGAATTAGTTTAGTATCTCCTTTTCATAATACTGTACATTGCTGTCTCCTGATGTTTTTGCAAAATATCACGTGATACCACTCCTTTTGAATTTTAATTTATTCCTAGATATTATTTTCACTCTTAAGGTTTTCTTTATAGTAAAAAATGAATAATAATAATAATAATAATAATAATAATAATAATAATAATAATAATAATAATAACCTCTTTAAAAAAAAGAGAAAGAGGAAAAAGAAAAAATGTAAAATTTTGTCTCAATGGCCTATTTCCCATCAAAAGGAGGAATTTACAGCCCCAGTGAAAATGAGGAATCTAATAATAAAATTAGAAAAAAACAAACAGCTGCAACAACAGCAACAGAATCTAAACCAACACCAAGAACAACTAGTGAAAGAAAAAGTGAACAAAATAGAAGAAAATCTCAACAACAACGACGACACCGCATACCATTTGTCAAAACAGCAGTTGGACTCTTACCCTCTAGTGACGCATATCGGTAAACCGAGATGGTCACATTAAAAACGAGAAAAATCACTTTAATAGGGATGTTTATATTGATGATTATGATTTAGAGGAAAGAACGCGAATAGCTAGAGTTGAAAGACGTTTACAGTATATTGAGGAGTGTTTAGGTAAGAGTAACATCATTAAAGCTGAACCAATAACAGCTTTAATTTATAAACATGAAAGTGCTCAATTTATTATAAATAAAGTTTATCATAACTGGATTAGATTTATGGGACATGTGGCTCAGCAACTTATGTCTAGAACAATTGAAAATTTGTTTGGAGCTGCTGATCAATATTTGTTTGAGGGTTGGTTTGAAATTCAAAAAAAATTAAGATCACCCCCACTAAATTATCTTTTTATCGACTATAAGGAAAATGTATTAGAAGAAAATAAGGAAATTTTGAATTTGGCGTTAGAAGGTGATAGAGATCAAAATGGTAAACTCCTCTATCCTCAAGATTGTGAGTATATTAATCTTTATTTGGACAATACTACTAATAATGTGTATATTTTTTATTCAATAAAGGAATTAATAAACATATATAAAACAAAAACAGATGATGATAAAAATTATATAAACAAGGATAATGATCGGTCTCTTGTAAGTGGCCTAGATGCTTATAGTTTGGTTATGCCTGGAGCTGATAAACGATATAAGGTGTTAGGTTCCCATCGTATTTTATATAATACATTTGTAAATATGTCTAATGGAGAAATGTTCAACACTAGTCTAAATGGAATGGTAATGTCAGCTCTTAACGTCTGTGTTATTATTGTTCATGCCATGATTCCTATAAAATGTTTACTTGATAAAAATATACTTCCCACTGAGAAAATGCGACACTAACAAACATTTCATTGAAGAAGTAATAAAACATGTTCCTTCCACATTATTCGGGCATCCCATGTTACCAACCTTCAAAGACCAATAAAAAAACAATTTAATACAATTTAATTAATTTTTAAAAAATAAGAAAACAATGTCGTGGAATATGACTACAAAGCCACTTTTATAATATTTTTCTTCTGATATAACTAGTGATACTAATGCAATTATTACAACTAGTGACACTACATCAACAACAACAACAACAACTACATCCACTACAACATCTACAATTACTACTGATATATTGTCGCCAATAAACAATGATGACAATAATAATAATAATAATAATGATGATAATATTAATAATTATTTTAACAGTAAACAAATGTTAGATACAGAAGATTTTACTCAAGATATGTTTTTTATAAATATGTACGATATCTTAACGAGGAAAAAAGAGCACCAGCTCTTCTTGTTTTTGATTTCGATAATACATTAGCCATATATGATGAACAACAACATTTACAACTGAATTTGTCAGATAGTTTTCCTTCAGTATATACACAGCCATTTTTATATGAGATGTTAGATTATATGAAAGCCACCAACAAACACAATATTCTTATTTTATGGACAGCAGGAAAACGATCATATATTCAAAATGTTTTAACTTTATTGAACATGTGTCAATATTGTACACATATTTTAACGTATTATGACTGTGTTTTATCTAAAAATAAATATGGTGTTAGTAAGTCATATAAATATATTGTCAATAAATACCCTAAATATTCGGATATTAGAGCCATACTGATAGATAATTGGGCTGTTTATAATGCTTTGGGAAGGAAAAGAAAGAGTTATAGGACAAATTATGATGATGGAATAGTCAAACAGCAATACAGTCGACTGATATCTATCAAACCTTATACCATATATGACGTGGTGAAAGAATTTGGGGCTTTCAATATACCAATATATTAATATTCAATAATAATATATATGAATATTCAATTTGGGGCTTTATTGATATGTTCATTCGTTCTAAAGGCTTAAACGGCAAAACCAATAATAATTATAATAATAATAATAATGGAACAGATTCATCCACACCAGGAAAATTAGACCAGTACCCTTCATATGGGGACACAGCTCTCTTATCCTTAAAATGTTTCTGTGAAAGAGAAATCTTTGGGATAGTAGCAACTCCGACTATACAAAACAAAAGAAGTATAAACAGTGACTACTATATTATTATGCTTGAAAACGATCAGTTATCATTGATAAATAGAAACAAGGTAGAAAATAGTAATATGATCAGAAGTAGACAATGCCGTCCCCTTATATGGATACAAATTTCAACTTAATGATGGTAGTACTATTAATATCTATTTTATATTTCTATAAGTTTGATTAAGTAGGTACTCGTGGGATTATGCCTGAAAGCTTCTAAGGCAGAATCCCGGCTGGAGAAGCAACAATATGGTGTTCAGCTGACATTGGAATGGTCAAAGAGCAATTGGTTTGTATCCCTAGGACTCAATGATCGTTGGTCATCTTGTGTTAATTAATCATCATCATCATCATCCATTCCATATGTTTTTATTTCGGATATGATTTTTTCTATTAATTCAAGTTGGTTATTTAACATTAACTCTTGTTCATGTATAGTGTCAATAGTTGAAAGGTTAACCCTTTTCCATAATTCATTTTTACTTTCCTCTGTTTTTCTGTAAATTTCTTCAATGTTGTTTTTATATATTTCTTGAGAGTTTTTTAGTTGCCATTGATAATGTTCATGTAACTGTTGTATACAAAATTTATTATTGTTTTCCAATTGGTTTACATTATTTTGAAATGTGTTTTGAATTTCATTTATTTTTGAATTAGAGATTGTATTCATATTTACACAACTTTTTATGAGTTCATTCATGCGTTTGCATAACAGAAAACAAAGGTAAATCAATTGAGTGTAGATTGAAAATGGTGTATAAAGATGACTACGTTCAAGGGCAAATAGAAACTGTTTAAATAATTTATATACACCAAAAATTCTGTCCATGAGATTGGGTCCATCCATATTTTCGTTTTCAAGTTCATTGACTGCAAAATGTATAAGGTTGGTTAGTAGATCGTTAATGAGGGATGAACCTACTATTTGGTCAATATTATCGGTATTTTTAAAGAATTCATTTAATTTTTGAAGATTTTCTTTCGGTTTAAATTCTTTTATATAATTTTTCTTATCTTCTTGTAATGCTAATTTGAACAGCATTGAACATATTATCAAAGGAAATGGGTTTAGTCTCTCTGGACTATTTTCATTTTCGGGTATAATTTTAATTTCATTTACAAAGAGTGTTTTTAGAATAGATTTTTCAAAGTCTAAATAAATTTGAAAAGCTTTTTTATATTTTTTATTTTTAAGGGTATCATTAAGATTAATAATATCCAAGGTTGATTTTGAAGTCATTTTTTTTATTTTATTTTACTTTGTTAATTTGGTTGTTTTATGGACTCAATAAACTCGTTGTGATCTTTCATTTCAGCCAAAAAATTTACATTATGGGTAATATTCCGTAGAGAATTTTTAGAAATGAAGTTTGTGCCAGTATCTCAAGCTAATATATTTGGTAAAAATGTTGCCATATTCTTTAAAACTAATTTTTCATTACTGCATATATTTGTAAGGGAAATGAATCCTATATGAGATGAATAAGCAGTATTAGGAGGGGTGGTTTCTAATATCCTCATCATACATTCTCCATTGGATTCGTCAGTGGAAATATCAGTATTTGAATTTTTTTCCAGTTTCAAGTTAATGTCTAATATTTTACTAGGGTACATTCCCATTGCAATATCGAGAATGGAAATATCATTAATGTTATTTACCACATCCACATTTAGATCATCATTAAATGTATTGAAATACTGTTTTAAATTATCAGTATTTGAAGTTAAATGACTTTGATACGTTTTAACCATAGGTTTCTCAGTTGCAATATTAGACAGATAAGAAAATTTGGTCTCATGTATAAAAGAAGGAGGACGAATATCTATAGGTCTAACAGGATTTTTGAGCTGTTGTAATACATTGGGTGAACTAGTATTGGTTTGGGTGGATATTTTAGGTTTAAGAGCTCATTTTAACTGTATACATTCAGTGGTTTGATTCCTAGCAGTAGTTGTAGTAAAAATAGCTCTTCCTTGTCTGTTAACAATAAGAATGTTATGCATCGTGAAGATACATCGACCATTGAGAGGCGGTAATTCTTTAAGATCATCGAGGGAGTCAGAAAGAGCAATTGCTATAGCTATATAATCATGAGTCCTATGTGTCGATAATGGTTCACAGTATGACAATCGATTATTTCTTATTTGTGAGAGCCGTTGCTGAGATTTAATTAACTGAGCATAATAAATACTCATGATATTGTTAATATCAAAGATTTTTAAATCCACTGAATTAAAATCATCATTTTTTGTAACTTTAATAAATCGTGAAGGAGGAACGTCTATTCCCTTTTCATTGTCATTCCATCGTTCGTTTTTTAATGGACGTTTATAGTAACCGTTTTCCAAAGGATATGGGAGACTTTCTACAAATTTTGTATAAATTTTAGTTAAATCGTCAACATTTATTTCATTTATTTCGTCTATTATTTCTTTATTGTTAACCCAAACAATTTTAATATTTTGATCTATGAGATTTGATGGCATAGCTAAAATTTGTAACAAAATGTTGGGATTGGGTAAGATAACATTACCAGGGAAGAAAGATATGTTCTGTGTTTGTTTAATTTGGGGATAGATTTTGTAATTAATACCGAAACTAGAGAGAGCATTCCAGAAATATCCTAAATTATAGGTGTGTATTCTAATGTTATTATGACACTTTTCATTATAATGAAAATCATTTAAAGTTTCCCGAAAGATTAAACCCATTTTCACATACAAACATGGTTGGCATATGGCAGATAAACTTATATAGGTATTGGATTTGGATAATTTTTCTTGGGCTTTCATATAGAGTTGTTCAAGTTGAAGTAAATAATAATCTTTATCTTCTGTTTTTACATTAGGTAAAATTGCATGTTTACAAATACATTGAGTACCTATCATATTTATTTGTTCTCTAATCATCGTTCTAATTAAATTATGTTGGGTTGAATCATCATTAATTTTAGAAATGTTATTAATGACATCAGAATTAACTATGGGATTTTTTATTGAAAGTGATGATGTCAGTGATTGAGGTAAAGATGAAGACATTTATTTACCTTTTTATTTTAGTTTATAATAAAAAAAAATGAAAATATGAGTAGTCCTGTAGAGATTCCAAATAGAACCAATCCTGTACAACCACCAAACTCACCATCAAACCCACAATCAAACCCACAATCAAACCCACAATCAAACTCTCAATCAAACCAACAAACAAATACCATACCACAACAATCAGTAGTTGGTCTTACTCCGAATTCATCTATAACATCAATAATGGCCAATCCAAAAGTTAATCCAGAAATATCTGAAGTTCTTTCCAAAATTCAAGATATGACTAGATATATCAGTGACCCTAACCAACGTGCTTCTTTCATAAAAGCTTTGGGTCAACAGTTAAATATGATAGGTAATTCTTCTAAATGTGTTTGTATTCACGCTCTATTTCCTGACCTAAAATATGAAGAAAAAGATTATCATTTACAACAAATTGAAGATTTGTATAGAAAAGCACGGGAAAAACCAGTACATAATATTTATAAAAGTTTCTCTGCTATATGTCCACCCTGTTTATATCTAAAAATGGGTTTGTTATCAACAGACGTGGTGAAAGATTTTAAAGACTCATCTTGTTCCAACAAAACTGGGCCTCACAAAACTTATAATTTAGGACCAATGGCTCATGTCTTAACAAGTTATAATGTTAATCAAAAAGTCTATCCTAACATGCAAAATGCTATGAATATATCTTTTCATCCAGGTAATATTCTAATCCCTAATTCAAAAATCTTTTTACAGATGTTAGCTATGCCATCTAATCTCATAGATCAGGGGGTTAAAGTAATTTGGGTTGATACAGAGGAAACTGTTCCTTGCCTAAATAATAACATTAAAGACCAATTGGAATTTTATGAAAAGTTTATGAAGGCTCTCCCTGCTTCTCTTGATAATGGTTATTACAAAGGTCAGCCTACATCAACTGACAAGAGTAAATTAATAACTTCTCCACCTCATAAATTTGTTAAAGCAGCTAAAGGTGAAGAAAATTTAGTTTTACTAAAAATCTTTGATGTAAATTCAGTTTTAAACATATATTATTCTCAACTAATTCAATCACAGCGACGTTTACAAGTGAAAACTATAACAGATAATGATGGAAGTAGATTATATATGAATCGAACCAATTTTGCTTGTTATGAACCCTTGTCCACACATCGAATACATGATTTTCTAGCCATAGCGATTGCCCTCTCGAATAATCCGGAAGACCTTAAAAAATACCCTCCACTCAATAATGAATGTATCACTACTCCACATAATATTCTCATCATTAATAATAAAGGGAAGGCCGTGTTTACTGACAGTACTGAACCTAAATCAACTACAGCCTGTGAAAAATTGAAACGAGGACTTAAAGATGGTACTAAATATCCACCTCAAAAACGTTTTGTAAATACAGCACATACCATGACACCTAATACAAATCTCAAACTTGGAGATCCTATTAAACCAGACAGTTTTCCTGACTTAAATATTACCACCTCTCCTGATCTCGCTGATATTGCTATGGAGAAAAATATTAACGATTCAAAAATGTTTCGTAAGAATTTGAAAGCAAATATAGACAATTTGAAAAATTACTTTTCAGAGTTTAATGATGACCTGAATAAACCTGTTGATATAAATAATGTTAATTATTCGATTTTTGATATTGCCATTGGAATGTCTCCCTCAAAAATACTCGATATCAATCATAATCTTGCAGGTGAAAAACCCAATGGTATTGATATATTTTCAGACTATCCCGAAAATGGCACAAATATTCTTGAAATAGCATCGCCTAATGTAGTATATTCAGATCAAATCGGTTTTGTTACTCTCAAGAGCCTATGTTCTAATGAGATGTTAGTATTAAAAAATACCATTGCCTATTTGCAAAATATTATGAATCACAGTGTTGGGGTATTTAGGAAATTTGAAGTAACACAGGGAAACAACATTACAACTCTTCAACCTAATTATTTAGTACAAATACGAGATCCTTCTGAATATCTTCAAGTTGCTGATAAAACTATAAAAGCAGATACGTCCATCCCCAACTTCCAAATAGAACCTCCTAATGTACATCATATACCACAAGATTTGTGCGATTCAATGTCATTTAATCAGTATGTAAATTTGTATACCCCACCTAAAACACAAGGATGTATATGGTAATTTATATTATAATTAGAACTTTTCAATTATATTAATAATGTAATGTAATGTTGGCCAATAAGCGGTCTATATGGCAATTACCCAAAATACTTAGTTGTTGTTGTTTTTTATGAATTACCCTCTAATATTTTTTTTGTTTTGGTTATTATAAAAAAATGAACATTTATATATTTGTTGTTGGTATATGTTTACTAATTATTTTATTTTTAATGTGGATGAGAATCCAATCCACAAACAGCGACACCATCTCTCCACAATCAGAAGATGTCAGTGCCACCCTCCCAACAGCAGGTGCCACTGTCACCTACACCACCTCCACCAGCACTCCAGCTGCTAACGACGAGACCACAAGTGGTGATTCCAGGGACGCCACCTACTCTAGAAACCCCATACCCAGCAGTGCCACTGTCACCACCTCCACCTCCACCAGCACTCCAGCTGCTAATGCATAAATGATATTCCCACAATTTTTTTAATAAATGGCTTAGAGGCGGCAGGCCTCTGTTGCAGAAATAGGACGAAAAGCGTCTTTCTAGCAGCCAGAACGCCACACCTGGACCACTATGCAAGGCCCGACCTGCCCAACGAGGCAAGTTCCCCTGAATCTATATATTTTTCCAATTTTCCTCTATGAAGTGATAAATCTGTCCATTTCACCATGCACAAGTTAATTAGGTTTGTTATACTCAAAATTCTGTCAGTTGAAATGTAACCAATCACAGGCAAGTAGGCCTCTGACGTCATGCCAGACAGAGGAGCATCAAGCATGCTCCCAGCAGCCGCAGTTATCCTCACAGACTCAGAGTAGAAGGACCTCGGCTAGGCAGATATATACCTTGCTATCTCAGTCAATAAATATATACAGAAGCGACTACTGTGTCTACCTTCTACCCCGAAAAAGGCAAACGAATACTGGTAGCAGCAGTGGGACCCAGAAATTTTTTTCTGGAAACAAAAGTTCAAGTACCCAGCATCGCCTCGTGTTCCAGCCGCCACCGCCACCGCCATAAGCCGCCATCCTGCCACCCACGCATCAAATATTGTGCCAGACCGGGGTCCTGCCATCAACCACTACTCCAGGCCAACGTTTCAGAAGTAAGGGTCAATATTTTCCTGTGAGAACGCTCATTCATCAGTGAGGAGGAAGGAAGCTTCCGCGCCAGCCATTTTTGAATCTCGCGCCACCACGTGGGAACCACCTAGTGCACCCACCACCACCACCGCCACCCAAGCTGACAGTATCTAAGCTTTGTGAGTGTTCAAGCTACTGAAATCGTGGTCAGTCATCGTCGCAAGCATCACCTGATCATCGTATGTGCTGTATTGTTCCTTGAGAA
Source organism: Procambarus clarkii (assembly GCF_040958095.1). NCBI lineage: Eukaryota > Metazoa > Arthropoda > Malacostraca > Decapoda > Cambaridae > Procambarus > Procambarus clarkii. The sequence goes on along the minus strand of NC_091166.1, from coordinate 26,529,638 downwards.
TATTTGGTGGACTGCAATTGTTTGACTAGTGTCGCCTCCCCAGGCTCACACACCTCGCCTCCCTCTCCAGCTCACACCTCGCCACCAGCCCCTGCTACATCGTTTTGTGTGAACTTCTCCTAGAAAATTGTATTCTCCACCGCCATCGTCGCAATATCGTCGTCTCCGAGTTTATCTTCGCGCTCCCAACATCAATTCCCAGCTTGGAGGTCTCCACGGAGCTTCGCGCCACCGCCGCCAGGAGCGCTCCCATCGCACCAGTTTGTAAACAAGCCCTCACATGGTCCTCTTCACACGTCTGGTCACCGTTTTTCGTTTTGGCCACTGTTATATTGCAAATCCTGCAGCCCTGAGTTAAGTAAATATGAGCTAAGATATCGTGTGCTATGATTTAATGAGGTTTAACGTAAATATATCCAAAATATCTTATGAATTAATCTTTCAGTGACTTGTTAAATATTGGAGCCGGTTTAGTACTCCAGAGGCCCACAGTTTCTCTGAGACATTTCAATATTCCCTGCATATGATTCCATTATTCATTAATTGTTACTAGTGTCATTAGTGAATTCAAAGGTGAGAGAAGTAAGAAATAATTGTTTCTAGCAGTTATATACATTCCTGTGTCCAGTTTATGTGCTACATCCATATTTCTTGCATTGCCACTTGTTGTGTTGAATCTTTTTAATGAAATTTTGCAATTGCACTTCCAGTTTTTATATTCTCAATTGATGTGCTTAGTCTGGTTTAATTAATTTACATACATCTAATTCCAGTCATTTTTTTAATGAAAGATTGCTAAATTTTGTTTACAATTGCTTGTTCTTAATTATTTTCTTGCCTAGCCCAATTTAATAATTTTATTTCTGCCATTTTTACTTTAGCCAAGTTGATATTTTTTTGTGTTTATTTTTGTGTATACTATTTCTGATGCCAGGTGCACTTAATTATAATCTGCGTTCAAATATTACTTCCACGGCTGTGACAATGCCTACCACTGTTGAAACCCCTTCAGAATCAATGGGAACAGTTGCTCGTCCCAATGGCCAGAGATCAGCTCAGGAAATGGCTATTCCTCTTTTTGCCGGTGAATCCCGCTTATTAGAGTCATGGTTTAGTAAGGTTGAAGCGAAAACTGTTGCACGTTTTTCTAAGCCTACTGATGCCGAATACTTAGCAATTGCACGGTCAGCCGTGGACACAACCAAAGGTGATGCACGTTTTGTTGTTGATGAGAAAGCCATTGTTAGCCTCCAGTCTTGGCCTGAATTTAAGGATTTCTTTCGCCGTCGCTTTGTTAATAAAGGAGACCTTGACCCATATAGGTTAGTCAAGAAAATTGCCAATGCCACCATGCAGCCTGGTGAATCGTTTAATGCGTTTACTAGCCGTCTCGATCAGTATCTGTATGCTTTAGTTTCTGCTATGAATAATTCAACTTGGTTAGATAAAGACAATAATCTGTCCCCTGAGGCTATGGCCAAAATGATAGCATTTGGTACTTTAATGCATTTTGCCCCCGAGCATACAAAACCAATCGTTGAGCAACAAAATTTTGGTGTTAAACATGAAATTGGTGAAGTATTTGAGGCTATTAACAATGCCGCAGATAAACTAGCTCCCCGAAGTGCTCAACTGTTGCCACCCTCTGATGCTGTAAATGTAGTTACAAGCTCTCAGCATCCTCCCACAAATTCTCAAAACTCTTGGTCGCAGAAGCGTACCCATGCTCGTAGCCCCCAGTCAAATTCGCCGCCTCATAAAATGCCGAAACGCCATAGTCCACAACCATCCACTCCCTCATGTTGGCATTGTGGTAAGAGTAACCACCTTGCAAGGGACTGTTGGTCCGCCCCTAGATCATCACCTCCTAGACAATTCTCTCGGCCCCCTCATCAATCTAATCATTCTAGGCTTCCATATTGCACGTACCATAAACAAGTTGGTCACCACACTGCGGATTGTAGAGCTAGGCAAAGGACATCTCCACCTCGTAACTCCCATGGTCAGTCTTGGCGAGGCTCACAGCGTCCAAGACATTATCAGAACTCTCGTAATTACAACTCCCAGCCCAGCTATAATGCAACTTCAAATTATAATGCTCAGTCACAGAATGCTGGAGCTCAGAATGTTCACTCCATGTCGTCGGGAAACCCCCAAGGCCATCCGCTAACCAATTCAAGCTAGCCAATCCTAGTGCCCTCCCTGTGTATTCAGTAGCTACCCAAAATAGATTTGGACACTTGACAGAGGAGGACACTGACTCTAGACCAGTTGTAGATGTTGACGGATCCACAGTAAATTTGACACAAACAAGACACAGATATCCCAGACAACATAAGTCAAAAATAGTAACTTGTCCAGTCTCAAGTGATGGTCCCCTTGTCTCAGCCATTGTACATGGTAGAGTTTTAAAAGTTTTTCTTGACTCAGGTGCAAAAATTAATATTGTCAAGCCCTCAGCTCTTAGAGACATTGAAAGTATGCACCCTACTATTTTAAAACAGTCACACATACCTTTTCTAAGTGGTATTTCAGGAAATAAAGTAAAAGTTCAGGGTGAAATTGACCTCCCACTCAAGTTCAATGATGTCACATTGTCTATAACATGTTTAGTTGTTGACATTATTCATTTTCCTGGAGACATTCTCTTAGGTCTGTACACCATGATTGATGAAAATATTGCATTGTTTCCCCATCGTTGGAACATAAGTATCAAAGACCATGTCATACCCTTGTGTAGCATGTATCGACAGGGCCACGAGTTCAATCTTCAATCAGATTATGTTAATTTTGTTGACACCCGCCTTGCAAGCGTAGGTTCGTCAGATCATTGTTGTGGTAGCATACCCGAGAAAACAGGCACTCGATTGAAGCATAGTAGTTGTGCAGTTGTTAAGGAGAATGAGTATCGGGACTTTCTGGAAGGGGACGCCCTAACGGATTCTCGTTGTCTCGCTCGCCTGGCAGCTTCCATCTCTGAAGTCAGTGGTTCCACGGCTACTGACACTGTGTTACACCCTCATTCTCTCACCAGAATAAGAGTTAAGGTTCAGGGAGTGCCTGAGTTGTCGGATGTGATTGCGGAAAGTGAAACATGTAAAGTGAATGGTACATTTGTTGAACCCTCCTGGCACACAGTGCAGGATGGTACTGTCACACTTTTTATCGCAAACACAAGTAATGCCGATATCCATCTCCAGTCTGGTACCCATGTTGTAGATTTTGCCCATTACTCGTTACCGGTGCGAGTTGTGGATGATGTCTCCATGGATCATACTGTTTGTACACTCACACCAGGAGAACAGGGATCTCAGCCAGAGGTGCAAGCGCAACACCTCAGTCCTACTGATTTTCCTGACTCTGTGGCTCAGCTTTTGAAAATTTTGAACAAGAATAGAGCTGTTGTTGCTCTACCAGGAGAAAAATTAGGTCTCACTCCTCTCATTACACATAAAATTCCCCTTGAACAAGGAACTACGCCTATTTATGTACCAGCTTACCGTCTTCCCCATTCTCAGAGAGCAGAAGCAGATAGACTTGTAGAGGAAATGTTACAGAGTGATGTAATTGAATCAAGTAATTCGCCATGGAACGCTCCATTGATTCTTGTACCAAAGCGAGATGGGACTTGGAGACCTGTAATCGATTATCACAAGCTTAACAGAGTAACAATACCTGATCGTTTCCCACTTCCAGTTCTAAATGATTTGTTGCAAAGTATTGGTCGAAACAAAGTATTCTCAACGTTAGATTTGTTGCAGGGATTCTGGCAAATCCCCCTTGATGAGGAAAGTAAACAATTGACAGCCTTTAGTACTCCCAATGGTCATTTTCATTTCAAAAGAATGCCGTTTGGTTTGCGTAGTAGTCCAATAACCTTTTCACGGCTCATGACAAATCTATTTCGTAGACTGATAGGAAGTACGCTTCTAGTTTACCTTGATGATCTCATAATCATGTCGCAAGATGTTCAGACTCATTTCCAGAACCTTGAAAAGGTACTTGCAAAGCTCGCTGAAGCTAATTTAAAAATAAAGCTTGCAAAATGTTCATTTTTAAAGCAAAAGATTAATTTCCTAGGTCATACAGTTACACCTTCAGGTATTACATTGAATGAATCAAAAATTATTGCTGCCCGTGATTTTCCAACACCTCGTACCGCAGAAGCCGTAAGACAGTTCACAGGTCTTGTAGGATTTTATCGTTCATTTATTGCTGGATTCTCTATTATAGCCGCTCCGCTTTACAAGTTGCAAAGAAAAGATGAACCCTTTGTTTGGGGAGAGGCCCAGGATCAGTCATTCAAAAAACTCAAAGCAGCCTTGATTTCGTCACCTGTCCTTAGGTACCCAGATTTTTCTAAACCTTTTACGTTGGTTACAGATGCTAGTGACATAGGTTTAGGTGCTGCATTACTTTAAACAGAAGGTCACAGAGATCACGCAATAGCTTATGCTAGCCGTACTTTATCTAAAGAAGAGAAAAATTATAGTGCAACAGAACGAGAAGCCTTGGCAGTTGTTTGGGCACTTAAACATTTCAAGGATACAATTTATAATTACCCAGTTCATGTTCTTACAGATCACCAACCATTAATTCCCTTGTTCAAAAATAAGAATCCAGTTGGAAAGTTTGCTAGATATTTGCTCACAATTCAAGAATTCAATCCCACATTTGGATATATTCCAGGAAAGCAAAATGTTGTAGCCGATGCGTTTTCTCGACACGTAGCTGCGATTCAGTTAAATTACCCAGCATTAGATGCTACAGTAGTAGAAACGGAACAAAGACAAGACCCCATATGGGCACCCATCATTAAATTTTTGACTAAGCAAGACACTCGCCCGATTCATAAACCGCCAGTACCATTGAAAGAACTAGTTATGTTGGACAATTTACTGTGTAGAGTAGTAAAGCTAGGGACAGCCTCGAGGAAATGTTGTCAGTTAGTTGTTCCAGCTGTCTTGGTACCAACTGTGTTAAAAATTATCCATGATGCTCCTGCAAGTGCACATCCAGGAAAGGATCGTACACTGCAACAAGGTTGATTGAAATATTTTTGGCCAAAAATGGCTAAGGAGATTGCTCATTATGTTGACAGATGTTTAACTTGTTTACAGCACAAGGGACATGTTTCAGGACCTAATCCAATTCAGGTGTACCCAGCAACTAAAGCTCCTTGGGAACGAATATCGGTGGATTTATTGACAAATTTTGCGGAAACAGAGAAAGGGAACAAACATTTGCTTGTAATGGTCGATAATTTTTCACGGTTTTGCGAACTAGTTCCTATCCCGAACAAAACAGCAGAAACCATAGCCAGCGCATTCCATGACCAAATAATTTGTAGATATAGTATGCCTAAAGTAATCCTTTCAGATAATGGTCCAGAATTCAGTAATAGTATTCTAACTAGCTTGTGTGATTTATATAACATCAAAAAATGTAGCATCATGCCTTATCATCCGGCAAGTAATGGACTAGCTGAACGTACTAACAGGAAAGTGTTAGATGCCTTGAGAGTCACGTTGAATTTTGATAACAACAATTGGGATGATTTTATACCCTTAATTCAGTGTGCTATAAATTCTTCAATTAATGTTTCTACTGGTGACACACCTCACGCTATTCTTTATGGTACAGATAAGATCCTCCCTAATGAATTGATTAACGTACCTCCTACTCCCTTATATAACGTAGATGATTTTGTTCAAGTGAAGCGTAGACAAATGCAACTAGTATTCAAGAAAATACGAGAACAACTGTCCAAAGCAACAGCCGAGTTCACTCTAGCAAGGAATGCACGAGCTAAACCCAGTAAAATAACTATTGGATCTGTAGTAATGATACTTAACCAACACAGGTCTGGTCCTATGTACAAGTTAACTAAGAAATTTTTGGGTCCATATAAGGTAATCGAGCTTATTAAAGGTAACAAATATAGACTTAAGAACTTGTTAACAGGAGAGTATATAAATGAACATTTAGACCACATGAAGTTAGCTAAAATGACTGTTGACGAGACTGATGAGGAAGATGACAATGAACTTACCCAGACAGATACTCCTACTCGGACACCACCTTCTGTGGTTGACAGACCACTTGATGTTCAGCAACCCCATACTAGCAATTATAATCTTAGATCTAGACCTCTCGTTTCAACCGTGCACTCACCACATGTCCATTGGCTAGATGTTAACGAGGATATCTCTCAAGATGATAGTTTGTCGCATGAAGTTTCACCTGTTCCGGACCTTCAGTCAGAGCCAGAGTTGTATAGTGCTCTGGATGAGCTAGGTGTAGATATCCGCAGAATTTATAATTGATTGCACTCTGCAGTTATTCTGTTTGTTTTGAAAAAAAAAAATCATTTGCAGTATTTCTACCACATGTGTCTTATTATTACCATTATATATAATGTATAGTTTTTCTCAACTTTATTTTGTTATGAATTAGATGCCATTGTTAAGTCTACTACCATTTGTATTTTTACAGTGCTTGTCATAAGAGTTATTATTGTTCTAGCAACCACATTGTGGCCAGTGAATCCTGGCTGCTATCACGCAGATGTTAGTCTTCTTGATCCAGGTCTTGTATATGCTTGTAAATATATTGCACATTATATATATTGTACATTGGTCTTGTAAATATATTGTATTATTTCAGAAAAAAAAGAGAAAAAAAAAAAAAAAAATCATTATCTATCTTGAAATTCAATTGTGGTTGTTAGGTCAGAACTTTGTTCCATTAATGTAATAATTGTTTAATTTTGTATGGTTTTCAAGCACATGCCATTGACACATGTTAATAATTTTGTTTAGGCAATACCTTGAGTTGTATTGTTCATATCTGATCAGTAGACATACACATGTTCTTAATACTCTGGTTTAATCAAAGAATTGTTACCATGATTTTCACCTATTATGATGAATTTTTTTTTGGTGCATATATGCCGAGTTGTTAGTATTACGCAAACCTGATCTTCTTTCAATGTTTTATTATGCAAATTTCACATGTAAGCCATTATTGAATGCCACCGAGGTCCTTTCAGTATCATTGTAACTATATAGCTAGCCAGAGCTTGTCGACAAGGGACGTCGACTTGGTAGCGTGTCCGAGCGGTGTTATACTCAAAATTCTGTCAGTTGAAATGTAACCAATCACAGGCAAGTAGGCCTCTGACGTCATGCCAGACAGAGGAGCATCAAGCATGCTCCCAGCAGCCGCAGTTATCCTCACAGACTCAGAGTAGAAGGACCTCGGCTAGGCAGATATATACCTTGCTATCTCAGTCAATAAATATATACAGAAGCGACTACTGTGTCTACCTTCTACCCCGAAAAAGGCAAACGAATAGGTTAGGTTAAGATAGGTTAGGCTAGGTTAGGTTCGGTCATATATCTATGTTAGTTTTAACTCAAATTTCCAATAATCAACCCATACACAATGAAATGGACAGATTCATCACTTCACAAGAAAAAACATTTGAAAAAAATATAAATTCATGAAAACTCGGCCCATCAGGCAAATTGGGCCTTGCACAGCAGGCCAAATACGACGTTCCGGCCACCAGGCACGACATATATATATATATATATATATATATATATATATATATATATATATATATTATATATATATATATATATATATATATATATATATATATATATATATATATATATATATATATATATATATATATATTTTTTTTTTTTTTTTGGTGGTTGTTATTGCTTTTTGTAATAGGTTTAAATGGGTTTTGGGAGACCTACCCATTGTTTGTTTCTTCCTCTGTATGTGTCATTTTACCCACTCACTTGGGATCCATTATGAGAATAAGGATTTGATGAATATCTCTTTAGTAACTGTAACTTACATTTGAATTACCATTCTCCCAGAGTTTTTATTATTATTATTATTATATTAGGCATACCACCACCTTAACATTATAGAATATTATTCAGTTGCATATTGTCCTGGGGACCATTCAGGCTTGTTCGCATTATAGAATATGAATTTTGTATATATCAAATTTAATATATTTCTTTTTACAACACACAATTCTGTCAACTCAAAATTCTGTCAGTTGAAATGTAACCAATCACAGGCAAGTAGGCCTCTGACGTCATGCCAGACAGAGGAGCATCAAGCATGCTCCCAGCAGCCGCAGTTATCCTCACAGACTCAGAGTAGAAGGACCTCGGCTAGGCAGATATATACCTTGCTATCTCAGTCAATAAATATATACAGAAGCGACTACTGTGTCTACCTTCTACCCCGAAAAAGGCAAACGAATAGGTTAGGTTAAGATAGGTTAGGCTAGGTTAGGTTCGGTCATATATCTATGTTAGTTTTAACTCAAATTTCCAATAATCAACCCATACACAATGAAATGGACAGATTCATCACTTCACAAGAAAAAAAATTTGAAAAAAATATAAATTCATGAAAACTCGGCCCATCAGGCAAATTGGGCCTTGCACAGCAGGCCAAATACGACGTTCCGGCCACCAGGCACGACATATATATATATATATATATATTATATATATATATATATATATATATATATATATATATATATATATATATATATATATATATATATATATATATTTTGGTGGTTGTTATTGCTTTTTGTAATAGGTTTAAATGGGTTTCGGGAGACCTACCCATTGTTTGTTTCTTCCTCTGTATGTGTCATTTTACCCACTCACTTGGGATCCATTATGAGAATAAGGATTTGATGAATATCTCTTTAGTAACTGTAACTTACATTTGAATTACCATTCTCCCAGAGTTTTTATTATTATTATTATTATTATTATTATTATTATTATTATATTAGGCATACCACCACCTTAACATTATAGAATATTATTCAGTTGCATATTGTCCTGGGGACCATTCAGGCTTGTTCGCATTATAGAATATGAATTTTGTATATATCAAATTTAATATATTTCTTTTTACAACACACACACACACACACACTGTAGGTTTTTATGATTATAATAAAAAAAATTATATAATTTTATGATCATTATTGATTACACTTGTATTAAAAAAATAAAGCAAGCACCTGTTTCTATGACTTGGTAAATGTCATACATTACAACAATTTTTTTCGAATACTTTATTAATTTTAAAGTGCTTCAAAATTCATTTGGTCTCTTTCTTCATGGTTGATCATTTTATATGTATTAATCGTTGTAAAAATCATGAGAATTACTGCAATTAGCCCAGCTATGGCATGATGTGACCCCATAACATATTTCATGTGATCATCAGATGTAACTGAATCCATAAATGTTATTTTATCATATACATTCATAACAGATGTTATTGTAATAAACAAACATAAGATAACTAATATAATAAGTATAAAATATGTGAATATTTTATTACCGAACATATCTTTTTTTTGTTATTTTTTATATAGGAGAAAAATAATAAAATGACCATGAAATTTAATTATAATTTAATAATTTAATAGATGTATAAGCTGTTTAGCTGGAGGAACGATTTTTTGGGCATAAGAAACAATTGATTTATATTGATATTGATGGTAAGTTAAGATAAATGTAATTAATAAAAGAGCCATAATAGCAATTACTAATGACATTAATGATTTGGAAATATTTGTTCCCAAAAGATAAAAGGTGACTAATAAACCAACCAAAAAAGACAGATACATAATAGAAAGAGGCCAATTTGTTTTTTTCTTAACGACATTCATTTTTTCCTGTGATATTTCCTTATTATCATGTCTCTCATTAATTGCGGGAGTTGTTGATGTGGTTGGTATTGGATTCCAATAAGATTCTTCATGTACTCTGTTAGCTATTCTCAAATCCATAACATGAGGTTGAGGTAGTAACTGAGGAAGTTGTTGATGATTCTCTCCTGAAGCCGTTGTTGTTGTTGAAAGATGAGGATGTGCCATTGTATTTAAAACGATTTTCTTTTATTTTTTTAATTATAGTTTTAATTAATGTTTCACTATTGAAGGGTATTAGTGTTTTGAGTCGATGGCTGTTTATATGTATTAGGGCTTCTTCAAGTGGGAAATAACAGGCAATTTTTTCTTCATCTAAGCGATGACTGAAAGGAAAACGATGCATATAATTCTTAATTGCACGGTTGTTGGTCTTCTTATCATTTAGGTTGAAAATACATCCTAAAGTTCCAAGTATCCAATTTAAACATCGAGACCGAGAGTGTGTAAATTGAATTAAATTATTTGCATTTTCAGTTTCAATTAAAATACTATAATCACACTGATAGGTTTTACCATTCAGTGCTATCCATTCCTCTGATATCATTGGTAAATTATATTGGTTATTATGAATCATCCCCAATTTAATTCTTTTAATAAATGGTATAAAATCTAAATGAAAACAATGTGTTTCTTCCATAAACTCTCTAATTTGGGTAATTATTGGAATCTTTTGATCAATTTTTTCAGTTTTTTTTTTTTTTTTTTTTTGAGATATATATACAAGAGTTGTTACATTCTTGTACAGCCACTAGTACGCATAGCGTTTCGGGCAGGTCCCTGGAATACGATCCCCTGCCGCGAAGAATCGTTTTTTCATCCAAGTCCACATTTTACTGTTGCGTTAAACAGAGGCTACAGTTAAGGAATTGCGCCCAGTAAATCCTCCCCGGCCAGGATACGAACCCATGACATAGCACTCGCGGAACGCCAGGCGAGTGTCTTACCACTACACCACGGAGACTGTTCGGAGGTTGACCACGAGGAAGTGTATACTCCCCCTCTATTGTATTTCCATTACCAAACATATGTTGATATAAATTAACATATTCGGCTTGATTCATGGGGGACGAATTTTAAAAAATAATGACATTTTTCGTTTTATCATTCCATTTATGTCGATAACTTTTATTATTAAGATACGAAATATAAAAGTATGATGGAGAATGTAACATTAGGATTTTAAATTTTTTAATATAACTTTTTCGTCTGTGCTAAAACATTGACTGGCATCTACATATAAAAGCCCTAAAGATTTATTAGTTTTATTATCATAATTTAATTGGTTTGGTTTTAATTGTATTAAAGGCATATTTATAGTGGGAGGAAGATGTGCATTTTTGTAATAAAAATCAGTTTCTTTACAATATTGAGATGACATACTGACTATTTTGTATCTAAAAATGAATAGTGTTTATATATTAATTTATATATTTTTTTTTATTCTAACTGAACATGGATTATATTCAGTAATGTGTAGTAGGGAGTGGTGGTGGTGGTGTGGTAAGGTTGTTGGGGTGATGGTGAGATTAGGGTGTGTATATTGTGGGTGTGGGTGATTATAAAGGTTGTGGTGGGGTTGTTGTGTTGGTGGGGTTTGGGGAGGGTGGTGGTGGTGGTGGCGGTGTTTGTGTTGTTGTGTTGGTTGGGTTTTGGGAGGGTGGTGGTGGTGGTGGTGGCAGTGTTTGGGTTGTGGTGGTTACTGTTTGGGTTGTGGTGGGGGTTGTTGTGTTGGTGGGGTTTGGGGAAGGTGATGGTGGTGGTGTTGTTTGGGTTGTGGTGGTTATTGTTTGTGAGGTGCTGGTTGTATTGGATGCGTGTGGGTTTTTAATGTTGGATGTTGTGGTGGTAATGGGCATTATTATTTCAGAAATAAACCTAGAATTTATAATTTCTTCCTGTGATGAGCTAATCATAGTTTCCATATCTTTTAATATTTGAGGAAAATTTTTTACCAAATTTTTCCCAAATTGTTTTTCCTGACATTTATGCCGAAATAAAATATATGAAAACAATACTACAAATTCTTTTTTTTTCTATAGTTTATTTTACAATACTATGTATAATATCTCGAGGTATATTATCATGGTAAATGGTTTGGCACATGGTATCCATTCCTTCAATTAAAGATTGAATGAGATTTTTTTTATCATTTACAGATACCTCTCGAAATTTTTGTATTGTAATCTCAATCTTGTTCGAGGATAAATCCATGAAACTTTTCAGAAAGCTACATTCCGGATTCCATTGAATATGGAGAAGTAGAGGCTTGTCAGAAATGTCAAAATTCCATAGCCCAAGATTACAAAAAGCACATTTCACATGATCACTAAGACCTGTATAAAAGAATCCAGCTGAACTTAGATCTTCTGAGTTTGGTTATGTAAGTGTCCATGTGCTAAAACTTTCCAGGTGATTTTTACAATCTTCATATGTTCGATCGACACTGGGACAATGAGGTGACAATGAGAGGACTAAATTGGATTGCAGAATAACTTCACATAACTCTAAAGGGACATTACCAACGGGTTTTCCCATGATAAATGGACAATAAGGAACTCTTTGTCTATGTTTATTATGTGGAATATCGTTTATTTGCCAGTTCTTGATAACTGTATTACAGAAAATACATGCACATGCATCGTTTCTTTTAAGATAAAAAAATCCATCCCTAGCTAAATTTAGAGGGGAAATCCACGGAAATTTCCAATTGTTAAATGTGTCTAGACGTGCACTTTCAAACTTCAAAAAAAAAATGTTGTTAAACATTCTGATAGGTGTTTTAATTTGTGAAATAAATGTACAATTATGTTCTGGATATACAATTGCATTACTATTTATATTGATTGTAAGTGACAAATGACACTTTATACATTTCCATAGATTTTCTTGTTCGTTATAATAAAACCCATTTCGTTTTAATATGTTTAAATTTATTTTGAAATTTAAACCTTCTAATGTTTTCATGCTATGTTGTCCACTCATTTTGGTATGTAATTAATGAATGGTAAATTTATTAAATCCGTCTGACCATAATATATATTTACTAGGCATAGCATTATATATATATATATTTTTTTATTTATATGTCGAGATTCTTCAGGTTTACAGTAAAGGCTTCAAACTCTTCTTTTCAATTCAAATTCTATTATCATCACTAGTGTTCTAGGCGATTTGTGCGTAACTGTTCTATGGTATAAAAAAAAAACTTGGTGGTTATATAATAAACAAATTGAACTAAAATTAAAATAGTGATAGGATGATATCAAAGCAAAAGAAAAACGAAGAATTTTGCAGCAAACATGAATTTGAGCTAAAGATAAGCCAAATGTTGGAAAAAGGTGGGCCTGGGAGTCGGAAAATTTTCACTCGAGAAAAATTAGCACAATTCATTGAGGAAGTCAAAAATGCTAAACTGAAACTGAATTGGAAATCTTCTCATGAATATGATCTATTGTCTCGATATGATGTCAAAAATCTATTTGGGGATGACGTCCTAGTAACCATCGACGAAACTGAACGAAGAATGAAGCGGGGGACCAAGCGTAAACTGACCAGTGACAATCGTCATCATCATCATCATTCTACTATGGCTGTAAAAACAACAACAGGAACAACAGCTGATCCTGGCCGGATGTGTCGTCGTTTCATACATCAAGGGCAATTGTATGATACGATTTATGATGCACACAGAGCAGTTTGTCACGGAGGAGAAAAGAGAACTTATTTTGAAGCAAGTAAAACTATCGCTAACGTCACTCAACAATCGGTGAAACTCTTTATTTTACTCTGCCACATATGCAATTTGAAACGACTTCCTCGACGAAAAAAAGGGGTAATACGGCCCATTGTATCGGCCAGTTTTGCCGAGCGAGGACAAATGGACTTAATAAATATGCAAAAAAGAAGGTGGATGTGTGTATAAATATATTTTACATTATCAGGATCATTTAACAAAGTTTTCGGTTTTACGAGCTCTTCGCAGTAAACGGTAGATTGAAGTGGCACGCCACTTGCTCGATATATTTGCTCTCACAGGGAGCCCCACGAATTTTGCAGAGCGATAACGGCCGTGAATTTGTGGCCGAGTTCATTCAAGAGCTAAGAAAAGAAATGTGGCCTAACATGGTCCTCATTAATAGCAAACCTCGTCATCCACAGAGCCAAGGGAGCATTGAATGTACAAAAAGAAAATGTAATTAAAATGCTTGGCAGTTGGATGTGTGAAAATCAAACGCGAGATTGGTCAGCTGGACTTCCCTTTGTGCAATTCACCAAAAACACAGCATATTCACGTGGAATTGGCGTATCGCCTTACAAGGCAGTTTTTGGTATAGAACCACCAATAAATATGAATAATAATACACCTTCAATAATAAAGATGATACAATTGAAATTAAGAGAAAAATAAAGGTGATGAGTTAATAGTACATTATTTCTTCAAATTTATTTATGTTAGTTAAAGTGCACATGCTAAATATCAAGGTTCATTATTAATTTATTTTTGTTTTTGTTTTTGTTTTTGGATACGAGAAGTTTGACTGAACTGAAAGCTGGTTGGGAATGAAAAAGACTAAATGAAACTAGTACTAGTGTCCCCCCCCCCCAAAAAAAAATATCCCTCATCAGTCTCATTCCCAACATTAATGTCATCATTATTTTCATCCTCATCACGATATATAAACCAGCAGCAGCAGCAGCAGCAGCAGTGACATATAACAGTTAATAAATAATTCTTTAAAATGTCAATTTGATAATAAATAGATTTTTTCAATACTTTTCTGGGTTGGTGGAGGCAGGCGCCATCACTCATTTCTACTCCTCTTTGAATGCTAATATATATATATATATATATATATATATATATATATATATATATATATATATATATATATATATATATATATATATATCCAACTCGAATTGATATACTCTCTTGTAGTGATACTTTTTTTAAATAATATTTAAATGAAGAATAAAGGTATTTAAAAACAAAAAAAAATACATCATTTCAATAATACTTATTATTAAAATACTTATTTGTCAATTTAATTATATAGAGAATAAATGTGAATTGCTATATTCAATATCATAACCAGATTGTATTAACATGTGATACAAATAATACAACTGTAAATTATTTAAATTTGTGGTGTCAATTTTCCAATTTGGTGATAGATGAATAGGATTTTCTTTATAATAATTAATCAATGCATCATGAAAAATTTGCTCATTCGGCATTAAAATAAGTTGTTTGTAAATTGCATCTGAAATTTTTTTTGGACATTTTGAAGAATTATAATACGGGATAACCATATTATTAATGATCATAAAAGCTAATTTGAAAGGTGAATTGGAATCATAAAAGTTGTTTTTATAATTTGAAACTTTTTCTTGTATAAATTGAACATATTTTCGTTTTTCTTCTTCATCATTTTGATTATTAATAAATATGTTTGTTTGATCCTCCACAATCATTAAATTTTCAGTATTATCTTCTTTGAACGGTGGCATTGGCGATTGTGGCAGTGATGATTGTTGCGGTGTCGGTTGCAGTGGTGATTGTTGTGGTGTCGGTTGCAGTGGTGATTGTGGCGGTGTCGGTGGCAGTGGCAGTGGTGATTGTGGCGGAGTCGGTGTCAATGGTGATTGTGGTAGTGATGGTGATGGTAGGTGTGATAGGTCAGAATCCATTTTAAGGATTGATTTTGGGATTTTTTTATACATTTTATATATATATAAAAAAAGGGAGCTGGATTTTTATTATAGAAAGAAACATTATACTAAGATGGTGAACCAATGTTTTTAGGTAGGGGTGGTGGTGGTGTTGCTGCTGCTTTTGGTAATAAACTTTCATCTTGATTGATGAACGTTACAATTTCATCCTTTTTTCCCCAGTTTGAATGATGTCAATTAAGAGATGGGGATTTTGGGTTCTTAAAAATAACCATATTTTCGTTTTTCTTCTTCATCATTATGATTATTAATAAATATGTTTGTTTGATCCTCCACAATCATTAAATTTTCAGTATTATCTTCTTTGAACGGTGGCAGTGGTGATTGTGGCCGATTGTGGTGGTGTCGATTGTGGCGGAGTCGGTGTCGGTGGTGATTATGGTAGTGATGGTGATGGTAGGTGTGATAGGTCAGAATCCATTTTAAGGATTGATTTTGGGATTATATTATTTTATATATATAAAAAAAGGGGGCTGGATTTTTATTATAGAAAGAAACATTATACTAAGATGGTGAACCAATGTTTTTAGGTAGGGGTGGTGGTGGTGGTGGTGGTGGTGGTGTTGTTGCTTTTGGTAATAAAACTTCATCTTGATTGATAAACGTTACAATTTCATCCTTTTTTCCCTAGTTTGAATGATGTCAGTTAAGAGATGGGGATTTCGGGTTCTTAAACAAATTATCATTGGTCATCAATATCACTAAAAATACGAAAGTAATTCCCTTCGTCACATGATTCCGTGTTAATGTCAGAAAAAATTATTCCTGTTGGGTGTATTCATATTTAATCTTTTACTGGTATATATACCATTTTTCATAAACTTCCAACTTTCCAGTTAATTTCAAATGTATTTTTTTATACATTAGATGTCTATATGATTTAAAATAGTGTTGCCTTATCTAGATTTAAATAATCAAGTGTGTATGTATGCTTGTGGGTGCCGGATGTCACAGAGCAACTGAGGGGAGGAGCTGTGTGTGTGTGTGTGTGTGTGTGTGTGTGTGTGTGTACTCACCTAATTGTGCTTGCGGGGGTTGAGCTCTGGCTCTTTGGTCCCGCCTCTCAACCGTCAATCAACTGGTGTACAGATTCCTGAGCCTATTGGGCTCTATCATATCTACATTTGAAACTGTGTATGGAGTCAGCCTCCACCACATCACTTCCTAATGCATTCCATTTACTAACTACTCTGACACTGAAAAAGTTCTTTCTAACGTCTCTGTGGCTCATTTGGGTACTCAGCTTCCACCTGTGTCCCCTTGTTCGCATCCCACCAGTGTTGAATAATTCATCCTTGTTTACCCGGTCGATTCCCCTGAGGATTTTGTAGGTTGTGATCATGTCCCCCCTTACTCTTCTGTCTTCCAGTGTCGTAAGGTGCATTTCCCGCAGCCTTTCCTCATAACTCATGCCTCTTAGTTCTGGGACTAGTCTAGTAGCATACCTTTGGACTTTTTCCAGCTTCGTCTTGTGCTTGACAAGGTACGGGCTCCATGCTGGGGCCGCATACTCCAGGATTGGTCTTACATATGTGGTGTACAAGATTCTGAATGATTCCTTACACAGGTTCCTGAACGCCGTTCTGATGTTAGCCAGCCTCGCATATGCCGCAGACGTTATTCTCTTTATGTGGGCTTCAGGAGACAGGTTTGGTGTGATATCAACTCCTAGATCTTTCTCTCTGTCTGTTTCATTAAGTACTTCATCTCCTATTCTGTATCCTGTGCCTGGCCTCCTGTTTCCACTGCCTAGTTTCATTACTTTGCATTTACTCGGGTTGAACTTCAACAGCCATTTGTTGGACCATTCACTCAGTCTATCCAGGTCATCTTGTAGCCTCATACTATCATCCTCTGTTTCAATCCTCCTCATAATTTTTGCATCGTCGGCAAACATTGAGAGGAACGAATCTATACCCTCTGGGAGATCATTTACATATACCAGAAACAGTATAGGTCCAAGGACTGACCCCTGCGGGACTCCACTTGTGACGTCTCGCCAATCTGATTGGCCTACATCTTTGATTAAACCATGGGTTTCTCATCTTCATTTCTCTGTTTTCCTTTTGGACTGGGACAAACTTGTTTGCTGCGTCCTTGCACTTTTGCGTGATGTAATCCATCATATCTTGGGCCGTCTTTCCCCTGAGCTCTGTTTCCCATGCTATATCTGTTAGGAATTTTCTTATCCCCTCATAGTTTCCCTTTCGGTATGCTAACCTTTTGGTTTCTGTATCCCTCCTCGAGTTCAATAACCCTTCTTCAATCAAGTACTCAAACACCAGTACACTGTGGTCGCTCATTCCTACTGGGTCCTCAAAACCGATTTCTCTTATGACGGAGTCGTTCAGAGTGAAGACTAGGTCGAGTCTCGCTGGTTCGTCATTGCCTCTCATCCTTGTGGGTTCTCCGACATGCTGGGTTAAAAAGTTGCTTGTCACCACCTCCAATAGTTTGGCTCTCCACGTATCCTCGCCTCCATGCGGTTCCTTGTTCTCCCAGTCAATCTTTCCGTGATTGAAGTCGCCCATGATGAGCAGGTGGGATCTATTTCTACAGGCAGCAGAGGCTGCCCTCTCAATTATAGTGTTAACTGCCTTGTTGTTGTTTTCATACTCTTGACTGGGTCTCCTGTCATTTGGTGGAGGGTTGTATATTACTGCTACTACTATTCTTGGTCCTCCCATTGTTATGGTGCCTGCTATGTAGTCTCTGAACTCCTCACAGCCCGGGATGGCCATCTCCTTAAAACTCCATTCCCTTCTCATGAGTAGGGCCACTCCGCCTCCTCCCCTACCTTCCCTCTCTTTCCTTATTACTGTATACTCCTGGGGAAACACGGCATTCGTTATGATTCCAGAGAGTTTTGTTTCAGTGAGTCCGATTACATCTGGGTTAACTTCTTGTGCTCTTTCCCTTAGTTCACTTGTCTTGCTTGTGATCCCATCTATGTTCAAGTACATCACCCTGAAACTGACTCTCTTCTGCTTCTTTTCTGGGGGGAGCCTTTGGGATCTGGGGTGAGTGGGAGCTGGGGGGACCTGGCACGGGGGGATTGGTGGAGGAGGGAGGGCTTGGGGTTATGGGGGAGAGGAGGAGGATACAGGGGGTGGATAAGAGGGGGAGGGTACAGGGGGTGGATAAGAGGGGGAGGGTACAGGGGGTGGATAAGAGGGGGAGGGTACAGGGGGTGGGTAAGAGAGGGAGGTGTGTGTGTGTGTGTGTGTGTGTATGTGTGTGTGTGTGTGTGGGTGTGTGTGTGTTGTATAAAAGGAGGTGGGATCCGGGCAGTATCTCAATTCTCATCCTGCCTTTCTTTGGATATTACTGCAGTGAACTTCTAAAAGTTATACTTACAACCATTGTGTTGTAGTATATTAACACTTACTAAGGCGTGAGTATTTCATTTTTTTTTTTTTTGAAGTAGTAGATAACTTTCAATTTTTGATTGAGATTGTTTCTGTTTCTCCTTGAATGGATTGATGATCATCTTAGTCTATTTCAATACACCAGACTATTTCAATTATAATATATATTTTCCAGGTGGGGAAAAATGAACCAAATGGATATTGGTAATGGGGAAGCAGTTGGCATTGAGAAATTGGGAAATGATGAAGAGAGGAAAGTAAATGAAGAAGGAGTTGAAGATGAAAAGGGAGATGAAGAAGGGGGAGAAGATGAAGATAAAAAGGTAACTGAAGAGGAAGAGGAAGATATAAAGGTAACTGAAGAGGGAGATGAAGATATAAAGGTAATTGAAGAAGAAGATGAAGATATAAAGGTAATTGAAGAAGAAGATGAAGATAAAAAGGTAAATGAAGAAGAATATGAAAAAATCAAGTTTTTTTATAAAAAAAATTCAAGCTCCATTTAAACATGACTCTAATTTTAAACAATTTATAGAATTGAAAAGTGAGCTAGATAGGATATTTCTTAAAACTAAACATTCTCTGCTTCCACCTGGCTGTAACGTTAAATGCTTAGAAAACTGTACATTCACTAAAGAAGAATTATCCGAATCCGGATTTCAAGATTTTATTAAATATGACCATATGGACCGGATATATAATTATTTCATTTATTATGGTTGGTATTCCACTATAACAGCAAGAATTAAGTATAATAATTGTTTGGTATATGTTCACATATATTATGTTTATGCAAACAATTGTTGTAATATGTGGGTTATTGAGGATGCTCAAACATTTTTTAAATTTCTTGTAAATGAAGTTTTTCATCCAAGTAAACCCTATTCCGAAGAAATTTGGATAGCTATGAAAAATGATAACTTAAATGTAGAGAAACCTCCACAGTATACATATTGAGTTTTATCATGATGAGATGATGAAATGTAAAATAGGATTGAATGTTTTTTTGAAGATAAAAAACACAACACAATATTACCAGATTTTCTATGGTGGATGTGAAGGTCCTAATTCCACATACATCAAGTTAATATCTTGTGATAACCATGAATTCATCATTAAAAGGAAAGATGCCTTCACCTCAAATTTAATTCAAGCTATGATTTCAGGTTCAACAAAGTGTATTGAAAATGAAAAAAATGAAATCCATTTTAAAACAATTCCGTAAGTATAAAGCTGTTAGAACAAAGTGTTATTATATAACCTGTTATATTTAGAGAGAAACATATAAACTGTATATAATAAATAAATAATTATAATACTTTTATTTTTTTATTTTATTTCTTCAGATCATATCTTCTTCAAAAAGCGTGTACATATTTCACCTACAATACTCAATTCAAGAAAAATGAGATTACTACTGATCCTGAATTTCCAATTGAAAATAATATTGCTCTACATCTGCTTTTGGTTGCTGATTTCCTTGATTGTTAATATTGACATCCATAACCATATATTTTTTACTAAATGTTGAAAGATTAAAATATAAAAACAAGCTTTAATGTTATATTATTTTTAGTTTATTTTGTGGCTTGAAAATTATTCTAAGCCTTTTATTATTATTATTAATATTATTATTATTATTAATTATTCCAGTAATTCCAATGAATCAAGAGTATGATTGCAATGAAGTTATAGTATTGAAAGATTCAATTAAATACTGGTTTGATAGAGGTGATGAGCAAATTAAATATAAACATGAAGAACTTTTCAATATATATGATTTACTATCACAACAAGAATGGTTCGAGTTCCAGTTAAACTTTAAAGACACTATACAGGTATATATACTAATAGGACGAAATTCATCTATTATACATCCAAACCAAATAAACATAACTAACTTAGCGCCAATTTTAATAGAATGCCGTTATTATAATAATGAAAATGTACAAAGTTATCATGAAAATGTACAAAATTTATCTTTTATTAAAGATGCATATATGATTAGGACTCCTGTTAAATATATGAAATTTTCTGTATTGTGGGATTATAATAATATACTACTATGTTGGAATCACTTGTCTATAATAGTAGGAGGTATCAATAACGAAACTCAAGTGTGTAATAATTTACAAGATAATTTGAATGTCATAATGTGTTGGTTATATGAAAAATATAACATTACAATCCTTGATAATAGTTTAAATATAAATAACAGTAAATATGTTACAAATGGGACCATATATATAGGTATTACACACACCAAGAAAACGATATCATTATTTGATAAGATATTTTTCATTATATTAACAATTGTTTTTCACAATTTTAAATGTTATAATTATTTTACATGGTGTTTTTAAATTGGTATTTTTTTTTTGTAATATCCCCTAAATTCCCATATATAACGTATATATGACTTGAAATTTTAAATTGGTAATTCCAATCATTCCAACATTGAAGGAAAATATATGGGTGGTGAGCTGTACTTTGGTGGTAGCATGGTAGGTAGCCTTGGCTATTGGCTAAGATATAATAACTTAATCCTCAATAAAGAGTTTTAATTTGGACTGACATTATTGTGAGAAGGGCCTTTGATATACTGCTATGTTAGTCCCAATGACCTATTATATGGTGAATTTGAGACAAAGATATGATGTTACTACCCTATTCAAACCCAAACCCTAAATAAATTTTGTTAACAATGAGTGAGTATTTCTATTTCACGATTTATAAATATGGCTCTCATTGTAATTGTGTTATGGACCCGACGCCTCCACAGAGAATGGAGAAGCGATGGCAGCGCTGCCATCTATGGGCCGTCACCCAAAGTACGGGAAAAGAAGGCGCCCTCTTCTGGTCAAAAGTACAATTATTGGTGTCAGTGGTGAGTGCCTCATACTATGATTGGACATGGAATGGATTATTACAGTGCGATAGGTGTGGAGGAAGTGGACTCGACAAGGGTGTGGTCAGAGACAGTGTCCTGTGTGTGTCGCTCTATATAGCGACATTGACTCAATGATATTTTTTGGAGGCTACATTCAGTTTTATTATGTACATTCACAATGTACATTTCTATATATTTATATAATAAATAAATAAGTAAGTAAATAAATAAACTTTTATATTATTTATCTCCATTCTTAGTGTTGTATTCCTTCCTATATGTTATGAACCTCATAAATTCCCCTTATGAAGCCAATGTACGTGATTTGTTAAAAACACTGAGCCCTGAAGATATTAGGTGTCTGGCTCAGACATCAACAGGTAATCGCCTTTCACCTAAAAGTTCTCAAGAGGCGCTTAACATAATCTTAATTTATACCTCAGACTTGAAACGCTTGTTTTCTTATCGACGTCTTACTGCACAAAATCTTTTTAACTACCTCTATAAAAATCAAGTACCATCAATACCTTTTGCTAAGAAAATGGAATTGGTAATAGCTGTAAAAGAGTTTTGGACAAAGCAGCATGGTAAAACAGGTATCGGATATTCAACTGAACAAGGAAGAGCACATTCAAACCCCAAAACCGAAATTACAAGTGCTATCCAACTCTCAATACCTGGAAATACGAACATCATTTTATGTTCCAATCCAAGTTTTATTCAATATACAACTGGTGAAACCAAGAATATAATTGAAAATCCTAAACAATGCAGTTTTATGGGTACTGCAGAACGTACAAATTTAGGAACAATACAATGTCAATGTGATTCATATATAAGTACACTATTACAGCATCAGACAGAAGAGAGTGAAATTAAAACTTTTACTCAAACAGATAATGAAAAAAAACAACCTGTCTTATGTGATGATGTTCCTAAAACTTCTATTCGAACTGTTAATGAAAAAAACAAATTTGTATGTGGTGTTCTTTCCCCGGTAGAACATAAAATGGAAGTTATAAGAAGTGACGAGTTTATACAAAAATTTTGTAAGTGGTATTTTAGAATGATTAATCGTTTGCAGCCAGAGTGTTTCCACCTACCCGGAGATTCTTTTCGAGGTGATATTTTTTATGACAACAGTTACACTGATATTTACTTAATTGGCCAGTCAAATAGTGAGAGACATGCTTTTGGAGGAGGAAATACTTTCCAACTTTTAAAACAAACATTTCAAGAGTATAAGATTCAGTTCAGTCCTAATTGCGAAAATGGAATACAAGCTTATCAATCCAATTTTGGTATGGTCAAAATCAGTTGTTCTGGCACCATACATATCCGAAACTCATGTGTGGGAATTTTTGAACAAGAAACGGGTATGGTATGCAGTCCAAATGATCATGTATGGAAGATAATGTATATAAAGATAAATTTAAAACATGCTAGTACACATAAACCTCCAAGTCTACCTTCATGTCAAGTGTTTGAAATTAAAATTTGAAATGGTTTTTTTTTTAAACAACGAATAAATAACAGAATAAGTGAAATCTATAGACTTTACTTCTCTGGGATGTAGACGTATTCTGTCAGGATATTCTTTTTGATTTATAAATATACTATTTTAATTGATATAATCGCAAGATAAAGATTGTGTAATAACATTATGTACTTTTGAATAATAATATATATATTCTTTTTTTAACAAAGATATAAAATATGGGTTCTGTACCAAGATATAACCATTAAGGTTCCTAGACTCATCACAAGGATAACTAGTGGCACTAAAAGGCAAGTAGTTATTTCAGTCAAACTAAAATGGAATGGAATTGGTGTATATATGACATGAATAGTATGGTTTGATCCCATTTAGATCTATTTTCTAAACACGTTATTTTCATGTTTAATCAGGAGGATATTCTAGCAATAATCATCATGGTATCATCCTCCAAAATCACCAAAATCAACAAAACCCCTAAAATTATCAAGAAAAATCCCACTTTTGATGATAAATTTTTTGAACTTTTAATTAATGAGCGAGTGAAGAAAATGGTGGACATGCTTATCATGGTATGGTATCATGTCCATGGTATTTGTGGTAAAAGGAAAATTTATATCATCTCCAAGTTGGAAGATTGCTGGAATATGAATTATCGAACAACTATTCCACTAAAGCGAGACACTTATATAAATTTATGTTTATCATTGTTAAGAGATCCAGCATGTTCACATGATACTCTTTGGAAATTTAATGTTTTAACCCATAATGAATGTGGTGATTACATGTTTGGACATCCTGTTATAGTCAATGATAACCACCGAACAGGAAGTCAGCTTGAAATTCAATACTCATGTTCGGAAGTGATTATCGGGACAGTGACTACTGAACAAGGACTGGTCAATGGTTTCATAAATACAGGAAAAATTACATTTACAAGTGTTAGGTGTACCTTTCTTGAATATTTAAAGGCTAAAAAATTCTATGATATGTTCATTTTAAATTGAACTAATGTTTTTGTTTTTTTTAAGTCAGTTCATATTTTGGTAGGGTTGATTTTAGGTTTGGTCATATAGATATTTAGGTAAGGCTGCGATATTGACACTACTAAACACCTAACCATAAAAATACCTTTATGGTTTATATGACAGACAATCTGTAAAGTATTTTTTAATAAATGGAATCATCCAGTCTGCTATATCCATGTGGTTTTCATGTGAACCCTGTTTTGTTATAATAAGAATAACTTCATATATAATGAAAAAATTCTAATACAAGCATATATTTATTTATTTACCATAATTTTTAAAAATATATTTTCAATTTTCTTCTATAAATTTACCATGGTCTGTTACTGTATGTGTTTACCACAGCTCTGTTTTTGTATATTTATACCAGGGGAGCCAGACAGATCACTGATAAATGATCCTGTCACCAGACACACTAGTGTGTTGTACCAGTCACCAGACACACTAGTGTGTTGTACCAGTCGCCAGGCACACTAGTGTGTTGTACCAGCTTCACACCAGTGGGCTATTTAGAATTTATTTCAGAAAAATTATGGTAAATTGCAAATACACAAATAAACAAAGAAGACAACTATTTAATCATAGAAAGAAATTGGTATAGGTTATAAAAAAAATGGATAAAAAAGAGAGATTGAGCCTGCTCTTCCCTTCTAAGTTCGTCCCTATACAACAATACAACTAATATGGAAGAAATATCCAACAAATACAACACCAAGGTTTGCCAGAGAGCAAACGTATTCAGCACCGGGAACACCTGCTCCACTCCAACCACCAAACTACCTGCTCATCGCTGATTGGCTGGTGCCCAGTCGCACCTGCTTCCTCCACCCACCACACTACCTGATGTCTGGGGCCACCACGACCTACAGCCCTCAGAATATCCCGTGCTTTCCACAAGTTAACACGTCTCGTTGGTAGACTAAGCTCTGGCTTACGTGTACTAAGAGAGGTGGCAGCTTAAAGCCAATATTCCTGCACCCATATATTGCATTGTTTATTATTCACTTGTTATTACTCACTTGACTTAACGTAACTTTTCATTTTGCCATTTGATTATTCTTATTATTTTGATTGATTTATTTTATGTTACAATTTGTATGTCCATTTTATTCATGTTTTGCTTTTCTAACGTAATTAAAATCTCATTGTTAAATTTACTTGTGTTTTGTGTGTCTTCCCATTACCTTACCACAGACGAAGTTCCAGATTTTTTCTTTTTGTTTCTTTGTGTGACGAGGCCATACCCCTAGCTTTTGAAACAGCCGAACACCAACGCGTTACCGTCACATATTAAGTGGGGGCCTGTCCTAGGAACTTCACTCAGGTACTGGTGCCAAGTAGTAATTAATGGTAACCGTATTTAACTTTGGTAACGTAGCTTTTACTATTTTTCATATTCAATTTCATTTTTTATATGGTGCGGTGTGTATTGTGCATTATGAGAGTAGCAAATGGTGAAGGTGAGACAACTATGGATTACGTGGTGACTGTAGGCCGCAGTCATACTCTTAATTGGTCATCTCTCCCTCCGTGTTATTACTCGTGTTTACCATCTTTTGTCCCTTGGATATTTCTCATATTTTGACAGATCATCATATTGGTACCCTGGTACTGTGGTCAGCCCCGGGTCAAGTGCACCTAATCTTCTGCAATCTGACTGTAGGAGGACAAAGAGGGCCATAGTTCCTCTAGCTCGAACTTTAGTTGCTGAATTGGGACCTCAGCAGCAGTTCTCGTCACCAGTTGACACCTCGCACCCCTACACGTCAGTCAGAGATGATGATACATACAACGGTAGGGAATTAGCTTACTTTTTCAGAGCACGAAAGTTCGCTAATTCTGTAAGTATCATATTAATTTCAGTAGGAAAGACTTGCTTATGTCCTATAGAGACTCGGCAAGGTATGCCTACATCCTTGGACTACCAATTTTACTTTTGAGGCAATTAACTGTTTCATTTGTTTTCGAAACTCAGTTTCATTTGTTTAGTAGGATTTTCTTGCCCTTATTTTCTTACATGAGTACTGGGTACAAGATTTCCTGCGCCCTTGATTTAAATTAATCATTTAACATCTTGTACTTAACTTTAATTGTTAAAGATCCCACAGGATAGGTACCAGTTGCCACGTTGTCCTGTTTCTGACATTCACTATATAACGGTATATTCGTTGTACATTTATTTGCTAATTTCACCATGTTTCGTCTCCAAGCTTTCCGTGCAGATCCAGCAGGTGCAATAGGGACTTTAAGTCATGCCAAGAGAGCTGAATTACAAACTCTTGCACATGAGTATCAACTAACAGTTCCCTACCAAGCCAACAAGAGTGAAATACACAACCTGTTACTGGATCATTTCTTAGAGCAAGGTAAGATAGACTCTGAAACTTACTATATTGCAGATAAAACTGATTTGGCAACGATGAAACTCAAACTAGAGCTGGCCAAGATTGAACGTGAGCAGCAAAGGGAAGCCCTCGAGCAGCAAAGAGAAGCAGCTGCCATACGAAGGGAAGAGCAAGAACGTGAGGCTGCCTTAAGAAGGGAAGAAAAAGAACGTGAAGCTGCCTTGAGGAAGGAAGAACAAGAACGTGAGGCTGCCTTAAGAAAGGAAGAAAAAGAACGTGAAGCTGCCTTGAGGAAGGAAGAACAAGAACGAGAAATCGCCCTCAAGGAACGTGAACTCGCCCTCCAGGAACGTGAGGTTGCAATGCTCCATGAGCGGGAACGAGTACAGCTTGAAACCAAACAACGCGAGTTGGAGATGCAACGCGAACATGACAAGCAACAAGCGACTCTGGCTCTAGAGTGTCGTCAACAAGAATTCGCGTTGGAAACTTCACACCTCGCTCAACGCCAGCAAGCTACTGCCAATCTTCCCGTCAGTTTTAATATATCACATGCAAGTAAGTTAATGCCATCCTTTGTAGAAGCAGAAGTTGATGTGTTTTTTACAACCTTTGAAACCCTTGCTAATCAACTCAGTTGGCCTGTCGACCAGTGGGCCACACTTCTCAAAGTCCATCTTACAGGTAGAGCTGCAGTCACACTCAGTACTTTGGCGTCTGAAAATGACTACCAGACTCTGAAACAAGCAGTGTTGGACGCCTACCTCCTCTCCACAGAAAGTTATCGAAGGAAATTCCGTGACCACCTGAAGGCAAGTACCACTACCTTCCTCGAGTTTGCTAACACAAAACGGAGATATTTCATGAAATGGCTGGAAGCAGCACATGTCTCTACTTTTACAGAACTCGTCAACCTGATGCTAGTTGAAGAATTCTTGAGGCGTGTGCTGCCTCCTGTCCGTCTATACTTAGCAGATAAAGAAGAAACCGACTACCTGAAGTGCGCTAAGTCGGCTGACACTTACAGCCTCATCCACCGGCTGACACCCGAACCATCCTCCAGTAAGAAGTCGTGGTACAGTTACGAGAAAGCGAGTACCGATCAAGCTGGCTCGCAATTGTACTGCAATTATTGTAGACTCTATGGACATATCATAGACAAGTGTGGTAAGTCTCAATACAAAGGAACCACTGACACACAGAAACCCAAACCAACTCCTCCTAAGTCCGGTAAGCCTGTGATGAATGTTGGTGTTAATGTTAATGATCTTTCTCTTTTCAGTGACCACCTGTATACTGGAACTGTCTCTGCCAACGGTTCAAATCCGGAGGGACGTTTCAAATTGAAGATCTTGAGGGACACAGCGGCTCTTCAATCGATCATCTTGAAGTCGGCTGTGCCCAACATCGCCTACACCGGAGAAACTGTCTTCATCACTGACCTCACTGCTACCACTCCTTATCCTCTCGCCAGAGTCCACCTGGATTGTCCCTTCGTGAACGGAGAAGTCCAAGTCGCCGTCAGGGAAAAACCTTTTCCCATGCCTGGAGTGCAACTTCTCCTAGGCAACGACTTGGCAGAAGACCTGCAACCGACCAACCTGATCGTCATGGACAAACCCCAGGTGTGTACCTCTGTGCCAATTAACCCTATATTAGAGTATGTTCCAGCAGAAGTTCAAGAGAGTGATGAAGTTTCTCCTCCGGTTCTAGTGACCACCCGTGCACAAGCCGCACGTCCACAGCCAGCTGACTCTACTGCTACCGCTGTCCCTCAAGACCCTCAGAAACTACCCCCGAATCTGACCAAGTTGGAGTTCTGTAAGTTGCAGAGGGAAGATCTTACTTTAACACCATTGTTTTTCCAGGCTGAGACTCAACCCGACAGTATTCCTGGGTTCTTCCTAGAGAACGACTTGCTCTACCGCAGATATAGACCCAGTAAACTGAAGGAGGAGGACGATTGGGCCAACATCGAACAACTTGTGATTCCTACCAGCCTGCGGCCCACTATTCTACACCTGGCTTACGGAGCACTCTCCCACTACGGATTCAACAAGACTTACCATGGGATTCGTCAAGACTACTACTGGCCAGGTATGGTAAATGCCGTCAAACAGTACGTAAAACAGTGTCATACATGTCAGATGGCAGGCAAACCGAACATCTCCATTCCCAGAGCGCCACTGATGCCCATACAGGTGCCTGCGGAACCTTTCCACAGACTTATTATAGACTGTGTTGGTCCTTTACCTCGGACCAGTTCAGGTAACGCCTATATCTTAACCATCCTGTGTCCTACCACCAGATTTCCCATAGCCGTTCCAGTGAAGAACATCACGGCTGCTACGGTTGTAAAACATTTATTGAAGATCTTCACTCAATATGGATTTCTCAGGGAGATTCAGAGCGACTGTGGTACCAACTTCACCAGTGATCTCTTCAAAAGGACACTGGAGGAGTTCAACATCAAACAGGTATTGTCCAGCCCCTATCATCCTGCTTCACAGGGTTCTCTTGAGCGTAGTCATCAGACTATCAAAGCACTCTTGAAAAAGTTTTGTAGTGAAACCTCTAAGGATTGGGATAAGCAAATTGATTTGATAATGTGCATTTATAGAAGTCTTCCCAATGAGTCCCTAGGAGTATCTCCTTATGAGATGCTCTACGGCCGTAAGTGCCGTACTCCCCTCAAGGCTTTCAAAGACTCTCTAAGAGATGCTCTTCAGTGAGCATCAGAATGTGCCCCAGTTTCTTCAAAACCTTCAACACATTCTAGAGAGATTCCACCGTTTTGCCCATGATAATCTATAAAGCACAGGAGAGGATGAAGACTCATTACGACCAGACCAGCAAAGTAAGAAAATTTAAGCCGGGAGACTTCGTGCTAGCATACTTCTCTATCCTAGGTTCTCCTTTACAAAACAGGTTTTCAGGACCCTACCGCATCAAGGAGTGCAGAAACAACCATAACTACGTTCTCGAGACTCCAGATAGGCGGCGGAAGACCCAGCTGTGCCACGTCAACCTCCTGAAGCAATATAATGGTACTCCTCCCACTGTCATGATAAACTATTCTACCTTCACAGAACCCTACATCCACAGTGAGACCTTCCCAGCTTCTCCTCCCGAAAGCACTGACAAGGAGTCAGCGCTTTCTAATTCCGAAATCCTTAATGATCTTCCCAAATACTTTCAGGATAATCATAGTGCACCTCTTGTCAAGATCTTCAGAGAACATCAGGAGTTGTTCCGAGATGACCCCCAAGAGTGTAATGTTACCCAGCACGACATCCAACTGCTCCCCGACACCCGGCCGATTCGTCAACCCTTCTACCGAATCAGCCCTAGCAAGAAGGAAGTCATGCGTGCTGAGGTGCAGTACCTCTTGGATCATAGACTGGCTACACCTTGTGAGTCTCCCTGGGCCTCACCCTGTATCTTGGTGCCCAAACCCCAAGGTAAGGTGCGGTTATGTACTGACTATCGTAAACTAAATAACGTAACAGTCAAGGATGCTTACCCTTTGCCAAGGATAGATGACATCCTTGACGCCATTGGTAATGCCCAGTACTTGTCCCAAGTGGACTTGCTGAAGGGGTACTATCAAGTGTGTCTAATGGAGCGAGCTAAAGAGATATCTGCCTTTATCACTCCTTTTGGACTTTTCAGATATGAACGCCTTTCTTTCGGACTATGTAATGCCCCGGCCACCTTTCAGAGAGCTGTCAACCGTGTCATCCAGGGCTTGGATAACACATACGCCTACCTGGATGATATCGTCGTAGCATCCAACACCTGGAGTGAACATCTGCTACAGCTGCGACGTCTGTTCTCCAAGCTCCTGACAGCCGGCCTCACCATCAACCTGGGCAAGTCCACCTTCGCGAAAGGTAAAGTGCGTTATCTGGGTCATGTTATTGGGAGTGGCAGCCTAGCTCCGTTAAACTCACACACTCAAGCCATCCAACAGTATCCACAGCCTACCACCAGAAAGCAGCTCATGCGCTTCCTTGGTCTTGCCTCCTACTACCGTAGGTTTGTGAGAAATTTCAGTACAGTCGCCACACCTCTAATCCTATTAACCAGTCCCAAGCAACGGTATAAGTGGACCATGCAGCAAACCATTGCTTTCGAACAACTCAAATTCCTCCTCTGTTCTAATCCCATTCTCGCCTAGCCAGATATCACCAAGCCTTTCGTCCTTCATGTCGACGCCAGTGGTACCGGCGTTGGTGGTGTCCTGATGCAACAACGAGGCGAGGAGGTTCTACCTGTCAGCTACAACAGCTACAAATTTAAACCACACCAGAGGAACTACAGCGCTATTGAAAAGGACTACTATCCATCGTCCTGAACCTCCAACACTTCGCTCCGTACCTACAAGGCGCCAGGTCTACAACCATCTTCTCAGACCACAACCCTCTCCGCTTCCTACATCAAGCCCAATTCACTAACCAGCGTCTTCTACGATGGGCTTTGTATTTACAAGATTTCAACCTGGAGATCCGCTATATCAAGGGTTCTGACAACATCATAGCCAATGCCCTCTCCAGAGTTTATGAAGTAGAAGCGACTCCATCTATTACTCCACCACATAACGACGTACTTCTTCCGGAACCGCAGGCTTCGGGGGAGAGTTGTGACGATAATCTCCTTCAAGAGAGATTGAGCCTGCTCTTCCCTCCTAAGTTCGTCCCTATACAACAATACAACTAATATGGAAGAAATATCCAACAAATACAACACCAAGGTTTGCCAGAGAGCAAACGTATTCAGCACCGGGAACACCTGCTCCACTCCAACCACCAAACTACCTGTCCGTCGCCTGCTCATCGCTGATTGGCTGGTGCCCAGTCGCACCTGCTTCCTCCACCCGCCACACTACCTGATGTTTGGGGCCACCACGACCTACAGCCCTCAGAATATCTCGTGCTTTCCACAAGTTAACACGTCTCGTTGGTAGACTAAGCTCTGGCTTACGTGTACTAAGAGAGGTGGCAGCTTAAAGCCAATATTCCTGCACCCATATATTGCATTGTTTATTATTCACTTGTTATTACTCACTTGTCTTAACGTAACTTTTCATTTTGCCATTTGATTATTCTTATTATTTTGATTGATTGATTTTATGTTACAATTTGTATGTCCATTTTATTCATGTTTTGCTTTTCTAACATAATTAAAATCTCATTGTTAAATTTACTTGCGTTGTGTGTGTCTTCCCATTACCTTACCACAGACGAATTTCCAGATTTTCTCTTTTTTGTTTCTTTATGTGACGAGGCCATACCCCTAACTTTTGAAACAGCCGAACACCAATGCATTACCATCACAATATATATATATATATATATATATATATATATATATATATATATATATATATATATATATATATATATATATATATATATATATATATATATATATATATATATGTGTGTTGTACCTAGTAGCCAGAACGCACTTCTCAGCCTACTATGCAAGGCCCGATTTGCCTAATAAGCCAAGTTTTCCTGAATTAATATATTTTCTCTAATTTTTTTCTTATGAAATGATAAAGCTACCCATTTCATTACGTATGACGTCAATTTTTTTTTATTGGAGTTAAAATTAACGTAGATATATGACCGAACCTAACCAACCTTACCTAACCTAACCTATCCTATCTTTATAGATTAGGTTAGGTTAGGTAGCCAAAAAAGTTAGGTTAGGTTAGGTTAGGTAGGTAAGGTAGTCGAAAAATGATTAATTCATGAAAACTTGGCTTATTAGGCAAATCGGGCCTTGCATAGTAGGCTGAGAAGTGCGTTCTGGCTACTAGGTACGACATATATATATATATATATATATATATATATATATATATATATATATATATATATATATATATATATATATATATATATATATATATATATATATATATATATATATATATATATATATATATATATATATATATATATATATATATATATATATATATACATGCAAACAAGCCTGAATGGTCCCCAGGACTATATACAACTGAAAACTCACACCCCAGAAGTGACTCGAACCCATACTCCCACAACTGGTATGTACAGGGACGCCTTAATCCGCTTGACCATCACGACCGGACAAAAGGAAGTGATAGCCGAGGCTATATGAACCACTTCCCCGCCGGCACTCGGATGGTAATCTTGGGCATAGCATTTTATCAAATCACCTCATTCTTTGGGGCACACGTGAGGAACACAAATGCAAACAAGCCTGAATGGTCCCCAGGACTATATACAACTGAAAACTCACACCCCAGAAGTGACTCGAACCCATACTCCCACAACTGGTATGTACAGGGACGCCTTAATCCGCTTGACCATCACGACCGGACAAAAGGAAGTGATAGCCGAGGCTATATGAACCACTTCCCCGCCGGCACTCGGATGGTAATCTTGGGCATAGCATTTTATCAAATCACCTCATTCTTTGGGGCACACGTGAGGAACACAAATGCAAACAAGCCTGAATGGTCCCCAGGACTATATACAACTGAAAACTCACACCCCAGAAGTGACTCGAACCCATACTCCCACAACTGGTATGTACAGGGACGCCTTAATCCGCTTGACCATCACGACCGGACAAAAGGAAGTGATAGCCGAGGCTATATGAACCACTTCCCCGCCGGCACTCGGATGGTAATCTTGGGCATAGCATTTTATCAAATCACCTCATTCTTTGGGGCACACGTGAGGAACACAAATGCAAACAAGCCTGAATGGTCCCCAGGACTATATACAACTGAAAACTCACACCCCAGAAGTGACTCGAACCCATACTCCCACAACTGGTATGTACAGGGACGCCTTAATCCGCTTGACCATCACGACCGGACAAAAGGAAGTGATAGCCGAGGCTATATGAACCACTTCCCCGCCGGCACTCGGATGGTAATCTTGGGCATAGCATTTTATCAAATCACCTCATTCTTTGGGGCACACGTGAGGAACACAAATGCAAACAAGCCTGAATGGTCCCCAGGACTATATACAACTGAAAACTCACACCCCAGAAGTGACTCGAACCCATACTCCCACAACTGGTATGTACAGGGACGCCTTAATCCGCTTGACCATCACGACCGGACAAAAGGAAGTGATAGCCGAGGCTATATGAACCACTTCCCCGCCGGCACTCGGATGGTAATCTTGGGCATAGCATTTTATCAAATCACCTCATTCTTTGGGGCACACGTGAGGAACACAAATGCAAACAAGCCTGAATGGTCCCCAGGACTATATACAACTGAAAACTCACACCCCAGAAGTGACTCGAACCCATACTCCCACAACTGGTATGTACAGGGACGCCTTAATCCGCTTGACCATCACGACCGGACAAAAGGAAGTGATAGCCGAGGCTATATGAACCACTTCCCCGCCGGCACTCGGATGGTAATCTTGGGCATAGCATTTTATCAAATCACCTCATTCTTTGGGGCACACGTGAGGAACACAAATGCAAACAAGCCTGAATGGTCCCCAGGACTATATACAACTGAAAACTCACACCCCAGAAGTGACTCGAACCCATACTCCCACAACTGGTATGTACAGGGACGCCTTAATCCGCTTGACCATCACGACCGGACAAAAGGAAGTGATAGCCGAGGCTATATGAACCACTTCCCCGCCGGCACTCGGATGGTAATCTTGGGCATAGCATTTTATCAAATCACCTCATTCTTTGGGGCACACGTGAGGAACACAAATGCAAACAAGCCTGAATGGTCCCCAGGACTATATACAACTGAAAACTCACACCCCAGAAGTGACTCGAACCCATACTCCCACAACTGGTATGTACAGGGACGCCTTAATCCGCTTGACCATCACGACCGGACAAAAGGAAGTGATAGCCGAGGCTATATGAACCACTTCCCCGCCGGCACTCGGATGGTAATCTTGGGCATAGCATTTTATCAAATCACCTCATTCTTTGGGGCACACGTGAGGAACACAAATGCAAACAAGCCTGAATGGTCCCCAGGACTATATACAACTGAAAACTCACACCCCAGAAGTGACTCGAACCCATACTCCCACAACTGGTATGTACAGGGACGCCTTAATCCGCTTGACCATCACGACCGGACAAAAGGAAGTGATAGCCGAGGCTATATGAACCACTTCCCCGCCGGCATATAGCCTCGGCTATCACTTCCTTTTGTCCGGTCGTGATGGTCAAGCGGATTAAGGCGTCCCTGTACATACCAGTTGTGGGAGTATGGGTTCGAGTCACTTCTGGGGTGTGAGTTTTCAGTTGTATATAGTCCTGGGGACCATTCAGGCTTGTTTGCATTTGTGTTCCTCACGTGTGCCCCAAAGAATGAGGTGATTTGATAAAATGCTATGCCCAAGATTACCATCCGAGTGCCGGCGGGGAAGTGGTTCATATAGCCTCGGCTATCACTTCCTTTTGTCCGGTCGTGATGGTCAAGCGGATTAAGGCGTCCCTGTACATACCAGTTGTGGGAGTATGGGTTCGAGTCACTTCTGGGGTGTGAGTTTTCAGTTGTATATAGTCCTGGGGACCATTCAGGCTTGTTTGCATTTGTGTTCCTCACGTGTGCCCCAAAGAATGAGGTGATTTGATAAAATGCTATGCCCAAGATTACCATCCGAGTGCCGGCGGGGAAGTGGTTCATATAGCCTCGGCTATCACTTCCTTTTGTCCGGTCGTGATGGTCAAGCGGATTAAGGCGTCCCTGTACATACCAGTTGTGGGAGTATGGGTTCGAGTCACTTCTGGGGTGTGAGTTTTCAGTTGTATATAGTCCTGGGGACCATTCAGGCTTGTTTGCATTTGTGTTCCTCACGTGTGCCCCAAAGAATGAGGTGATTTGATAAAATGCTATGCCCAAGATTACCATCCGAGTGCCGGCGGGGAAGTGGTTCATATAGCCTCGGCTATCACTTCCTTTTGTCCGGTCGTGATGGTCAAGTGGATTAAGGCGTCCCTGTACATACCAGTTGTGGGAGTATGGGTTCGAGTCACTTCTGGGGTGTGAGTTTTCAGTTGTATATAGTCCTGGGGACCATTCAGGCTTGTTTGCATTTGTGTTCCTCACGTGTGCCCCAAAGAATGAGGTGATTTGATAAAATGCTATGCCCAAGATTACCATCCGAGTGCCGGCGGGGAAGTGGTTCATATAGCCTCGGCTATCACTTCCTTTTGTCCGGTCGTGATGGTCAAGCGGATTAAGGCGTCCCTGTACATACCAGTTGTGGGAGTATGGGTTCGAGTCACTTCTGGGGTGTGAGTTTTCAGTTGTATATAGTCCTGGGGACCATTCAGGCTTGTTTGCATTTGTGTTCCTCACGTGTGCCCCAAAGAATGAGGTGATTTGATAAAATGCTATGCCCAAGATTACCATCCGAGTGCCGGCGGGGAAGTGGTTCATATAGCCTCGGCTATCACTTCCTTTTGTCCGGTCGTGATGGTCAAGCGGATTAAGGCGTCCCTGTACATACCAGTTGTGGGAGTATGGGTTCGAGTCACTTCTGGGGTGTGAGTTTTCAGTTGTATATAGTCCTGGGGACCATTCAGGCTTGTTTGCATTTGTGTTCCTCACGTGTGCCCCAAAGAATGAGGTGATTTGATAAAATGCTATGCCCAAGATTACCATCCGAGTGCCGGCGGGGAAGTGGTTCATATAGCCTCGGCTATCACTTCCTTTTGTCCGGTCGTGATGGTCAAGCGGATTAAGGCGTCCCTGTACATACCAGTTGTGGGAGTATGGGTTCGAGTCACTTCTGGGGTGTGAGTTTTCAGTTGTATATAGTCCTGGGGACCATTCAGGCTTGTTTGCATTTGTGTTCCTCACGTGTGCCCCAAAGAATGAGGTGATTTGATAAAATGCTATGCCCAAGATTACCATCCGAGTGCCGGCGGGGAAGTGGTTCATATAGCCTCGGCTATCACTTCCTTTTGTCCGGTCGTGATGGTCAAGCGGATTAAGGCGTCCCTGTACATACCAGTTGTGGGAGTATGGGTTCGAGTCACTTCTGGGGTGTGAGTTTTCAGTTGTATATAGTCCTGGGGACCATTCAGGCTTGTTTGCATTTGTGTTCCTCACGTGTGCCCCAAAGAATGAGGTGATTTGATAAAATGCTATGCCCAAGATTACCATCCGAGTGCCGGCGGGGAAGTGGTTCATATAGCCTCGGCTATCACTTCCTTTTGTCCGGTCGTGATGGTCAAGCGTGATTAAGGCGTCCCTGTACATACCAGTTGTGGGAGTATGGGTTTGAGTCACTTCTGGGGTGTGAGTTTTCAGTTGTATATAGTCCTGGGGACCATTCAGGCTTGTTTGCATTTGTGTTCCTCACGTGTGCCCCAAAGAATGAGGTGATTTGATAAAATGCTATGCCCAAGATTACCATCCGAGTGCCGGCGGGGAAGTGGTTCATATAGCCTCGGCTATCACTTCCTTTTGTCCGGTCGTGATGGTCAAGCGGATTAAGGCGTCCCTGTACATACCAGTTGTGGGAGTATGGGTTCGAGTCACTTCTGGGGTGTGAGTTTTCAGTTGTATATAGTCCTGGGGACCATTCAGGCTTGTTTGCATTTGTGTTCCTCACGTGTGCCCCAAAGAATGAGGTGATTTGATAAAATGCTATGCCCAAGATTACCATCCGAGTGCCGGCGGGGAAGTGGTTCATATAGCCTCGGCTATCACTTCCTTTTGTCCGGTCGTGATGGTCAAGCGGATTAAGGCGTCCCTGTACATACCAGTTGTGGGAGTATGGGTTCGAGTCACTTCTGGGGTGTGAGTTTTCAGTTGTATATAGTCCTGGGGACCATTCAGGCTTGTTTGCATTTGTGTTCCTCACGTGTGCCCCAAAGAATGAGGTGATTTGATAAAATGCTATGCCCAAGATTACCATCCGAGTGCCGGCGGGGAAGTGGTTCATATAGCCTCGGCTATCACTTCCTTTTGTCCGGTCGTGATGGTCAAGCGGATTAAGGCGTCCCTGTACATACCAGTTGTGGGAGTATGGGTTCGAGTCACTTCTGGGGTGTGAGTTTTCAGTTATATATATATACATATATATATGTATGTGTACCTATTTTAGTTTACATAAAATATAGGATGGAAGAACATGTACGTAGTAAATTAATCTCTTTTTTACTCAAAATTCAATAATTTCATTCGTTTATTATGCTATGATAGTGAACACAATGTTAAAATAAATATTTTATTTATTTATTTATATATTTTTTTCAGATGATTGAACCCTTTTTGATTAAAAATCCAGGACGTTTTACACTGTTCCCAATTAAAAATCATGATATCTTTAAGGGGGCATAACTTTTAAAATCTTTATAAATTAAAAGTTGTTCAATTTGCTTATAAATTTATTTATGAAATGGTTATAGAAAGGGCTGCAACTGGTCCAAGTTTCACCATCACAATCTAAACAGAAAAAGAGAAAAAAATACACAACGTATTATGCAACAAATGTTCAACATTCTCAAATAATCTCAGGGAACACATGTGTCAACTAAAATGTCTACTATGTGCTGTAGAAGCATAAACTCTTGTAATAATTGTAATATGTATGTGCAATATATTTATATGTAATTTTTTTTTTTTCTTCTTTTTTTTGGCCAATTTTTTTTTTTCGTTTGTTATCAAGGGATTTGCATGAAACTTGCACACCTTGCTCAATGGATGCCTATCTGCAAGGGTGCCAATTATGAACGAAATCTGTCGAAGTCAAGCTCAGCTACAGGTGGCCGAACTTTGATCTTTATTTTACTCAGGAAAGTAATTTACAACTTCAAAGTACTTCATAGCTTTCATTTATTAATCAATTTACATGCAAATTACACCTTATATGTAGAGTTTGTGCTTCTACAGTATGTTGTATACATTTTAGTCCAATGTAAATTTGTTGATTTTATAAAAATTTATAAACATCATATATTGCATATTTTTGGAAGGGTAACTTTGAATAATTATATTATTGTACTAAACACTTTTTTGATAAAACTACTCACAACAATCTTTTATTATATGCTAAATGTAATATCTGAGTGTTATAGAAAGGATTTTAGTTGACACATGTGTTCCCTGAAATTATTTGAAAATGTTGAAAAATCGTTGCATAATATGTTGTGTATTTTTTTTCTCCTTTTCTGTTTAGGGTGTGATGGTGAAACTTGGACCATTTGCAGCCCTTTCTATAACCATTTCATAAATAAATTTAGAAGCAAATTGAACAACTTTTAATTTATAAATTTTTTATAAATTTTAAAAGTTATGCCCCCTTAAAATGTATAAGAAGGCGCTAGCATCATTGTGGACAGTTGAAGAAGTAGACTTGTCAAAGGATATTGTAGATTGGGAACAGAAACTTAATGAAGAGGAACGTCACTTTATTTCACATGTTCTAGCATTTTTTGCCGCATCAGATGGTATCGTCAATGAAAATCTTGTTGAACGTTTCTGCCAAGAAGTACAAATACCAGAAGTGAGGTGTTTTTATGGTTTTCAGATTGCCATGGAAAATATTCACAATGAAATGTACAGTTTACTTATTAATACATACACAAAAGATTTACAGGAACAGAACAGATTATTTAATGCTATTGAAACGCTGCCAGCTGTTAAGAAAAAAGCTGATTGGGCTCTAAGGTGGATTACCAATAGAACGGCAACATATGCCGAACCCATTGTTGCCTTTGCTGCAGTAGAGGGTATTTTCTTTAGTGGTTCATTTGCTGCAATATTTTGGTTAAAAAAAACGTGGTTTAATGCCAGGTCTAACCTTCAGTAATGAACTGATTTCTAGAGATGAAGGGTTACACACAGATTTTGCTCGCTTGATATTTAAGTACTTGATTAATAAGCCTGTTCAGAAATATGTATATTCTATATGTATGTATTCTATCTGTATGTTCGCATTTGTGTTCCTCACGTGTGCCCCAAAGAATGAGGTGATTTGGTAAAATGCTATGCCCAAGATTACTATCCGAGTGCCGGCGGTGGGGTGGTTCAAATAGCTTAGGCTATCACCTCATTATATCCGGTCGTGATGGTCAAGTGGATTAAGGCGTCTTGTACATACCAGTTGCGTTGCTCCTGGGAGTATGGGTTCGAGTCACTTCTGGGGTGTGAGTTTTCAGTTGCACATTGTCCTGGGGACCATTCAGGCTTGTTCCCATTTGTGTTCCTCACGTGTGCCCCAAAGAATGAGGTGATTTGGTAAAATGCTATGCCCAAGATTACTATCCGAGTGCCGGCGGTGGGGTGGTTCAAATAGCTTAGGCTATCACCTCATTATGTCCGGTCGTGATGGTCAAGTGGATTAAGGCGTCTTGTACATACCAGTTGCGTTGCTCCTGGGAGTATGGGTTCGAGTCACTTCTGGGGTGTGAGTTTTCAGTTATATATATATATATATATATATATATATATATATATATATATATATATATATATATATATATACCTTCTAGGAGAGATTCAACGTGCATCTACCACTGACACCTTTAGTCATATGTTAAGAGCATCATACAATCCAATTTTTAAGGTAAGCCTAAGTAAGCCTTATTATAGCTTGCACCAATCTATTTCATGAGATTTGATATCAGGTTGGCTTAAATAATCAAATTAGCTTAAAAGGGACATTGTTAATGGAACGTTTTTGACAGACAGGCAGGTAGATAGCCAGACAGAGACAAAAATGCCTACTTTTTCTGTTTCAGAATTTGTTTATTGAACAGATTATTCCAATGTTGACTTTAACTGAACAACAAATGAAGAAATATCTTGATACACCGCAAATAGGTAAATGATTTTAACATGACCAATCCATCTACTTATCGTGACATAATGACAAAAGTGAAGATCTTACGGGGTATTTTTTATTGTACCTACATTTGTGGAATTAAAAATTAAAATGAATTACTTATTGTTTATAGGAATTGATCCAGCATTGTGGGAATTGGGCAAGCGAAAAAATCCTGACCCAAAGAAATTGATACCTGTTGTAAAAGTGGGATTTCAGGAATTACAGAAACAGTTCAAGTATCAAGAAGAATATGGCAATAAACTTCATAATAGTATGAAGAATATCATGGATGATATAAGACAATTAAGTTGTATGCAGACGACAATTAAAGCTGCCATTCAGAATTTTAAGTTGAAACAGACAAATATAATGCGCCGAGTTCTAAAATTGGTGTCAGCACAAGAGGTTGAAAGGAAAAAAACTCTACCACTAGAAGAAACGGAGGATCAGATTCGACTGCGATTAGAAAACTTGTATATGCAGCTGCAGGACCTCAAGGGATGTTTGAATGAACTAATGGCTCAGTCTATAAAGCCTGGTAGTTTTCCACGAGCCCAACGGTATGGACTGGTTGTTGACAAAGTGCAGGATATATCACAATACCTAAAATGGCAGCAGGATGCACTTCAGGCTATAGTTAACATACTTAAGGAAGATATACAAGTGGTCGTTAACATAAAGAAGAACATCAGCTAAGTTTTGAGAGTTAAGGAAATTGGCTAACCGTCAACCAACTTCCCCAAACAACATTCAATCATTGGTAATTAACCCTATCATTGTTTTACTTTTAACACCTCCCTTCACCCTTTCAGGGAGGGTATGATGCTACACTGAATTTTTTTGGTTCGTAACCAGCAACACACATTGAACTGATGATATTTCACTCTCTCAGGGAGGGTATGATGCTACACTGATTTTTTGTTCGTAACCTGCAACACACACATTGAATTGATGATAGTCAATAAATTAAATTTTAGTCTAGTTCCTTGTTTTTTTTTGGTTTTCCACATACAATAAGTGCACTCTGCCCATTAGGCAAAGTATTATAATAATTTTGCTAGGTATTGATGACACTGACATTTTAACTGAAACTTGAAATAATTGACCTAGAATGTAACAACATTGTTTGTGTTGTCTTACAGGAATAATTTAGTCAAATAAGCACAAACTGTAAACTGCCAGCTTAACCAAGAAAGCCTGCCAGTGATTGGTCAATATAAAATATTCAGCGTGAGGGTTAATATCAGTCAGTCGATTTTGCTCCAGCATGGAGGACACATCTACAATTTCCTCTCCATTAACATGTGGACAGAAACAACAAGAAAGAAGTGATAATAACAATACTAGTGTTGATGAAGAACCATTACCTTCATCATCCACGTCTTTACCTTTGGGACAAAAAGTTAATGAAGGGTGTGAGAGAGAAGAAGAGGTGAGACAAAAAAAGGAATTTGAATTAAAAATTAACCAAATATTAGAAACAGATGGGCATGGAAGCCGGAAAATTTTCACTCGAGAAAAATTAGCACAATATATTGAGGAAGTCAAAAATGCTAAATTGAAACTGACTACAAAGACATCTCATGAATATGATCTATTGTCTCGATATGATGTCAAAAATCTATTTGGGGATGACGTCCTAGTAACCATCGACGAAACTGAACGAAGAATGAAGCGGGGGACCAAGCGTAAACTGACCAGTGACAATCATCATCATTTTCGTCATTCTACTACGGCTTTAACAACAACAACAACAACAACAACAACAGGAACAACAGCTGATCCTGGCCGGATGTGTCGTCGTCTCATACATCAAGGGCAATTGTATGATACGATTTATGATGCACACAGAGCAGTTTGTCACGGAGGAGAAAAAAAAACTTATTTTGAAGTAAGTAAAACTATCGCTAACGTCACTCAACAATCGGTGAAACTCTTTATTTCACTCTGCCACATATGCAATTTGAAACGACTTCCTCAACGAAAAAAAGGGGTAATACGGCCAATTGTATCGGCCAGTTTTGCGGAGCGAGGACAAATGGACTTAATAAATATGCAAAAAGAAGGAGGATGTGTGTATAAATATATTTTACATTATCAGGATCATTTAACAAAGTTTTCGGTTTTACGAGCTCTTCGCAGTAAACGGGCGATTGAAGTGGCACGCCACTTGCTCGATATATTTGCTCTCTTGGGAGCCCCACGAATTTTGCAGAGCGATAACGGCCGTGAATTTGTGGCCGAGGTCATTCAAGAGCTAAAAAACGAAATGTGGCCCAACATGCTCCTCATTAATAGCAAACCTCGTCATCCACAGAGCCAAGGGAGTATTGAACGTGCGAATGGGGATGTAATCAAAATGCTTGGCAGTTGGATGTGTGAAAATCAAACGCGAGATTGGTCAGCTGGACTTCCCTTTGTGCAATTCACCAAAAACCCAGCATATTCACGTGGAATTGGCGTATCGCCTTACAAGGCAGTTTTTGGTATAGAACCGCCAATAGTTATGAAGATTCGTCTTTCGCCCTCAATATATAGCCAATTGTTCAATAACTGTCACTATGATGACAATGAAGAAGAAGAAGAAGAAGAAGCAGAAGACAAAGAGGATGAAGAAAAAAGAGGCAAAGAAGCAAATGATCCTCAGGTAAAATTCCTTAATATTTATTGGTTTTGTTTTCAGTTCAACCTTGGAAAACAAGAGTCCTCAATTAATTTCTGTATACTAAAATATTTTTTTTTTATATATAATTGCAGTATTCCCTATCATCATCAAGTCCGCTGCTGCGTCAGATTTCTTCACCGTTACCAGACATGGAAGAAATAATTTTTGATGAGGTTGAGGAGGTTACTGTTACTGTTTCTGCTGATGCTACAACTGCCTCTACTTCCATATTATCCCTGCCACAAATACCGCCACCTTCATTACCCCCTATATTATCACCACCAACACCATCATCACCTGGTATTGTGCTGTCGCCTGAAGTAATAATAAAAAGAAGATTATGTAATTTAGAAGATGGTAAACCTAATGATAATAATAATTCTGAAGTAAATAAGGATTCATATAATTTACATATTGAAAATTTAGGAACTATTAGAAGCAAAGTTTATGAGCATCAGATAACTAATGCCTCAAAAATGTTACAATTATCATCGGCAAATGTAACACCTGTTAGCCTATATGATGCTGTTAATGTGATAATACCTAAAGGAGATAGGGAAAACAAAACAGGAATGCGAACAATCAGTGGAATTATCATCGAAATAGACAATGAAAGAGATTTATATCGTGTAGCTACAAAATTTGGAACGATTAACCAATTTCTATCAAGAAACGATTTTGATAAAACAATCGAAAGAATAATGCCAAACGAAATTAATAAGAATCAACAACTTGGGCTTCGTGAGATTGTTCGTAGACAATCAAATTACTTTCTCAGTGATAATAGATACCTGAAACAATTAGTATACCACTGTAAACTTTTATCCTGTTTAAATCATAGATGTATTTGCAAAAGAAATAATCAGAAATGTACCAAAAAATGCCGGCATAATGAAAATTTATGTAAAAACCCGTAGCACCAAAAAATAAAATGCCGTTTCGCTCGTTTTTCAATATATATATGGTTGGTTTGGTTTAAACGCACATCAATAAAGAATTATATTTTGTATTTGGGCTTATTATTTATTACCAGTTCACAAACTGTTATTTTGATTGATTCTGACAGAGTATAGAACACAGGTGAGGAGACTAAAAATAATCTAATGAACTCAGCCTTATTAGGTAAATGGGGTCTTTCTTGCACAGTAGGCCGAGACGTTTGTTCTCTGGCATAGAACGTACTTCTCAGTCACTATGCAAAGAAGACCCCATTTGCCTAATAAGGCCAAGTGATTTTCTTGTTGTGTTAGTTTATTTAAGTTAATTCGTTTTAACTCAAATGTAAACAAAT
This sequence comes from Procambarus clarkii, assembly GCF_040958095.1. Taxonomy (NCBI): domain Eukaryota; kingdom Metazoa; phylum Arthropoda; class Malacostraca; order Decapoda; family Cambaridae; genus Procambarus; species Procambarus clarkii. The sequence continues at coordinate 26,485,189 of NC_091166.1, read as the reverse complement.
TAACTTAAACAAACATGAAAGTTGTAGGCCAAGTGCGACGTCCCCTAAAGCCTATAAAAAATTAGAGGTCATACATACAATTAACTATAGTATTTGGAGGAGCCACTTTGCAATTTCCGAGAACACACCAGATTACATCAGACTTCTGAATTACAAAAACGTTTCCTCTGGGGAATAACAAATGAGTATATATGACAGGAAGGATGATATTTCGAGTCAGTAACCCAAGACAGACATATGGGCTGAATAAGTATTGGTCATCATTATTTGATATTATATAACCATCAATTAGGTTATGACTGAATCTATCAAATATCTGAGACTCATATACGAGACCAACTGGCTCATAACACTTTACACACTGTGGATACTTATTTATTTGCCCACTCCTCCTGCGAGTACAACTTCATCTTTTCTTTAAGGCTCCCATGACATAAGTTTTTTCGTCCATATTCTGATTACTGGTTCCTAAAGCCATTACGCCTAAGGTTATAGGCTCTTTCAATATTTCAGCCCTTTTATAACCAAATTTGTATAATATCAGCGAAGGTACACAGAGACCAATGGGAATTTTTTTGCCTTGTAATTTACATTTTATAGTCCTCTTTGCAGTACCTTCCCTTTCATGTAATGTCGTTGAAGAAGCATTACAAAGGTCAGGTATTTTTAACCTCTCGATTATTGAAAGAAATGGAATATTATACTCATCTTCATTAAACCACTCACAGATTTTTCGTTTCCTTTTAATTTCAAAACGGGGATGAATAAATGTCAACCTTAGATCTACTGGATACAATTTACAAACTTTTTGATTTGTTTTAAATAAAGGAAAAATTCCACATCTTTCGGCATCAGTATCCATAGTTTTTATTACTTCTTCATAAAATCTCCCAACAATATCGGAAAAGTTGGGAGGTTCTCCATTGTCGAGGGTACCATTTGCAACTGTGAACTTTGATGTAATTTGTTCTTTCCAGGTAATGTAGTTTTTAGGTAGCAATACTCGTATTGACGGAGACTCAATAAAGTATACCAATACTGGTACATCTTCCGGATGTATTAATTCAGCGATTGCTATGAACCCTCCTTTTTTTGTTTTCTCATTCTTTACAAGTGTATAACCTGAATATTCGATGGGAATGAAGTTTGAAAGTTTATCAACAAGCCAGTCCTTCCCAATGAGGAAATATATTTTATTATCTTTATAATTGTTCAACACGCCTAATGTGGCAGAGGCATATTCTCCCCAAATGGCAGCTGATCCTCTTGCTTGACCAATTATGTAGCTGGCAAGTTTCATTTTAGGGGTATGGATTGAAATCATAATTGTAATCTTACCTAATAAAAAATATCTATATCCTTTTATAATGAATAAATATAAAAAAAAAATCCACTACCTGTTAACAGGTAGAATTAGCTATGTTATCATCAGTGCCAACCAGGCAAAGGACCACACGAGATTGAACAAATGGGAAAAAGTTTATTTAACCCTGAATGCCCCACCTGGACTTAATCAAGCCTTTATTATACTTTTAAAAACATTAAAATCGAGTCGGCAGAACATCAAAGCCCCCAAAACATAAACGTATATAATAATAATTAATAATTACTTGTTTTATATAATAATAATAATTACTTGCTGTTGTCCGTTTTTGGGGTATATGGTTGGTTTGGTTTAATAACACACATCAATAAAGCCAACTATTCAAGGTTCGATTTGTATAATGAACAGGAGCAATATCCTCCCCAAATATATATAAAGAAGTGTGCGACCAAGAAAATCAAAGTCATTAATCCTATAAATTAAGGTAATGGATTGGAATCAATTATTATTATTATTATTATTAATATTGACCGTAAGAAAAATTACTACTGTTTGTTTTGCTCATTCTATAGTTCCATGGGCTCCATTATCTATTAAAAGTCCATACATGACATTTATAAATGACCCATTCCATCCTACATGGCAAACAAGACATCAACAATCAAAAACAAAATTATTTAAAGAAATAGTAATGATCCCAACTGTTTATAATATTTAATTTTCAATAACATGTGGTGAATGTTATACGTACTCTTATTTCTTATATCCAAAATTAACCATAAATGTAGATATAAATGAAGAAACAGATGGACGCTTATCATACGAAACTTTTCCAGATCCTAATAAATACTATATAGGATGTAAAATATATGAATGTAAAATGACCATGGTTAAGATTAAATTAAATAACCCTTTGGAAACATTAGAAGGAAGAATAATTTGTCATTTGAATCGTCATATCCAACATACTAAAGAAATTCTACTCTTTAAAGGAATAAGTAGAGTACAAATACGTAAAGTAGAAAACAACAAGTGTGCACTTCCTATTAACTTAACATTGTTGAATTCTTTCATTTCAAGCCGAACTTTTAATAAAAATGAAGATATTTGCTATATATATCCGATAGTAAGTAGTACTAGATCGTTTCTTTTCCAAGAGGAAACACAGTTATTAGTTTACCAGATTAACTATACACATCAATCAAATCATGTTGGATTATCTCAAGAATTGTGTTTTAAATTCCAATGGTTGTTTTTTGTTTTGGGTTTGGGGCATTTTTTGATACATTAGACATTGATAAAGAAATAGTGTAAGTTTTTGATGGGATGTTGATGTTTATTAACACAAATTTATTTTAAAGTGGTTCAGGAAGTTCGTATGAAATATACTCTCCTATTTCTTCCTGCCTTTTTTTTTTACTTTTAACACATGTAATATTATATAATTGAATAATTAATAAACTTACTGAAATTATAATTATTATTATACTCAAAACAAACAAATATTGATGCATATAGGTAATAGCATGTGAATCAATACTTTTTTTACAATTACCAATACACTGTGCTATATAGAGTGTCCCATTTAAATCTTCTCGAAGAACTTTAAGTATAGGACGAGTCTTATTATTATATGTTGTTATATTGTCAAGAATGCTATCTTGTTCATCCAATATTTTAATTTTATTCTCATCGTACACAAATTTGATAACAACAGACGACATTCTATTTAAGGTATCACACCTTTCTGATAATTTATTAACATTATTCACAACCTTTATTTGTGAATGACTGTGATCCAAACATAGTGTCTTTCTTTGACCATCTATTAAAAACTTGACATAGGTATCTGCTAAGGGCGTCAGAATAAGATATTCTTCTTCGTTACCTGAGGCAGCAATTTGTAAATCATATTTCATTGATGATGATAATTTTCTGTATGGCCAGCCTTGAGGGCAACCTAGAAGAATATTGATATGGCTAAATATTACAACTCTTCCTATTAATTTACTTGTTGTGTTTTGATTCAGTCGTCTTTTCACTGGTAATTGAAATTTATTTATTTTATTTTATTTTTATTTTATTTATGCATATACAAGAATGTACATAAGGAATGTGAGGATACAAATATGGTAATTACAGCCTTGTAAAGCCACTAGCACGCGCAGCGTTTCGGGCAGGTCCTTAATCTAAGAAAATTTTAAGGAGGTAAATACTTGCAAAATTTATAGACAAAAAAATGATAACAGATTACATGGAATGAAAAAAAAAAGATGAGAGAAAATTGTAGGTACAGTATATTAAAGCACATAGGTAGCTAAGATTGATTGCAATGACAGCTTAAAATGGTAGTTGACAACAAATTGGTAGGCACAATACAGCAGAAACAATATAAGATGGATTGCAATGACAGCTTGAATGGTAGTTGACAAAAATTGGTAGTCACAATACAGCATATGGCTAGCACATAAAAGAAGACAGCAATGAACACAATGATAAGGTTGTTTGATATTACATAAAAATTAGGAGATTAGGTAACACTAGGTACAGAGCAAATTTAAAGCTCAGTTTAGGAAACTAAGAAGATGAAGTTAGGTACTTTTTGGTTTTGCTTTTAAATAAGGCAAAAGTTTTACAGTTTTTCAATTCACTAGGGAGTGAGTTCCATAGACTAGGTCCCTTAATTTGCATAGAGTGTTTACACAGATTAAGTTTGACCCTGGGGATATCAAAGAGATATTTATTTCTGGTGTGGTGATAATGGGTCCTATTACATCTGTCCAGGGAGAGTTTCAGAGCATGGTTTCCATTTAAGAACAGGGTTTTGTAAATGTAGTTGACACAAGAGAATGTGTGGAGGGAGTTAATATTTAGCAAGTTTAGGGATTTAAACAAGGGAGCTGAGTGTTGTCTGAAAGCAGAGTTAGTTATTATTCTGATAGCAGATTTTTGCTGTGTGATGATGGGCTTAAGGTGGTTTGCAGTGGTAGACCCCCATGCACAGATATTATAATTAAGATAGGGGTAGATTAGTGCATAATATAGTGAGAGGAGAGCAGAGTTAGGAACATAATATCTGATTTTGGAGAGTGTACCAACTGTCTTAGAGACTTTCTTAGTTATGTGTTGAATGTGGGTGCTGAAGTTGAGTCTCTTGTCTAGGAATAGGCCAAGAAACTTGCCATCATTTTTATTACTGATGTTAATGTTATCTATCTGTAGCTGAATTGCATTTGATGATTTGCTTCCAAATAAGATGTAGTAAGTCTTTTCGATGTTTAATGTTAGTTTGTTCGTTGACATCCATAAGTGGACTTTTTTTAATTCATTATTCACAACATTATTTAGTGTATGTGGGTTGAGGTTTGAGTAGATAAGGGTAGTATCGTCAGCAAACAATATAGGTTTGAGAATATTAGAGACATTAGGCAGATCGTTTATATATATAAGAAATAGAAGAGGTCCTAAGATGCTGCCCTGTGGCACTCCAACGGTAATTTGTAGAGTGGAAGAAGTTGTATCATTGATGGTTACATATTGGTGTCTGTCACTAAGATAGGATCGGATGTAGTCAAGGGCAAGGCCTCGGATTCCATAATGCTGGAGTTTAAGTAAGAGGTAGTTGTGATTAACAGTATCAAAGGCTTTTCTTAGGTCAATGAAGAGTCCAATCGGAAACTCATTTTTGTCAAGGGCTGAGTAGATAATGTCAAGGAGACTAATGATTGCATCATTGGTGCTCTTTTGGGACCGGAAGCCAAACTGGCAGGGGCTGAGTATGACGAATTTTACGAGGTAGGAATAGAGCTGTTTGTAAATAATTTTTTCAAATATTTTTGATAGAATGGGTAGATTTGATATTGGTCTATAATTGTTTATGTCCGCCGGATTGCCTCCTTAATGGACTGGCGTTACTCTTGCTTTTTTGAGGATATCAGGGAAGGTGTGATACTCTATAGATTTGTTGAACAGTAGTGCTATGGGTGGGGCAAGGGCATGGGAGGCTCTCTTGTACACAATGGACGGAATTTCACTGGTGATCCCTGCCTTGGTTTTTAGAGAATGTATGATGGACACAACATCTGCCGGGCTGATAGGTGAAAGGAGAAGAGAGTTTGGATAGCTGCCTGAGAGATATGTGCTAATATGTGTCTGAGTCTGTGGGATTTTACTGGCAAGATTAGCACCAACCGATGAAAAGAAACTATTAAATTCATTTGCCATTTCTAAATCAGTTGACGGTATATCCCCATCCTTGTAAAGTTTTATTTGGTTATGTGAGTGTTGTTTAGTTCCTAGGATACCAGAGATAGTTTTCCAAGTGCTTTTCATGTTGCCTTTTGCTTCATTGAATCTATTCACATAATATGCAAGTTTTGCCTTTCTTATGATACTGGTAAGCATTGATGAGTACCTTTTAGCTACTTCCTTTGAAACTAGGCCAATCCTAACTTTCTTTTCATATTCATGTTTCTTGTTGATTGAGTTGAGAATGCCACTTGTGAGCCATGGATTGTTTAATCTTTTGTCAGTTACTTGCTTGGTAAGAAGGGGACAATGAAGGTTGTAGAGGCTTAGAGTTTTGGAGATGAAGAGGTTAGCTAATGAATTTATATCATGGGTATTATTGAATTCAGAATCCCAGTTAATATTGTAAAGTGCCTCTGTAAGATTGTCTAAAGCTGATTCACTGTGTAGCCTAAATGAAAGTTTCTTGCTTTTTGGTGGTGTTATGTCCATGTTCGCTATGAGAATGGTAGGATAGTGGTCAGTTGTTCTGTCGTAGATTATACCAGATACAAGGGGAGCTGTTATGTTTGTCCATATGTGGTCCAAGGTAGTGGCTGATGTTTGAGTGACTCGGGTAGGTTTGGTGATTGTGGGGATTAGCATACAGGAGTTCATGCTGTTAAGGAAATAGTCAACTTGAGAGCAATTTTGTTGACCCAGGTCAATATTAAAATCTCCTCCCAGAATGATGTGGTTTTTGTTGAGATTGTTGTTTATAATAAGATTCCTTAGGTTGTCTGAGAAAGAAGCTATGTTAGTATTGGGAAATCTATAGATGGCTCCAATAGTCAAAGAGGATTTAAGGGATTTAATTGTAAACTGAGCAAAAGTATATTCACAGTAGTCATCTCTGTCACTAATAACACTGTTGCAGATAAATGTATCTCGGTAATATATAGCTGTGCCACCACCTTTTTTATTAGGCCTACAGTTATGAATGGCTTTATAACCAGCTAAGTTGTAGAGTTGGGTATAGTCTTAATTTAGCCAAGTTTCTGTTAAAATAATGAACGATAGGTTAGTACCTATTGCTGTGAGTAATGCATTTAAATCTTCAAAATGTTTACCAAGTGATCTAACATTTTGGTTATAAACTGATAGACAGGTGCTTTTTTGAAGTTTGTTTTTAGCCTGGTGTGCTGTGAAATACTTGCAATAATGATGATCAATGTGCTGGTTGGTGTAGATATGAGACAGAAGATTTTGATCAGGATCAATATCAGTGTGCATAGGGATGCAGAGGGATCACGATACAAGATACACGATAAAGGAAAACACAAGAATAAAAGCAAATACAATAAAATAGTAACAATTTAGAAGTAAAATAAAGATCCAATAGATAGCCAGGGAGGACACAGAAGTTACATAAAATAAAAAAACAAAAAATCAGTAGAGACTGACAGTATAAATGTAAAATAAAAAATAAGAAGAAAAATAATAATCATAAAAAAATGATCTTGAAGATAATTAGGTTAGTAATGGTTAATTAACAGGGTAATAAAAAGCCCTAGGTTTAGTGACAAGGGGATTAACTAAGAACAAATAATTAAGAGTATAAAACAGGCAAAGATGACAAACAAAAAAAAAATAAAAAAATAAAAATAAAAATAAACACCTTTGGAAAGGAAAGGCAGAGCCTAAGTACACTTTGGTTGTATGTGAGACTACAAATTATGTTCTGGTTATTCAGCTGATATCCCACTGCTAATAATATAAATAGCTGTTAATATAAATAGTTATTCAGCTGATATCCCACTGCTAATAATATAAATAGCTGTTAATATAAATAGTTGTGAAACATTCCCAAATTTTAACTCTGCATTTAACCATTTATGTTGTTCTGTATTATTATATCCTAATAATTCATTAAAATTTCTATCGTAATAAATAGATATTATAAAATTGAGGTTATTTCTTACAAACCAAAATTTAATTGAATCTTCAAATATTGTTAATCTTTTTCAATTTTCGTTGACTGCACATTCAGTATATAAATGGGGATTGTGACTAGCTATTACTCGTACTGATAACAAAACAAGAAGAAATGTCTTTCGTGAAATTGTATTCATTTTTTTAAAAGGTAAGAGTATTATTTCGATGTGTCAGGGTGGTGCTGTGCGTTCTAGTGGTCTCAACGGAGTTCCCCCACCCCCCTGCCTCCATCCGGGAGAGTCCCATCCTGTCAGGGTATAAATATTAAAGGACTCGAGGTTCCACACACATCAGTGTGTCCCTGCTACACCCAACAGTATGGACCATGGGGTCCCTACTATAGATCACCTCTCTAAGGGTTTAGCCAGAGATTTCTCCAGTAAAGGAAAAGGTGAGTTGCAAGTCTTTTCTGTTTTTAAGGTGCCGTGACCCTGGAAGCCATTCCCAGAGATAAAGATATTATTAGCCATAGTCTCTGTAGTCTTTGCGATACAGAATGGTGATGATCATACATACTTCATAGGATCAATTCAAGTGTATAACTGCCGAGTTCCTTGTCCGAAACTCAGGACAGAATACTCTTATGTACTACTGTGGTGGCTATAAAATGAAAAATCAGAGCAAAAGATTTTCCTAGCCATAGCTTGTTATTTATTTATTTTTTATTTTTTTATAGATTCAGATTCTGAAATTCAGGATACAAGGAAAAGAAGCATGTCCTTTTCCGAGTTACTGGAAACTGAAAATATGGAAAAAAAATGCCGGATGAAGATTTTAATTGGACTCCTACTTACTCTCCTCCTCTAATTTCTCTAGATCAATCTTCCTTCCTTGCCTCAACACACCCACCATCTCATTCTCATTCTCCTCCTCCAATTAGTTCTCTAGATAAATCTTCCAGTACAATTTCTATGACTCTTAAAAGTTCCCAATCCCCTCCTTCTCCTCCTCCTTCTCCTCCTCCTTCTCCTTCTCCTTCTCCTCCTCCTCCTCCTCTTCCTCCTCCTCCTTCTCCCCCTCCTTCTCGTCCTTCTCCTCCTCCTTCCCGTCCTCCTCCTCCTCCTTCTCCTTCTCCTTCTCCTCCTCCTTCTCCTCTTCCTCATCTTCAGGGTGACGAGTCAGAGGGAAGTGACTCCTTTTCTGGGTTTAGTGACTCAGATCATAGTTTTTTGAGCCTGTGGCTGGTATATAACTCTTTCAAAAATATTCACTCCTTCAATTGGAACTATTTTTTTGTGGCTTCAACTTTTGTGGCTAAGACTTCACCCGGCCCAGCCCCTTCAATCCCCAAACAAATTATGACTAACAAACACACAATTTAGTTATTTGTTTAATTTCGTTTGTAGATGACAAAAGTTCCTCAACGCCACCGTCGCCGTCGTCATTTATGTCCACCTATCTTTCTACACAAAAAAATAAGAAAAGAAGATGCCCAGAGATATGGCGAAGCAATTAAGGAACTGGAACCACCTGATAGGCTGTGTATCACTCTACCAACCGTTCACAGGACTCCTGAAGAAAGGATTTTAAGGAGTAAGCCATGTCAAAATAAATGTACCTTTTTTTTAACCTTTGACCCTTTTGAAAAGAAAGATATGCACTTTGAGTTTGAAGCCAAGCAAAGTACTATTACTTTTGCTAATGTAAGGATATATTTGGGATCATGACATGATTTTTTTGAAATTTTCAAAAGAATTTTATATATTATCCCTAATGTTAACTTAGCCAAAATATTTAAGATTATCCAATCTTATGAGGATAAAGAGGTTTTGAACCTCTCTAACAACCTTAAAGCAAATTTTTCAATCGACATATATAAGTGTATTTTTACAAATTTTTATAGGAAATTATTCACACCTGACATTATAAGCCAATTGGTTCATCACATTGGCTACTAGAGCTAGCTGGTGTCTTAAATAATCACTGAATGTTAATATCATCATTTGAAATTTTAGTTTAAGTTTGTTCCCCTTATTTGATTTAAATATCTCTTGTTTGTTTGTGCTAACTTCTATTATTGTAGGCAGTGATTTTGTTTATATTATAACTAATGATGATCAGTCAGGAGAGTGGTTTCAGTCAGTTACGAGGTCCACAAGCCTGAAGAGGTTGATGTTTCACATTAATTTGGTTGAAGTTGTACTTCTTGGAATAGCACTGAATGATCATGTCTTTTTTAATAAATATTAAAAAAATGAATGAATTCCTCGAAAATACTGAAGAAATTGATTTTTATCTACAAATATATCCGTTATATATTGATAAGACGGAATTTCATATTTTAAAAGTTTGGGATATTATAAATAAACATAAAAATTCAAATGTAACATATAACAATATTCTAAATTTATTCTATAATAATGAATGTGAAATATTTTCCAATGAAATATATTTGAAATTAGTTAATGGTTTTTATATTCCAAAATTTGATATAATACTTAATGTTATTTGAAATTTAAATTAAATTTCATGTTTATAAAAAATGTATATAAATTTCTCATATTTGTTATTAATTAATCCCAATATACATTGATATTTCTCTTTTCTTTTTGAATAGCTTCTACTAATAATAATATTACATCTTTCATAAGAAACGAAGAGCTAACTTTTATATCATTTTGCTTAATAATTATTTCGAAAGGTGACCTAAAACTAGTGAGTGTTTTTTTATTCTCACTTTGGTACCAACACTTATTACAATTTCCTCTCTTTACCACAACATTTTGGACATTAGGTAAATATAATACCCAAGAATTTAACAGCTTTTTAAATTGTTTTACTTCTGATGGTACAGCTATAATTAAGTTCTCTGATTCTTCAATATATTTTATAATATCTGTAAACTTTTGTCTTACTCTCTTTTGGTAATAAGGCTCGTCATCCATTATGTCAAGTTTCAAAATTAATAATAATAATAATAATAATAGGAGGATTCAGCTTCCAGTCCCTCTTAAAAGACTTATGCATGTACAAAGGATCAGCAATATAAAGAAAATTATAGAATATTAAAAAAAATATGAAAATTGGTAACAAGAATTTGAAGAAAATACTGTTGTAGTTGGCCTGGCAGAATTCAGTGTCGTGCGCCGATCATATTTGCACGATAACAAGCACCTGCTAACCCTTACTTTGAATATGTGTGTCCCGTGAGAAAATTAATTACTTTTCTTAAAAAAATATTTTACTTCTGACAGTACAGCTATATATATCTTAGGTTCTCTGATTCTACAATATCAACAATACAATACAATACAATACAATTTTATTTAGGTAAGGTACATACATACAATAAATATTTACAAGGATTGTTTGACTTATAGGTATAGCTAGTACATACAATGCCTAAAGCCTCTATTACGCAAAGCGTTTCGGGCATGATAAACTTAAATGACAAGCTTAATACTAATTGAGCATAATGAGTAGAATGAAAACAAGAAATGAAAACATAGATGAAAAAGCAGCACAAATACAATTATGTCGACAAACAGCGCTCTTTAAAGAAAAAAAACAGACATTGGTTGACAATAGAAGGGTAAGGTAGGTTACAGGGAATTTATTAGGTGTAGCTTCGCTTTTAACTTAAACTGGTTGAGAGAGGTACAGTCTTTAACATGGTTGGGAAGGTCATTCCACATTCTGGGCCCCTTGATTTGTAGAGCATTTCTAGTTTGATTAAGTCGTACTCTAGGAATATCAAAACTGTATTTATTTCTGGTGTGATACTCATGGGTTCTGATACAACCTTCTATGAAGCTTTTGAGATCAGGATTGGCATTATAGTTTAGCGTTTTATATATGTATAATACACATGAGAGAATGTGCAGTGACTTAATGTCTAACATATTCAGAGATTTAAGTAGGGGTACCGAGTGATGTCTGGGGCCAGAATTGGATATTGTCCTAATAGCAGCTTTGTGTTGAGTAATTAGAGGACGTAAGTGATTTTGGGTAGTAGAGCCCCAAGCACAAATACCATAGTTGAGATATGGATAGATAAGGGAGTAATAGAGAGTCACCAGGGCAGGGCGTGGTACATAATATCTGATCTTAGAAAGAATGCCCACAGTTTTTGAAACTTTTTTTGATATGTTTAGAATGTGTCCCTGGAAATTAAGCTTGTGGTCAATGAGAATGCCAAGGAATTTGCCATCTAATTTGTTACAAATTTGGGTATTGTTTATTTTGAGATTTATTTGATTAGAGGATTTATTGCCAAACAGAATATAAAAGGTTTTGTCAATGTTAAGGGTGAGTTTGTTGGCAGTTAGCCACAGATGGACTTTATTTAGCTCAGTATTTACTGTGGCATTTAGAGCAAGGGGATCAGGACTGGATTAATGAAGGTTGTGTCGTCAGCAAATAGAATTGGTTTGAGGTGTTGGGAGGCATTTGGAAGGTCATTAATGTAGATGAGAAAGAGGAGAGGGCCAAGTATGCTGCCCTGGGGAACACCAATGTTGATGGGTAGGGTGGGAGAAATTGTATTATTCACAGAAACATATTGGAGCCTGTCAGTAAGGTAGGATTTGAGGTATTGAAGGGAGTGTCCTCTGACTCCATAATGATGTAATTTAAGAAGAAGGTTTTGGTGGTTGACAGTGTCAAAAGCTTTACGCAGGTCCACAAACAACCCAACAGAGAACTCATTTTTATCAAGAGCTGTATGAATCGAGTTAAGCATACTAATAAGTGCATCGTTAGTGCTTTTTTTGGGTCTGAAGCCATATTGGCAAGGGCTAAGTATATTGAGTTTGGCTAGATATGAGTAAAGCTGCTTATAGATTAGTTTTTCAAAAATTTTTGACAAGTTTGGCAGGATAGATATAGGTCTGTAGTTGTTAACATCTGTGAGATTACCACATTTGTGGACAGGCGTTACTCTCGCTTTTTTTAGAATATCTGGGAAGGTTTGGAGTTCAAGTGACTTGTTGAAGAGCAAAGCAATAGCAGGGGCTAAAGATCTGGAGGCTTTTTTGTAAATTAAAGTAGGTATCTCCTCAAGGGCACCAGACTTGGTTTTAAGGGAAAGGATTATCTCATTGACGTCAGTGGAATTAATAGGCTTTAGGTACAGAGACTGTGGATAGTTACCTGAAAGATAGTCATTAATGACTGTACTGGAAGATGGAATATCATTTGCAAGGGATGAACCAATGGAAGAGAAGAACCTATTGAACTCAGTAGCAGAATCAGAGGCTGAAAGCTGACCATCGTTATTAGACAGGAGAGTCGGTTTGTTATTTAAAGACTTCTTTGATCCCAATATTTGAGAAATTGTTCTCCAAGTTTGTTTAATGTTGCTCTTTATTTGGGTAAATTTATCTTCGTAGTACTTAGTTTTGGCTCGTCTAATTATCTTAGACAGCAATAATGAGTAATTCTTTGAGAATTCTTTGGAGACAATTCCTAACCTATACTTCTTCTCAAGGTCATGTTTTTTATTAATAGATTTAAGTATTCCCTTTGTAAGCCAGGGATTGTTAAGCCTTTTGGTTGTGACTTGTTTTGTAAGCATAGGACAGTGGGTATTATAAAGGCTAAGAGTTTTTTGAAGAAAAGATTGCACTGCTAGGTTTATGTCTACTATGTTACCTAACTCGGACTCCCAGTTGACATTATCAGCAGCAGTTATAAAATTGTCTATAGCAGTTTCATTGTGTAGTCTAAAACGTATCACTCTTGACTCAAGAGGTGGTTTGCTAATGTTAGTTAAGAGAAATGTGGGGTAATGATCTGTAGTGCTATCGGTGATTATACCTGAAGTAAGCGGAGAGGTTATGTTTGTCCAGATGTGATCGAGCGTCGTGGCAGTGCTATCAGTGATTCTAGTAGGTCTAGTGATTAAGGGTATGAGGAAGCAGGAATTCATACAGTTGAGGAAGCTAACAGCAGTGGGGTGTTCAGGCTCGCAGAGGTCAATATTAAAGTCCCCTGCGATAATTAGGTGGTTTTTGTTCAGTCTGTTATCAAGTATTAGATTTCTAAGGTTAGAGTTGAATTCGGACACATCAGTGTTAGGAATTATATAAACTGCACCCACAGTCAGGACAGACTCGGCACCCTTGACTCTGAAGCTGGCGAAGATATACTCCCCATAGCAGTCTCTGGTTCTAATTTCTTTTAAGCATGTTAGTTCTTGGTGGTAGTAAAGAGCAGTGCCACCACCTCTCTGAAGTTGACGACAGTTGTGAATTGCTGAGTAGTTAGGCATGTTAAAGAGCTGAGTAGTATCCTCTTTCAACCATGTTTCAGTAAGTATAATAAAAGAGAATTTGTTGTCAATAGCTTCAATCAAAGCACTAACATCATCGAAGTGTTTACCTAGGGATCTAACGTTCAAATTGATATACATATAAACATATAAACAAACATATAAACAAGGACTATACAAAACACAAGATATAGAAATACAAAACAAAAATATAAACAAGACTAAGCAATACAAAAACAAATTGAGCAAAAATGAAAAATGAGGTAGATTGCTTACAAGTACTCTCAGGTACACTGTAAGTAACAATTTGCAATTTGAGATGCAGGCAAAGCCAGGGGTACAATGGAGTAAGGGAGCATGGCGAGGCTAGGCAACCTAGGTAATAAATGGAATCAAAGAAAAGGTGAATAATAAGCATAGGCAAATTTAAGCTAATGATTATTAACTATAAATAGTTCAGTTATGACTGTATAATTAATAAAACCTGAAGAACTATTTATGCACTCAATTAAATAATTTCAGTAAATGACTAGTTAAGAGTAAGTTAAAAATTAAGTCAGAAAATGAAACAATGAGACTTAGGAAACCTAGCCCCAATAGTTGACAGGGGGTTAATTAAGTTAATTCACTGGGAGTGATAATGAGCTGAGACAGACCACATTGGGAGAGGAAAGCGTTGAGGTTCTCTTCTTTAGTAATTGTGAACATTTTGCCCTCTGCGGTTTTTCTCACCTTTATCAGTCCATCTCTAACGAAGCACTGATGAATCGCATCTGGGTTTTTTTGACGGATTTGACGCAGGCGGTAGAGGAGGTGCTGTCTGTTCCTAGTCAAGCACTCGTTGATGTATAATCCCTTCCGTTGGGCTACAGCTGTCCTGACTAGATTGGATTTCGTGAACTGGGAAGACAGCTTCAGGCGAATTTTCCGTTGGTTTTGACTTGATGGATTCTTTTTGCCTACTCTGTAGGCAGCAATAACGTCAGATTTGTTTAGAATGAGCTGCAATTTGTCTTTTATGAGATCCAGAGCTATTTCGACACAGTTTTCACCATCATGTTCCACAGGTATATCTTGGGACGACACTATAACAGAGTCTAGCAGCTTTTGCTGGTCTTGTTCATCCTGGGAGACAGAACGCTGGGCTGAAAATGTACTGATACATGCAGTCATTTTGTTGAGGGCTTCCTCCTGTTTTTTAATGGCTTCATCAGTTTTCAGAAGGTTGCTTTCCTCACGGAGATCATTTAAATCATGCTGTAGTTGGTCTTGGCTTGCCTTGCAGTTTCTAATTTCCTCGCGGAGGAGGGTTATTTCTTGTTGTTGTTGTTGGAGATTAGCGCGGATCGCTAGATTCTCATTTAGAAGACTCAAGATGATAGCATTTTGAGACTCGAGGACTTGGCACAACTTTTTGAACCACTGATTCTCGGCCCAGTTATAGAATTCCGGTGAGGGACCGGAAGCTCGCTTGAGTTGCTTATAGTGGGATGCTCAGAGGGTTGAGATGTCTCTGCTCCCTTGCTCAAAGGGGTGGAGGGGAGGGCAGCACCGCTGCCCTGGACCCCAGAGCTTCCAGACGGAGAAACACGAATATTGTTTGAGTTGGCCGGGATGGTTGCCTTGTTAAGGGGTTTGTTGTCCTTCTTTCTCTGCACAGCCCCATGTTTAGGAGACATGATTGGTTAGAATGGACTGGGGGTATATATTGTGAAGAAACTTGCGTCAGGCAGCGCGATGGCGGCAGCATGCACTGGTACTCACAGCCGTAGAGGAATGTTTTGAAACTTAATTGAGATGGAATGAGTTGATTTTGGTCGGTTACTTTGGTTTTGCTATAACATGCTAGGACTCCATGTACTTAGCTGCCTGTGGGTGGCGGTCTACATCATCTGGCAATAGTATAAGGGCTGATATACAGCTTAGAGTGAGGAGCGCAGCGTGATCACGTTGGTCTCGTAGCGTAGCGTAGCGTAGCCCCTTATCCTTTATATTATCTTGTAAGCTTTTCTCTCACTCTCTTGTTTAGTAATAAGGATCATGTACCAATATGGCAAGTGTTTCATTCATATAACGATGTATTGAGACTTCAATAGAATTTACTAGTATCAATGAAATTAAACAGGGACACTTATCCACTAGAAATAATATTTTTGAAATAATTAATAATAATAATAATAATAATAATAATAATAATAATAATAATAATAATTATAATAATAATAATTTAGGAGGAGGAGGAGGAGGAGGAAATGTAATTAGTCGTCCTAGGTTGGTTTTAAAACGATCGCTGCATCAACCAAAAATTGAACAATTTAAAAAAAAAAACAAGAGATAATTACACAAAAATGTGCTGAATTATTATGTAAGGAGCCAAATAACAAGCTCTCAGCAATGAACCAAAAATGGCAATGTAATATTTTTTGTCCTTTTCATGAAGTTTGTGGTAAATCTCGTACACCTTCAGGTAGACTTTATATTCATCGTCATCGTTTTCACTGTTATTCCACAAACTGTAATAAAAAAGTTTCAACTAAGAAACTCCTAAATTTTCTCTTAAATAAAAACCAAAAATGATTTCTTCGACACACCAGTATTTTCTTCAAATTCCTGTTATCATTTTCGTACTTTTTTTTATATTTTTTAATTTTCTTTATATTACTGATCGTTTTTACATTCATAGTTTTTTACGTCAAAGTATTAAAGAGGGACTTGAAGCTGAAGAAATTGCATTTGAACAAAGACACGAATTTATTGATCTACAAGGTTGGCTAAATTATAATGAATATGATATTAACAATGACATTAAAATCAATAAATGTAAGGGAATGATTTTAAAAGTAGATAGTTCTGAGTCTCATGACAATCAAATATGTCAAAAACTTGGGGGCCGTAAATGTGGACGTTATTTAGAAAAGGTCGTAATACCTATATCATCTTCTACTAACAATATGAAATATTATTATGGAGGTGGAATCCTCAAACCAGGATGCACATACTGTCTTTGGAAACAACCAGAAGAAAAGTTTTGTGACCCAGTATGGGGTTTTTTACAGTATTCATTTGAAGAAGATCGATGGAAGTGTAAATCCTACCTACCAGGTCTTTATAACGCAACTACAAATAGATTAACTGCATGTGAACCAGGAGGAACTTTGGTTAAAATTACCAATGGGCAGGATGAAGTAGTGGACCTTACTCAAATGACACCCCAAGACTTTTTTATACCATTAAAAGAACAAGAAAAATATATATGTCGACGTTCCCCTGGATATATTTCTAATCCAGATATCTCACGTTCAGCCTGTTTCCACGATCCTTGTCTGGTACATTTACCATCTGGTGTAATTACAGCTCCAGGTTATTCTAATAGTCTATGTGACTGCGGTCCTATCTATACTAACTTACATGACAATAAACATTTTCCGTGTACAGCGTGTCCGGATCCCCATTTTGATGAGGAAAAACAAGAATTATCTATTTCGATGAAGTGTAAGATTGATAAAAATAATATTGAAATACATAAAGGAACATATCCATGTTCAAATTTTGAAGATATTGAACGTGGATGTGCAAAGGTAATTTTAAAGGCAAAATTTGTATCCAAGACTGATTTGATTGATTATGAAAATACCGAAAATTTTTTTAATCGATTTATGAATTCACTCAATATTAAAAACAAAACTAAATAATGTTTGCATGTAACTCAGATGGTAGTATAGAAATCCCATTATCTTATTTCAAAAAATTACACTTTTATCCTCCTGCTTTACCTTTAGGAACAATTGTGCTAACCAACTATCATCATCATAATATTAATAATGTTGATAAGAATGATGATGATGTTACCTTTGAAAATAATAGTGTAGAAGACTTACAATTATTCGTACAATACTTACTCATAAAATTGAAAAGGAAATTTATTATGAAATTGGATTCCCATTCAGTCTGTGATTATTCTCCCAATATAAATAATGTTGCACAGTTCTTAGAAAATGGGAGTGGGAGTGGTAAAATTAACATTTTATTTATTAATATTCCAATTTTCTTTTTCCCTGATATTAAAAAAGATGAGCCATTACATAAACGGATATTACGAGTTGTATCCAACACTCATAAAATTACTCAGCTAGTGGAAGAATATATGTCTTACCCGATATGGTCTTTGTCAGTACACACAACAACACCGGAAGAGTCCGTTATTGTTTTGAGAATCTTAAAAGTGAAATTTTGTAATGGATGTAAGAAAGAAATAATAGGAGATGGTATACCTTCGTCTTACCATACTGGATCGCTAAAAATTGTTTCAAACAATCCTACCTCAGTTCAATATTTTGATAATACAGGACGTGAGTTGTTTCAGAGTATAAGCAAAAGTAATAATTTTGTAGCAACGGCTGCCTACTATCTCTATTGGGCATAAAGTGATGATGAGTATCCCTTATGTAATTTATATGGGAAATGTTTTTGTAATGAAAATTACCGATGGAATTATATTTTATCTGTTCTGAAAAAAATCTTCAAACCTAAGGAGATGTTACAATCAAAAATTGAAGATGCAGTTCATTTTATATATGGAGATAAACCATACTTTTTAAACATAACAAATAAGGAAAATAATCAATATCATATTGTTATATCAAATTTAAAATTTCGATGTTTCAAAGAACGAGGTTCAATGAATATTCTTTATGATCAGGAAAAATGTTGTATGCAAGTTCAATTTTTAGATGTTTATGGAAACATTTTACCAACTTCTTGGTTTAAATTATTCGATGAATATTATTATATCCAAATTGGTATTCGCAAAGTTATTACTCCCATAATGTTATTAGCATTTGTAAGTCATTATTATTATTTTGTATTTAGGGATTCTAAAGTTGGCATGTATTGTTCGTTCTTCAAATGGATTAATGATGAAAATAGTGATAATATAGATTATAATTATGATACAGAGGCGAGTAACGACTACAAAGAATATGGAAGTAGTGATTATGAAAGTAGTGATGAAATATTTGTTTAATAAAAAGAAAATATATATATTTTTTCAGTTTTCTTTAATTTTATTTAAAATAAATGTTTATAAAATAAATAAATAATATATAAAATGACTTTTTGTTTGTTTTATTTTTATATAAAATATCGAATTTAACTATAAAAGGGAAAATGTTATTTCTGTTTTCTTTAATTTTATCTCAAATTATAAAGTAACTATGAATATTTTAATCAAAATGTATTTTTTTTTTTTTTTATTTTAAATATAAATACAAAATTATACATAAAATTAACAATATTATATATTTAATATCTGTGATAAATAAAATTATGTTTATAAAATTAACAAAACTTAAACATCAAAAATTTTATGTTATATAGGAATGTTTATAAGTTTTATTTTTTAATAAAATTTGGAAAAATATATAAATCCATAAAGAATTAATTGATTCTCTTCATTTTTTTTGCCTTAATTAAAAAATAACCAATACAAAATTTGGAGTTATAAATAAAATTTGATGTCTTATTTGGCAAACTATTCAAGATCCGATTTGCCTAATAAGCCAATGAATGGTCCACCACCGGCTGATGGTCCACCACAGGGTCCCCACTGACCACGGGCTGGTGGTCAGCCCCATTTTTTTCCACAAAATATTTTTTATGGATGAGATACCATCTCTTAAAAAAAAAAAAAAAAAAAAGGATGATGTGCTGTTATAACAATAAGTAACGCTGCCCCTAGACATCATTTGGTTCCCAAGAGTTCGACTTAATCAAACCAGAAATGCTGCTCTTCAAATCAAGGGTCTTAAAATGTTGAATGCCCTTCCCAATCATATCAAAGACTGTACCTCTCCCAACTAGTTTAAGAAAAAATGTAAAGTGAGTATAATAATAGTTTTGGTGAACTTTTGGGATTCCTGTGTCTGTGTGTGTGTGTGTGTGTGTGTGTGTGTGTGTGTCTTTGTGTGTGTGTGTGTGTGTGTGTGTGTGTAAGAATCTGTGTGTGTGTGTATATGTGTTTTGGTGTATGTGTGTTTGTGAGAATGTGTGTGTGAGAATGCGTTTTGTGTGTCAGAATGTGTGTGTGTGTGTGTCAGAATGTGTGTGTGTGTCTTTGTGGTAGACTCATGATCACCGATCATCCTACCAGACTCCATATTCTCTCAGCCCGAAGCCGTGCACCATGGTATGTTGAACAAATATATTCCTCTTCCTCTCCATCATCATCAATCTCTTCCACTACCTCCTCCATCTCTTGATCCACTTGATCTTCCAACGCCTGATCCGCTTCATCCTCCACATCCTCCAAATCTCCCTCCTCCATCTCATCCAACGCCTTCCTCTTTTTAATAATAATACCATTTATATTAATATAATAATTTTTGTACTGATTGTGCCAAATATATTTATGTCCGCTTTGTTGTGGAAGGTAAGCAATCACTTTAGTTATTTAATAATCAGGTAAAAGTTGTAAATTAAATTTTGCAAGTCTTGGTATTGATATAATCTTTTTATTTTGTGTAATAATAGTAAATTCTTGCAATAACTCACAATGCATATGCCATGCAGTGGATATTGATATATGTTTTCTTTCTGACCAATTTTTATCTTTTTCAAAATATCTAATAAGATGCTCAATAATAAGCTCATCATATTTAATTACATCATAAATACAAATGTACATATCAATAGTTTTAAGAGTTTTTTTATTTGCTTTTAATGCTTTTTGATAATTTATACAATTATTAATAATATACTCCCTTAATGAACTTTGTTTTAAACTTTGGGTAATATCTCTAACCCCATCTAAAAGAAACAACATTAAATAAACAACCTCGTTGATAAAAAGTATCATTTTGTTTTTTTTCTAATTTAAAAGGGGAATGAGTTCTAGAATAAACTGAAAGTGAAAAATCCTGATCATCGTCTTCATATACAATATTTTGATTATGAATTTGCGTGAAAAATCTTTCATACCAGACAAATTTATTATCAGCTGTTAGTCCTGACATGTCATAAATTTTATGATATATTAATTGTCTTCTGCTAAGATTGTTTGGATAAGTAAAAGTAATATGAGAATCATCGATATTATCAATATAATATAATTTATCAGCTATAAATAATTGTCTTGTTAGATTAAATCTCAGGGGAAAATAATATAATCCAGGGTTTTTTTTAATGTTAAACTTCTCATTATTTATATGTTCGATTTGTATGTTAATTGAAAGTTTATCCTTTTTATTCATCTTTTTTTATACAAAAACATATACACACAAACTCACACTCAAACACAAAAAACACACACCCAAAACACACAAACACACACACACGCACACACAAAGACACACACATACACAAAGACACACACACACAAAAAGACACAGACACACACACACACAAAGACACAGACACACAAACAATCATACAAAGACACACTTACACACACACACAAAGACACACACACAAAGACACACTTACACACACACAAAGACACACTTACACACACACCCAAAGACACACACACAAAGACACACTTACACAGACACACACACACACACAAAGACACATACACACACACACACACACACACACAAAGACAAACACACACACACACATTCTGACACACAAAATGCATTCTGACACAGGAATCATACAGACATTCTCACAAACACACATATGTACCGGTTGATTGACCGTTCAGGGCAGGACCAAGGAGCCGTGGCTTAGCCCCCACAAACACAGATAGGTGAGTGCACATGCTCACACTCACCAGCACACACACATTCATACAATATTTATTATGGATCTTTAATTTAACCAAGCTGTAGAAAGAGACCAATATATATATAAAAACAATTACTTATGCCTAGTGTATAAAAAGAATAAAGTTGCTTCTTGAAGAGAAAGAGGAACAGACTGACAATTAAAAATATCAAAGCTAAACATAAAATTAATATATCCCTTTTAGAATTTGAAATTAAATTTTCTACTTCTTGTAATTCCAAATCAAAAGTTTGAATGAGATAATGTTTAAATTGGGCTTCATTAATGATATAATTACTCATATCTATCACTTTAGAATCTCTATCATAGGTTTTAGAATTAATCTTGTGAGTAATTGCTTGACCAAGGCTGTTTACATCAAACTGACTAAGCAGGCTTAAAATCATCTTGTTCTCTTCTAAAGAATTTGTGGTAGTTCCATCCATACCAATTATGTTTATACATTGGGGATAAATGCGTATTATTGCATTTATGGCAGATAAATATATCATATCTGGTGTTATTTGTGGTGTGGTTATAGACTGTGGAGGCCCCAATTTAATATATTGTCCAAAGTTTATATCTTGTTCTAACAATTGATTAATTATTTTATGGCGAAGGTTTTCTAATGCAGCATGAGTTATTTCATTATTGTACCCACCAATATTACCTATTGATAAATATAATTCTAATGGTAACAACACTAATCCCACAGATAAAACAAGGGATAAAGACGAAGATAAAACGGATAAAAGCCGTATTGAAAATTGAATGCTCATTTCAACCATAGATGATCGAATGATCATCGCCAAAAGTTGAATAATCATTTGTTGAGATGAAGCTTCTACCATAATTACAGATAATAATTCTTGAAGAGCATCATGGAGAATGTTTTCGGAAAAATATTTTAACAGTCTTGAAATTATCTTAGGCACTCGAGTTGTAACTTCAATTTTGGTTATAGTAATAGCCTCATCTTTTATTAATGATAATAAATCGGAAAACTCAGATTCTAAACGTGTTATTATAACATCTATGAAATTAGTAGTAGTAGTAGTATACTGTTCAATAAATGATACATTTTCGGAGGATACTACTATATCCGCTTCGTCAACAAATTGTTCTTTTTCGAGTATTGACTGTGGAACAACTGTTTCAATATAACCTCGGTCAACATCCATATAATTTTGTTTGTTCAATTTATCCATAAGAATCATACTCATTCCTGCTGCCGGATTAAGTAAGTCTACTAATTCACCATTGGTTAATTGGTTGATAACTTGATTGCCAAATATAAAACCTAATATCTGGCGGTGGACATGACTATGGCATTGATCTGACTGGCTATCATAGTATTTATTAAAAAATTTGCAATAGATGGAGTTAAAGTTTATATTCTGTTGCTGAATATTCCATGTCAATGGTGGAGCATCGATTAAGCCAGCAACAGCTTTTCTCAGTTGATATGTATTTGTATTCTTGGCATAGGCAATGGGGTTCTTTTGATAAGATTGTAAATCGTTTTCATTAGAAGGACTCCATCGACTTGAAGGTCTCAGAGCCAATGTTTTAAGGGCAGACAACTGTACACCACAATAATTTTCGTTAGATTCCTTGACATTAATCGACCAAGTTTCAACGGGAATAGGTTTCGAGAAATAATGATTGTCTGTTTCTGTATTGTTTAGAATAGATATTAAATCATTACCAAATCTTTCTTGAAGAAATTCAAGGACCTCATTATAAACAGCATAACATGCTTCACTACAGGCATATTCACGTTCGTTTATTAAAATAGCTGATCCAGATCCGGGCTGACAAGCAGTTTTTACATCATAATAACATTTTAGCATGTTTCAACCTAGCGTTGTGAATTTAACTTCAAAGTCGTTAGGATTTTCATCTAAGAAAGCTTTGGGGAAATTGGGAGGAATATTTTTCCATGGTATATTCTGAATGATAATATTTTTAAAATACTTACTTCCATTTCTTTGTTGAAGAATCTCCATTGTTTTTCGTTGTGATATACGATGTACTATGTAAGTTGCAATTGTAATATCAGAGACAGTAACAGTTTTCATTATGAAATTGTTAAGAGTATTTTTTTATTTTTTTAATATTGATCAATATAATAAAGAAATTTGAGGATTCATTTACCAGAATGCTGAGAGGAATCATGGTGGAAGCTGGAGTAAATGGTGATGCTGAAAGTTGGAATAGTGGTGGTGGTGGTGAAGAATATGGGTGTCATCGAAATGATTATTATTATCAACCAACCATTCCACAAATACCATTAACAACTCAATATATGATTGTACCTTATTATATGACTTCAGTGCCACATTCAATTTATGTAATTCCACCTTCTTCATGTTACGTTTATGATTTTCCTTCAAAATATTTTTATCAATTACCACCACCGCCACCACCACTATCACCACCACCACCATAACAACCACCGCTACCACAATCATCAGAAATTTATTCCCATTCCAGTGTTGAAGTTCAATATGAAATTTCCTATTTAGAAAAGGAAAAAGAAAATTTAAAATCATGGAAAATTTTACGAAATATTGATGGAAACATAACAGAGGTCCCCTGGGGTATATCCTTCTTATACATTGTATATGAATATGGTGGGTTACCTCGAGAATTATTTATGAAATACGTTAATGAATGTTGCAATGGTAGTTAAACATTTTCTTGGCAAATAAGCTCAGTGAGTAAATATTGTATATTATTACATCAATGCACCATACACCACACCACCCATTAGTGCACTCATATGTCGCTATTTGATCACCATTATCAATGGGCCTAACATTATTATTAATAATAAAATTAAAAGTATAACCCAGCCAATATTTTTAATTGATTTCAATATAAACTGCCATATATCAGATTGCCCAATGCCTTGAATCACTTCACCAATACCATCTCCTAAAATTTCGGCAATATTTCTTAAAATTGTTCCCTGTTCACATTTATATATATAAAATATTTCTTTATTTTCTAAATTAGAAATAGGTTCATAACCCTGGACAAATTGTGAAAGATAATTGTAGTTATGGGGACTACATATTCCCTTACAGCCCAAATTTATTATGTTTTGGATTTCTGCAGAATTTGGAATATCAAATTGACAGTTCCAGACTTTTTTATTGAACAATGGATGAGTATTATCATTTAGTATGTCATAGTTAATATAATCAACCCGATTGATAGGGAATTTACAAAATCTGGTCAAATATACTTCTTTTTTTAGGGAATGTCCTTTTCCAACATGGTATCTAAAACAACCGCTGTTCTTCCGATTGTATTTGTTCAAATATTCAAGAAAAGCAACACCTACACCTAATAATATCGCAGATTTCAATATCAAACTTTTATGTTTACCAGCCCATTTGGTCATAGTGTTAAAAATTTTTGTTAATTTGGAATCAGTTGGTGAAGGATTACTTTCTAAATATTCAAGAAATTGAGTTTCGTTTTCAAACCCAAGATCTTGGGCAAGTTTATTTACATTGTTAATGTGTTCTTCATAGAGTTTAAATGGGAATTTTTTTAACATATGTTGTTTAAGAGCTTTGTTTTCTATAATATTTAGAATAAGGGATTCTACATCACCATGCAAAATGTTTTTCATAATTTTATTAAAATCATTTTGGGATTTAAAATTTAGGTTTTCATTGATAGAATTAATAAAAGATTTGGCTGGGTGATGAAGATTTGACAATTTAATGTTTTCTGTCAAATCTGTCAGATACTTATTTGTATTTAAAAAAGATTTATTTTCATCAACCAAACTTTGGGTGATGTGAATAAAAGGCTGAAGACCATGGTCAATTTCTTTTATCATCAATTCTGTCATGAGCTATTCTTTCTTTTTTAAATAAGTATTAAAAAAAGAGTTAACTTTACTGTTTTAAAACAATTAAGTGTTTAGTATGAGTCGTGATAGCTGTGCGGCCGGTCTGCTGTGATTGGCTTGATGGAGCACCAATCACGGGTGAAGTGGGCGGAGCCAACGAGAGGATTTCCAGTCCCATTCCCCTTTTTAATTCTACTAACCCCAAAGGTTTTAGTGAGTAAATGTCCTCCATTGTACAAGGTGAATGCATGCTTGTCAAAACTGTATGTGGCAAAGACCCCGATCCCCTCCACATATTAAACATATGGAATGGTGTCCATATGGATAATTCCCTTCCCCAAATTATCATGTCATTGTTCACTCTGAACAAAATTGACTCATATGAGTTTCCCTTAACTCAATTTACCCCAGACCTTTCCCCCCCCCCCCAAATAAATCACCTTCCCTCCATCTTGTAAACCCAATCACAGTTCCAAAACTGACACATTTTTTTCAATTCAACATCAAAAAGATATCATCAGATGATAATGATCTTAACACACCCTTCAAGAAAAGAAAGAAGAATTGGCAGAAGAAGGATTGGCCAAAGAAGGATAAGCTGAAGAAGGATATGAAGATGTTAATAAAAAATGCCATCAGAAGTAGGTTTGGAGTGGTGAACCGGGACGTCGAAGATTCATCTGAAGATTTCTCCTCGGAATCCTCTGATGAAGGGCTTATCTCATTGATCAAAAAGACCTCATCAGATGATAATGATCTTAACCCACCCTCCAAGAAAAGAAATAAGAATTTGCAGAAGAAGGATTGGCAGAAGGATAGGGAGGAGAAGGATATGAAGCATCAGGTCTATAAGATAATATTCAAAAGTATTTTTAACCTTTCAAATATTGCCAGCCGAAGTGGGTTTGGAGTGAACAGTGACGACGAAGATTCATCTGTGGAATGAAGATTCCTCCTCGGAATCCTCTGACGAGGGGCTCCTCTCATTGATCAAGTAAGTAATGACATTTCCCATAAATATTGGTGTTGGCGTTATGGTGTGTTAACTCAACGGCTCCCTGAAGTCCATTGGGCCAAATATTATATACGAGTATCGGATAACATAATACTCGCCGCAGCTTCGAGACCTGAGCTCTTCGTCGCTGGCCACTAGATTGTCCTCAAAGAATAAAAAGGATGTGATAGCTCCTTACTCCCTCAGTCTACCTCGTAGTTCACACCCAGTGACAACATGTGTTTAAACCCTTGAAGAAATCCATTCAGTATAGTGAGTGAAGTCGTATTCTCGTCGTTCCTTCTTAAGGGTTATAGTATTAATTTGTTTTTTTTTTGTTTTTTTTGTGTGTGTAATTTTTGTAATTTTTGTGATCAATAATTGTCTAAAATTGAATTTTATGGAATCTAGGGATGTAAAAATTACAATGTAAAATTTACCAGCAATGAATATTGTTTCTCAATGATCATAGGGTTCAATTTTTCTTTTTTATAGTTTGGATGTTTATAGACTAATTTAATAATGGTCTGATGTAACAACCTTTATCCCTAAAAAATTTCAGGACCCCAGTACTAAGCGGCTCATCAATCATCTGAACATGGTGCATGTTGGACCTGACACACAGCCCTCTTCCAACTCAGACAAGAAAATCCCACCACAAAGAAACTGTCACTCAGGCAGTTGTCTAGAGGCTGGGTTTGTGCCCCGGGGCAGTGACAATGGACAACAGCAACCATCTCAACATAACATTTCTCAGTCCCAACATAGTCAAGGGCACATCAAAGATGTCGCTGGTGGAGGCCACGAAGGCATGGACGATGGGGCCATGGGCGAGACGAAGGGACAAAAAGTGTGTGAATGTGGCACTGTGGGGGGGGGGGGGAGGCTCTCGTCTCCTGGCGATGCCCACATCAACACACTCTTACCTGGTTAGATGAACAATCCCATCAACAACAACAAAAACTACAGCAACCACCTCAACATAACATTTTGGGGAGTAGGGATGATAAAAGAGATACAGATTCTGCCCAGACCACTAGTAATGGAAAGAAGGTTCGTTCTCCACGTTTCAGTGACTATTGTGAGGGTCAGTCAGCTCCATCCAACACTCAGGCAAATCCCAAGGTTGTAAGCATTGACTCGTCGTTTTACCCGTCCCTGTTGGCACCCCCCGGTTTAGCCTACTACCCTCCTCTTAACAATGGTCATGCAATGAGAGCAGATGGAAATGAGGTTGATGATGTACAACCGATCGATCTCTCCCTTAAACCTAAACCATCAGCATCGCCAAAACTAACCTCTGTACAGTCAGCTCCATCCAACACTCAGGCTAATCCCAAGGTTGTAAGCATTGACTCGTCGTTTTACCCGTCCCTGTTGGCACCCCCCGGTTTAGCCTACTACCCTCCTCTTAACAATGGTCATGCAATGAGAGCAGATGGAAATGAGGTTGATGTACAACCGATCGATCTCTCCCTTAAATCTAAACCATCAGCATCGCCAAAACTAACCTCTGTATATATTGAAGAGTTGAAATGTAAGTTGGCACTGATTCGCCATTTGGGGGTATTAAATCCACAATCGTTCCTTGCCCAACACAAATACAATTATTCAGACGAACGCAGATTCACATGTGATATTTGCCCCAAAGTATATAAGCGAAAAGAAGCCTTAACAGAACACCGTCGACTACATACAGGGGAGACGCCTTTTGAATGTGACAAGTGTTTCAAGAGGTTCTCTTACAGGGGTTCCCATTATAGACATACACACATACACTGTCCAATGTTGGGTAAATTGTGATTTGATTTTTGATTGTTGCCGCCGAAGGCGGCTAGTTTATTGTGCACCCCATACTCATCCTGTGAGCGGTAGTTCTCGTCTAATGACACTTTTATGGGACCTATTTGATAACTCAAGATTCCGTTCAATACTGTCTTAATTTACTACAGCCTTAGCAATGCCGTCAACTTTGTCATTTTCCTGCATCCCAATGTGAGAAGGAATCCACAACATTTTTATATTTACCCTTTTGCTAAGTATTCTTATATATCTACGTCTAGCTTCCAAGACAAGCACGTTATTACTTGATTGCAAACTGTTTATTGCTCGTAGTGAAGATAGGGAGTCAGAAATAATTAAGCTGTCTACTTCAGTGTTTTCAATAATTTCGAGTGCTACCAGTATTGCTACCAACTCGGCTTGCATTGTGGACGCCCAGTTACTAATTCGGATATTTCTTTCAATTGTGCTGCCATCGGGCTGATGAGCAATAACAGCACTTCCTGCCCTCCCTGTAGCTGTATTGAGTGATCTGTCAGTGTATATGGTCGACTCACTAGTTCCATTTCATATGTGTTCTAACAGTGCAACTGACACAATGTTGTTTTTGTTATCACGCAGCAGCTTTACTCCCATCATAAGATTAATTTCAAATATTCTATCTCGAATGCTAAGTATATTTAATTCTTTCCACATGTTGAGAACTTTGGTAGTTATAGGACTGCCAAGTATAATTCTGAGTGCTTCATTTTGCATTTTTTCCAGTCTATCAATACTTTTGCCATTCTGCAGGACCAAAGCTGGTGCATGATAGTCTATCAGACACCTTATATACGCTAAATACATCATTCTTGTTATTCTAATATTAACACCATATTTCGGGCTGTACCCCACTACAGTTCTGAGAGCCTTGAGTCTGTCTCTACATTGTTGATGTAACTTATTGACTGCAGTTGAGGTACAAGTTACAGAGACTCCAAGGTATTTGAAAGAAGAGACATAGTCTATTGGTATGTCCCATCTTAACCTGTTTTCACTAATTGTAATATTTTTGATATAAAAATTAGTATTTGGAAACTCAAAATATGTGCAATGAGTCCCAAATCAGGCTTAAAATATAAGATTAACGAAAAATGTTGTTTCTAATACAAATTATAAAAATCAATGTGTTTTCATAATAATTATCCATTATTTTTTGAAAAGTGTTGGGGGTCCATTGAACAAAATTCAAATGTTGAATATACTATCCCATAGCATTGGAAACTGGAAACAATTTTAATATTGAAGGGTTGGTTAGGTAATGTCACTAAAAGTACAACAGACTCAAAAGCTACACGAAAAACAACGTAGAAATTAATCACCTTTCATTTAACAACAGAGATAGTAGGTTTGCCCTCGGCAATCCCAAAAGGAATTAATCCATAGGGAAAATATCAGTTTGATTATATAATATGGTTACAGATTCATCTCTGCAAAGGCCTTCAGGACAGCTTTTTATCATGGAAAGACTTAATGGTGCAGGTGGAGCTCTGAGACTACGCATATATATTGTTTTGGAAGTTGGTCAGTGCCTGCGCGAGCTCCATGCTCGTGGAGTTATTCATAATGATATTCATGCCCGAAATGTAAGGGTGACCCTCTGTCAACAGAAACTACCTCAAGTATTTCTAATTGACTTTGGACAGTCAATCCTCAGACAAGATGCCCTGTCGACCTTGGTCCAGTATGTGTGAGCCAGCGCCCCTTGACGATATTTTACTGAAGCTAAACTTAGTACTTGCTAATGATTTCAAGATAAACTTATCTACTATGTTTGACCTTGAAAGTTTTTGAGTGAAAACACACCTGACTCCTACAGTTTTTCCTAATTACTAATTTTATATTTCAATATCATGACGATAATTAGTGAACATGGAATGTAAGACTAGGAAGACTATGATAAAAAACAAAAATATGTGCAGCTAGTGTGTGTCTAGCTGTTGGGTGTGGCTGGTGGGTGTGGCTGGTATGTATGTGTGGATGGTGGGTATGGCTGGTGGGTGTAGCTAGTGTGTGTAGCTGTTGGGTGTGGATTATGTGTGTGGCTGGTATGTGTGGGTGTGGCAGGAGGGTGTGGCTGGTGGGTGTGGCTGGTGGGTGTAACTGGTATGTTTAACTGGTGGGTGTGGCTGGTGGGTGTAACTGGTATGTTTAACTGGTGGGTGTGGCTGGTGGGTGTAACTGGTATGTTTAACTGGTGGGTGTGGCTGGTGGGTGTAACTGGTATGTGTGGGTGGTGGGTGTGGCAGGAGGGTGTGGCTGGTGGGTGTGGCTGGTGGGTGTGGCTGGTGGGTGTAACTGGTATGTTTAACTGGTGGGTGTGGCTGGTGGGTGTAACTGGTGGGTGTGGCTGGTGGGTGTAACTGGTGGGTGTGGCTGGTGGGTGTAGCTGGTAAGTGTGTCTGGTGTGTATAGCTGGTGGGTGTGGCTAGTGGGTGTGGCTAGTGGGTGTAGCTGGTGGGTTTGGCTGTTGTGTGTAGCTGGTGGGTGTGGCTGGTGGGTTTAGCTAGTGTATGTAGCTGTTGGGTGTGGCTTGTGTGTGTGTGTGGCTGGTTTGTGTGGGTGGTGGGTATGGCTCAGCCACACCATCCCAGCCACACCACAACCCCAGCCACACCACACCACAACCCCAACGACACCACAACCCCAGCCACACCACAACCCCAGCCACACCCCCGGGGAACACGCACTAGGGGACACAGGTGGAGATCCAAATTATACAGCAATCTAAATATATTTTTATATTACCTGTTATCTTGAGATGATTTCGGGGCTTTTTAGTGTCCCCGCGGCCCGGTCCTCGACCAGGCCTCCACCTCCAGGAATCAGCCCGTGACAGCTGACTAACTCCCAGGAAACTCTGCCCATTTGTTTCTGCCTCGTGCGGGAATCGAACCCGCGCCACATAATTACGAGTCCTGCGCGCTATCCACCAGGCTACGAGGCCCCCTTAGTGGAAGAGTGGTACCTGTTAGTACATTTTAACACTTTATAAAAAAAACTTCGTAGTGGCGTTGTAGTGCT